>NC_068416.1:21973896-22305771 GCF_023724105.1 Carassius gibelio | reverse complement strand
TCTGGGTTCCTCAGGGCAACACTGGTAATCCAAACTTGTTCTAAATCACAAGACAACACTAAAAGTAAGTTAAAGGTTAAGTAAAGTTCACTCGAAAATCACAATCCTGTAATTATTTACTCGCTCTTACACCATTCCAAATTTCTGAGGAACAAAACAAGACAAAAAATTAAAAAAAAAAAAAAAAAAAAAAAAAATATATATATATATATATATATATATATATATACAATTTTTTTTTTTTGTTGTTGTTGTTGTTTTTTTGTTTAGTTTTTTTGTCCATACAGTTAAAGTCAATTGGGTCCAATGTCATTTGACAGTGTTGTGTTTGAAGGGAGAATTTTGGAGTTTGATGGATGAACTAGCCCTGATTTATTTATAAATATTACCCTGTGTGATTGACACCTTCTCCTTTGCAGTGTCTACAAATCTGCCTGTTATGGTGTTCATCTATGGTGGGGGCTTCTTGCTTGGTGGTGGTCAGGGTGCAAACTTCTTGGACAACTACCTGTACGACGGACAGGAGATCGCAGACAGAGGAAATGTCATCGTGGTGACATTCAACTACCGTGTCGGATCTCTCGGATTCCTCAGCAGCGGAGATGCTGACGCACCTGGTAAGAAACAAAAAAGATGTTATGTGAATAAGAGCTCTACAAGTATAATAAATCACAGGAGGGAAAAAGATGAAAAATTACGTTAATGCTTTTGTGTTCCCTAAGAAACATTTTAATTCACTCTCACTCTTAAAAAGTTTTTACATTTCCTGGAGAAACTTTGCAAAGAAGTCAAATGATTTGTGAGTTTCTCAGGGGAATGCAAAAAAAAAAAAAATAAATATATATATATATATATGGGAAAAAATTTGTGTAAAACAAGGCACATATGGTGATGGGAAATAGTTAAATGCTTGGTAATATAGCTTAAGTTTGTCAGGAAACACAATAGGTTTGCTAGAGAACGCAAAATATTGAAACTAATTTTTCCTCCAATCTTATTGTTCAGGTATTGCATTTTACAGAAAATCTTAACAAAAGCACTGAATGTTTTTCTGCTTCCTCATATTAATTCCACCACACAAGCTAACCTTCCCATAACTTTAAATGAACGTTTTGAAAAAATTAACATTACTGGAAGAACTTTTACTGGATAGAAGCTCAGACTTTTGGAACCAACTGTATCTCATTGTATATACTGTATGGATTGATTGATTGTAGTATTTAAATGATGACCTGAGCATGTCCTGCTCGATAGGAAACTATGGTCTGTGGGATCAGCATGCTGCTATCGCTTGGGTACACAGAAACATCAGGAATTTTGGTGGCAATCCAGACAACATCACCATCTTTGGGGAGTCAGCAGGGGGAGCCAGCGTCAACTTCCAGGTGCTGGTTTTTTTACTTGCATGCTTATGTATTACATTTGAATAATCTTAGTTTTTGCGTGTTGTTATGGCTGCAGAGTGAGCATGTTCTCAGTAATATAGTTTCTAATCTCTGTGTGTGTCCTATCCTGCACAGATTCTTTCCCCTAAAAACAAGGGCCTGATCCGCAGAGCTATCTCACAGAGTGGTGTTGCTCTCTGTCCCTGGGCTGTCAATAGAAATCCACGACAGTATGCTGAAGAGGTGAGCTTCACCTCCATGGATGTCTCACATTGCCAAGTACAAAAACAGAAGTACACACTGTACAGTACTAGCATCTGATATAAAGTGGTCGCAAAATTCTATGGGGTTTGTTTACTCTCATTCCCAGCCTTTTCCAAAATACTTTAGTGTACACCTGTTAGTGTTTACTTAGTGAAGTCATCTGTTCTGTTTCTCATACAGACTGACATTTGAATGTTTTTTGTTGGTTAATAATTAATGTATAGATATCACAACTTGGTTTGCTTCTACAATTCATACAGTTATTTAATTAAGCCTATATCGATTCTTTTTTGTGCACCTTTAGATTGCAAGAAAGGTTGGGTGTCCTACTGATAGCGGGATGGTGGCTTGTCTGAGGAGGACAGATCCTAAGACTGTGACTCTTGCTGGGAATGTGAAATTCAGTACATCTGCTTCTCGTAAGAAAATTTAGAGTGGCTGCATGTGCATTTTAGGTCCTTTACATGCTTAGTTCAAACAAAATTAAAATTAATTATAGCATTTTCACTTTTGTGTGAACTATCCCTTCAATATGTACGATATCAATATCAAAGTCTAATCATATTATGTTATTTCAAGTAATGAAACTTTTTTTTTTTGCTTTAGTCTTAGTTATCTACAATAACTGGCACAAAACCACAGTAAATGCAATTCAAAGTCAAATTTTTTTCCAGATCCAATTGTACACAATCTGGCTCTGTCACCGGTAATTGATGGTGATTTCCTCCCCGCCGAACCTGATACACTTTTCGGGAATGCTGCTGACATTGATTACATCGCTGGAGTCAATGACATGGACGGCCACATCTTTGCCACCCTTGACATCCCCTCGATCAACAACGCACTGGTGTCCACCCCTGTGTAAGTGTGCTACATTAAAGACTCATCTGGAATCTTTTTTTTTGTTGTTGAATTTTTAAAGACCCCATAAAATCAGAAAGCGTGTTTTATGGCTTTTGTTTACATCTGCTAGCGTTGAAGCATCTATATGCTAGTGTACTATTGACATGAAAAGTTTAAGCAGACCTATACAGACAGTCTAGGCCACAATATATTTACTCAGTGTTTTTTTAACATATGCTTTATGTCTGTAAACTGTGACTTTAATTTTTTGAATGAAAAGAAAAAAAAAACAGTAAAACATTTCAAGGGATAGTTCACCCAAAAATAAAAACAACCCAATGATTTCCTCGCCCTCAAGCCATCCTAGGTGCATATGACTTTCTTATTTCAGATGAATACAAACAGAGTAATATTTTAAAAAAATATGTCCTGGCTCTTCCATACTTTATAATGGCAATGAATGGTGATCAGGATTCTGAAGCCCAAAACAGTGCACCCATCCATCATTAAAATCACTCCACACAGCTCGGGGAGTTATTAATAAAGGCCTTCTGAAGCTAGAATGCCACTCTCTAGTGAACGTGCGTACAACAATTAGTGGAAGCTAGAGATTACAGTGTATAAAAATATTAATATTTTTCTAACACAAATGCATCGCTTTGCTTCAGAAGGCCTTCATTTTTTTGGTCTATTTTTTATAAACATCTTTTAATATACACTTCAATCAAATGCTTGTCATCTGTTTTTTGTTGTCGTTTTTGAAAGAAGTCTATTATACTCACCAAGGCTGCATATAATTTATCAAATAAATCAATAAATTTTTTTATATTATTGTGTAACATGGAATGGTTTTGAGAATAGGAATGTCAAAAGAACATGTTTTTCAGAAAGGGGAATTTCAAAAGAACAGCATTTATTAAAAATAAAATAATGAATGCACCCTCGCTGAATAAAAGTAAAGAAAGTTCCAAAGAACAGGGTTTGTTCTTCGAAAAGTCTTTATAAATGTATTTACTGTCACTTCGGATCAATGTTATGCATACTTGCTGAATAAAAGTATTGATTTCTTTTTGAAACATCATACCGATCCAAAACGTTTTGACTGGTACTGACATGGGCCTTTATGGTTATGATGTAAACAAAACTGCTATTGATTTCTAACAGGGAGGAAGTCAGGGCTCTCTCGGTTGCCTTGTCTGAATCTAGAGGAACAAATGCTGGTATCGCAACTTATGAGGAGTACACAGTCAACTGGGGTAGCAAACCCAGTGATTCAGACATTAAGAAAACAGTTGTGGACATGGAGACAGACTACATCTTCCTGGTGCCAACCCAAGCAGCCCTGTACCTCCACTCGGACCATGCCAAGTAAGCTGACATCATCTTCTTATTTACTGACCTCTACAGTGAAACGGAGTAGTATAAACCTTAAAAACAACCTGTGCTTCCCCATTAGATCTGGACGAACCTACTCCTACCTGTTCTCTGAGCCCTCTCGTATGCCTATTTACCCACTCTGGATGGGTGCCGATCACGCTGATGACCTTCAGTATGTGTTTGGGAAGCCTTTCGCCACTCCTCTGGGCTACTTTCCTCGACATCGTGACGTTGCCAGATATATGATTGCCTACTGGACCAATTTTGCTCAAACTGGGTATTTAAATATTAAAATACTAACAATATTATAATGCTTCACCATATTCTGCTTTAATGTGTAGGAACATCTGTAATAATCAAATTATATATTTGAGTACTATGGTACTATGCCTCTTTTTTTGTGCAATTACATTTGTTTTTGTTTTACATGTATATATTGAGTTTTTCTATTTTTTTATTTTCTGCCTTTATTTTAATTTCAGTTTATGTTTTGTTATTTTGTTGTGTATTTGTTTCATTTTTATTAGTTATTGCTTTTAAATAGGTCTGTATATTTTTTTATATTTCTTTCAATTTTAGTTTAGAAATGTTGACAACTTTAAATATATATATATATATATATATATATATATATAAATATATATATAAATATATATATATATATATATATATATATATATATATATATATATATATCAGTTAAAGGAATAGTTCACTCACAAATTTAAATTTACTCACCCTCATGCCATTCAAGATGTAAATGAGATGATTTGGAGAAATTTAGCATCACATCACTTTTTACACCAATGGAACCTCTGATTGAATGGGTGCCGTCAGAATAAGAGTACAAACGGCTGATAAAAATATCAGAAGTATCAAAAAGTAATCCATATGACTCCAGTCCATCAAGTAATGTCTTCTGAAGAAAAGCTATGTGTTTATAAGAAACAAATTCATCATTAGGGCATTTTAACTTCCAATCATTGCTTCAGGCTAAAATATGAGTCCTCTATACATAATGCTTTTCTGAATGAGGAGAGAAATAAGCAATAAAACAATGACAATACCTTTTTCACAGTAGAAAGCATTATTATAGATTGCTGAATGGTATGTTGGCCAGAAGTAACCATTGGTGTGCAAGTGATGTGATGCTAAATTTCTCCAAATCCATTCTGATGAAGAAACAAACTCATCAACAACTTGAATGGTTTTTGGTGAACTATTTCTTTAACATTCATTCTCTTTCAAGTATCATTTTTTTTTGTTGTTTTCATTTTAGTTAACTATAGTGACCGTATATGTAATTTTTAACCTAACTTTATGTCATCTTTTCTCCTTCACAGTGACCCTAATAAGGGTGAGTCCAGTGTTCCTGTCACCTGGCCTGAGTTTGCCAGCAATGGCCATCAGTATGTGGAAATCAACAACAACATGAACTCAAACAGCGTGAAGCAGATGTTGAGAACGCGTTTGGTTTACTACTGGACTACCGTCTTTGCCAGCTTCCCTGGTGTCCAGAAGAACTGAGGACTATCAACCCGACTCCAGAATCATGTAGCTGTTTTAGCAGGGAATATGATTCTGAGATTCATGCAATAAACAAAATATACAATGATCTAAACAAGCTGTCATGTTTTATGTATTATCTTGCCATGAGAGTGCTCCAATAAACTGAGAGAATGTTTACAGAAAATACAAAAAAGCATTACATCAATTATGAATTTGTTATGATTGGCTTTTGATATCAATGATGGGCCTTGATCTATTTGGTTATTATGCATATACAGTATTGTTCAAAATAATAGCAGTACAATGTGACTAACCAGAATAATCAAGGTTTTTAGTATATTTTTTATTGCTACGTGGCAAACAAGTTACCAGTAGGTTCAGTAGATTGTCAGAAAACAAACAAGACCCAGCATTCATGATATGCACGCTCTTAAGGCTGTGCAATTGGGCAATTAGTTGAAAGGGGTGTGTTCAAAAAAATAGCAGTGTCTACCTTTGACTGTACAAACTCAAAACTATTTTGTACAAACATTTTTTTTTTCTGGGATTTAGCAATCCTGTGAATCACTAAACTAATATTTAGTTGTATGACCACAGTTTTTTAAAACTGCTTGACATCTGTGTGGCATGGAGTCAACCAACTTGTGGCACCTCTCAGCTGTTATTCCACTCCATGATTCTTTAACAACATTCCACAATTCATTCACATTTCTTGGTTTTGCTTCAGAAACAGCATTTTTGATATCACCCCACAAGTTCTCAATTGGATTAAGGTCTGGAGATTGGGCTGGCCACTCCATAACATTAATTTTGTTGGTTTGGAACCAAGACTTTGCCCGTTTACTAGTGTGTTTTGGGTCATTGTCTTGTTGAAACAACCATTTCAAGGGCATGTCCTCTTCAGCATAGGACAACATGACCTCTTCAAGTATTTTAACATATGCAAACTGATCCATGATCCCTGGTATGATAAATAGGCCCAACACCATAGTAGGAGAAACATGCCCATATCATGATGCTTGCACCTCCATGCTTCACTGTCTTCACTGTGTACTGTGGCTTGAATTCAGAGTTTGGGGGTCGTCTCACAAACTGCCTGTGGCCCTTGGACCCAAAAAGAACAATTTTACTCTCATCAGTCAACAAAATGTTCCTCCATTTCTCTTTAGGCCAGTTGATGTGTTCTTTGGCAAATTGTAACCTCTTCTGCACATGCCTTTTTTTTAACAGAGGGACTTTGCGGGGGATTCTTGAAAATAGATTAGCTTCACACAGACGTCTTCTAACTGTCACAGTACTTACAGGTAACTCCAGACTGTCTTTGATCATCCTGGAGGTGATCATTGGCTGAGCCTTTGCCATTCTGGTTATTCTTCTATCCATTTTGATGGTTGTCTTCCGTTTTCTTCCACGTCTCTCTGGTTTTGCTCTCCATTTTAAGGCATTGGAGATGATTTTAGCTGAACAGCCTATCATTTTTTGCACCTCTTTATAGGTTTTCCCCTCTCTAATCAACTTTTTAATCAAAGTACGCTGTTCTTCTGAACAATGTCTTGAACGACCCATTTTCCTCAGCTTTCAAATGCATGTTCAACAAGTGTTGGCTTCATCCTTAAATAGGGGCCACCTGATTCACACCTGTTTCTTCACAAAATTGATGACCTCAGTGATTGAATGCCACACTGCTATTTTTTTGAACACACCCCTTTCAACTAATTCAACTAATTGCCCAATTGCACAGCCTTAAGAGCGTGCATATCATGAATGCTGGGTCTCATTTGTTTTCTGAGAATCTACTGAACCTACTGGTAACTTGTTTGCCACGTAGCAATAAAAAAATATACGAAAAACCTTGATTATTCTGGTTAGTCACATTGTACTGCTATTATTTTGAACAATACTGTATAGATAGGTCTAATGGAGAACATTGACTGTCAAAGTTTAGGTCTGTTGTGTGACATCAAAGGTGCCATGGGGAATTCACTGATGCTCTCACCGTCACATTCATCAAGCTCTTCTAAGATCCATCAGACACGCTGTTCCGAGGGGGATACCCAGATGTACTGAAACTGAATTTTAGAAATGAATCCAACAAATAAGTGTGACAACTTCTCGTTTCGGCAGATGGTGAATTGATTTCCTTTCAAATGGCACAAATATTTTTACCATTCATAAATATTTCCCTGTAATGTAAAAAGGTGCATCGTTGAGATTACAAAAAACTTCAAATGAACACCACCCAGATATTCCATGAGAGTTTAGCGCCACTGCACTCATGTTGTCCAGTTAATACAGGGACTGTGTACTTTGAAGATACGGTTTTGGCACACCTTCTAAGAGAGATATGATTTGGATTGTTTATAAAAGTGGAAACTTCCTTCAATGGCACACTTGAAGCCAGAGGCGCTGCACAAGATCCCTGGCCCTATGCATAGGCAGTCCTAATGCACCCCCCCCCCTCCCCCCGAAAATATATATTCCAGAAGAATTATATAAGAATGATTTTGCATTCTTCTGAGAAACTTCGCATTAGTTCTCATAACTATTGAGTTTTTTGTAATAGATTGTAAAGTTTTGAGAGTGTAACAGCATTGAAATAGTACTTTTTTGAATGATGATAGCTGTATGTCATTTCTAACTTCCCTCATTGGTTGTCTTCTTTTCTCCTTCACTGTGACCCTAATAAGGGTGAATCCAGTGTTCCTGTAACCTGGCCTGAGTTTGCCAGCAATGGCCATCAGTATGTGGAAATCAACAACAACATGAAATCAAACAGCGTGAAGCAGATGAGCAGAGAATGCGTTTGGTTTACTACTGGACTACCGTCTTTGCCAGCTTCCCTGGTGTCCAGAAGAACTGAGGACTATCAACCCGACTCCAGAATCATGTAGCCATTAAATATTTGTTTCAGCCTAAAATCATATTGAATTTTATTTTATTTTATTGCAATATCAACCTCAAATTTGGAATACAGCTTGTTTAGATTTACATTAAAACATTTTTTCACATTAATAAACTGAAACTTTCAAGAAGAATTTTCAAAAGATTGTTTCCACATACACAGATTTAATAGAATGGTATGACCCATGGTTGATGCCCTCTAGATGCTTCTCCATCACAAACTCAGAGACTAAAAAACAGCATCTTGAAGCAGTGAGACAGCTAAATGGAGTTTCCTTAAGTGATCTGAAAGGGCACAGCATTTAATTGCATGCAGTCACTGCTACAGTGCACTGATGTGCACTTCATAAAACCTTAGTTAAATGGGCTATCGACTCGATGCCTCATAGGAATCATTTCAGATAACAAACATGATACCTGATATGCTCATGCAGCTGAAACACACTCCTCTCTTTCCCTATTTATACATAATCTGAAATGTACTGGATATGACCACTTCATGGCTATTTCTTGTTGTTTGTACTTGCTGTGCAGAATAAATTACAGATTTATTTCATACTGTTTGCTATTGCCTTAATGTTTGTTGGATTCCACTGCTTTTTCTCTGTCATTGAAATGTTGCTTTTTTTTCATGGGCTCTGCATTGCAGGCAAATAAAACCAAAAAAAGTTTTTGGTTCCTGTAGCTGTAGACCCGAGGAGAGAGAGAGAGAGAATGAGTGTGCAAATCAGGACTTTACATTCATGAATGTGTTACGCCTATTCCCAGTTATATAACACAATAAGCCTAATTATTAACTGACATACTTGACTGTTTGTTTTGAAATAATTATTAACTTTTCAATTTGACTAATGATATAGGTTGAGATGTCATAGCAAACTGTGTAACACATGCTCAATGATGTGACATAAAATCTAATTTACAGCTCTTACCTCATTTCTGCATATGAATTGAACATCCATAACACTACTAGAGAGAGTATGCTAGCGAGGTTATTTATTTATTCTTTTGTCTATTTATTTTTTTTTTTTTTGGCCAGTAATACCTATTTTACGCTATTTTATTGTTAAAGGATACATCAGATGCCCATATTCCACAAGCTGTAATGATTTTTTAGGGCCTTCATGAAAAGTCAACAACATACTTTGGTTAAAATTTTTCCGGTGGTAGTGTAAAACAACACCCTTGTAACCTTGTCAAAAACAGCTCTGTTCAAAGCGAGCCATTTCTGTGCATGTCCCTTTAAATGCTAATGAGCTATGCTCACCCCGCCCCCCTCTCCTCCATAAGTTGAAAAGCCGTTCTCATGAGACTGTAAACTGTAGGCCGCGGAACTTGCTAGCTACCACATTATTAGGAAGGGTGATTTGCAAAGATTCATTAAAAATAAAAAAATACAAAAAAACGTATACTCGCTTTCTTCTGGAGGTGAAGCTGGATCATGGAAGATTTGCGCGAACGTAAACGCCTTTAGACAATCGGGAGTAAATGGCGTACTGCTGACAGCTCAATCAGGGTGGGTCTGTGCTAAAACGCCAGTGTCAGTCAACAATCATGGGAGCGGCCTTGTCCTGTGTGACGTCCTACATCAGACCAGAATCTGTGATCCGAGAAAGGGGTTATTATTTTGGGAGATTTAAAAAAAATACTGGGTAGATTTTTATCATTATAGGGTGGTTGTGTACATGCATTGCCAACAAATTTATGTTCAGACGCCATGTAAAAGTGAATTTGCATCTGATGACCCCTTTAAAGCAAAATAACATTTTCATCCAGGACAGCAGGTGGCAGTGTCCGTGGACAGGATGGCAAGGCCTATGTGGTGGATACTTACCGCCCCCACTTAGACACCAACCTGGGTGTGGGTGGGCGAGTTGTAGGGGGATGCATTGAATGCCCCTTGCATGGGCAGCAGTTCCGTGGGGCTGATGGAAAATGTCAAGATTCTATATGCAGATAAAGGTGAGAGATCAATATTTAATTATTTAATTATTTAATCATTATTGTATAGTATATGACATTTTTTGGATGTTTTTAGTGCCTGAGTTTGCAAAGGTGCTGTGTTGGCCCAGCTGTGAGATCAACCGGCAGGTTCTGGTGTGGTTTCACCGGAGCCCAGCTGGAGAGTTCCAGAACAGAGCGAGATTACACACAGGGAATGGGTGTACCGCGGCCATACCGAACATTTGATTAATGCACACATGTAGGGCAGACAGAATATTTGTAACTCAGCTTGTATGTGAGCGATGCATTTTAAATTTCTCAGTGAATATGTTTCTAACAGTCATTTTAAATTTGTTTATGTCTTTTCTCAGGAGATTCCAGAGAATGCAGCAGACATTGCACACTTGGCTCATTTGCACACTCCAGGTATCGTCAGTTTTGATAATCTGTGCTATACTAACAGCAAGACCTGGGAGTTTATACGGCATGATTCCTCACAAACATTCATCCCAAGGAGAAATGTCAACAGCAGTGTTATTTTAGTCTTACTGACATATTATTATTATTATTGTTTTTAGTAAAAAATTTAATTAGATTATATTTTTATATATATATATATATATATATATATATATATATATATTAGCAATTTTGTTTTTGTCATTTTTTTTATTTTCTAGTTCTATATAGTATTTAGTAGTTTTAGTTACTTTAGTACTTCCTATGCTATGTTTACACTGAGTCATAATAACTGTAATTGGCAACTTTATTATACTCTGAACTGTTCACAATCATGGACTCAGAAAATTATTATTTCTATGGAAACGCTCATAAAGAAGAAATCCAGTTAGGCCCTCATGAAAATGAGAAAATGTTGCCTTAGCAACTAGCTGAAATATTAGATTCATTTATTTATATTTATTATAATTCAGTTCATGTTCATTTTGTTTCAAGTAACAAACATGGTTTTAATTTTAATTTTAGTTTCAGTTAACATTAATAATCTTGGTCAACAGATTTTATGTCTTTGTCACAAAAAACGAGGATACATAGTAGATTTAATATGAATAACACTGTGTATGTGTGTTGAATTGGCGTTAAAGCCTCATAACTACATATTTGTAGTATTTTATTTATATAATACCTTTTATATCGTTATTCAATATTTCTTTTATCAATAACTGGCTTAAAACATTGTCCAACAACCGCTTTTGTCACTGTATCTCTAAGAAAAAATATGATTATGTAAATATCTTGTTATAATTGGCAAACGTTTGCATGTGAAATAAGTACTTTAAATGTCAGAGTGGACTTAAGTGTTTTCAAAAATATTCTGTTAATTATTAAATAGAATGACGTTCACCCAAAAATGAATATTCTGTGATTATTTACTCACCTTCATGTAGTTCAAAACCTGAATGACCTGATGTGATTCCAGGTGGAGTGGAAACCTGAGCACTGTTCACAGATGTTTTGGTGGAACACGCTCTCACTGTGTTCGGACGTTACTGGCCTCTTCTTGATTTGGATGTCCTGGCCAGACGGGTAATGACTGGACCGTCAGCTAGAGAGCGTGAGTGAGCTGTGCAGACTGAGACAAACGCCTGGAGACTGACTGTGATTAGCAGAATGGAAAACAAGTCATGAATGATATTGCACACAACAGCGTGTCTTGATCTCTGTGTTCTAAGGGTCGTTCTCTGTATTTTAAGCAGTTAGTCAAGTGCATACAGAGCATGCTTTTATGTAAATTAAATGTGTGTGTGTGTGTGTGTGTGTGTGTGTGTGTGTGTGTGTGTGTGTGTGTGTGTGTGTGTGTGTGTGTGTGTGTGTGTGCGTGACTGTGTTGGATGCCGTAGGATGTGTCTGATTTACAAATGAGATGCTTTTCTTGTGTGAAGTGTGGCTGCACTAAATACAGATTCTTTGCTTCGGGAATCATGTTATGGGTAGATTATTTGGATTTTGTGCTGCAAAATTTTTTTAAGCTTTTCACTTTTTCAATGAATTTGCAAAAAAAAGTCTTAAATGTTTTTTTATTTTTATTTGTATGACTTTTTATCTCATTTATAATTAAAATACATTAATTTATTATTTATTTTATTGTTTTTTCATTTATAAATATCCTATGTTTTATTGTTTAATATTTGTTTTTATTATATTACCCTAATCGTAATTTATTTGAACTGAAATATTAAAAATGTCCTTTTTTATATATTTAAAATGTATTAATAAATACATTTATTTTTAGTACATTATTTGTAGTTTTTGTTACTTTGGTGCATTAACTAATGTTAACATACGTATAGAGCCCTATAGTGAAGTGTAGCCTTCTTTCTTTTTTCTCTCAATGCCATAATTTTCCCTCATGGTCAGTTGTGCAACATTTTTCTTTTTGTGTTGTCTGAAAAGGAACTGCGTTGTCACCATAGTGATGGTGAATTATCCTGACCGTATGTCTAAAAGCAGTTGTAATTTAAGGCTGCACTTGGATCTTCACTTTTAGTTGTAGTTAAAAAAAGTGCTGAGGCCTTGAGAGGCAGAATCTGTTTTATGATTTTATGACTTTTTGAACACAGTTTTCTAGGTCGGGGTGTGATCATGCACTGCTTTACCCCAGTCGAGCCTTTACTGCAGTGTGTATCACACACCATCTTCTACCAGAGCAACATCCCATTTATTTGATCGCAAATTTTGTGTAATATTATTACAATTTAAAATATCTTCTCTATTTGAATGTACAATATTTTAAAATGTAATTTACTCCTGTGATGATAAAGCTTATTTTTTTATGATATGATATCTCATTGATGAACAGATCTTTGATTAACAGAAACTATTTATAGTTAAGTATCAGTGTTTATTTTAAAGAAGCTGTTCTGTTTAGTTACAATAACCCTGCCAAAGGATGCATATGGGAGCTTAACTGATGGTTTTGCTGTTACAGTTCGAACAAGATGTGATGATCTGGAACAACAAGACATACATCTACATTGGAATTAAAAAAATAATAATTATGCAAAAAAAAAATGCTAATTATACAAAAATAAATACAATGCTTTTCTTAAGCAGTTAATTGTTTAAAAAAAAACAAGCATTTGCATTTGGATATTACAATTAAAAAACAGGATATTATTTATATTGTTTATTTGCAAAATAGTAGTTTTTGTGGGTGACTTGTTATCTATTCCATTTTAAGAACGTTCTGTCCTAGTTTAAGTGTTTCAGACAATCATCTGTCAGTAAATAACATTTCTATTTAGTGTGCTGCTGAACTGATTGCGGAATTACACACAACAGCTACTGCAGTTTGGCTAGACTGTCTGTCTGAGAGTCCTCTAATCTTCAACAAGCAACAAGACAGAGCCCAGAACTGCCTTTGTTCCTGCAGAAGTAGCAGGGCCCTAATTTACCAAGAGTATGTAGAAAATGTTCTATATTTTGTCCTACAAATGAAATTTAGAATGTGTGTAAGTACAAAAAAAATCTGTATTTATCAAACATGCACATGCGGTTCTTATGCACACCGATAAGTATTCATTGTTGATAAATCCTACATTCTTAGGCACCATGCTCATTCACGTTCATGGTCATTTGCATTCAGAAATGCCTCCAATGAATTATATATGGTGACAACAACACCTCCATTTATCATGTGAACGTATACCTCCTCATTTGTTTTTAATCTATTTTAAATTTACATTTTCTATGTTTAAATAAAATAGAAATTCATATAGATAGAGAGATGTATTCATTAGAATGAATAAAAGTTTCTAATAATAATAAATGTAATAATATCTGATTAAATGTTTTTATATAAACACATTTTATTTAAATCATTTTAATTATTTTCATACACATAGCATAGGGGTTTTATCTATTTATATTTATTTATTTTTGTATCTTTTTCTAAAATTGAAATTACACTAAAAATGTTACACATACACATATACATATTCTAAAATACAACATTTATATTCCTTACATTAAGAAAAATACATTTAAGTAAATAATTAAATACATTTATTTAAATACAATTAAAAAATATAAATATTTAATATAAAATTGTAACATATTAAAATTGCAATAAAACGTATTTATAATTTACATTTCATATCTTATTCTCAGGAACAGAGATTATTATAGATATTTGCATAGCATGGGGTGTTTATTTTAATCCATTTTTATTTTTGTAGATTTTCTATCTTTTTAAAAAATGTAAATTGTACTAAAAATGTTATACATACACACACCCCTATATTCTAAAATATAATATGCTGTATATTTCTTACAATCAGACAAAAATGCATTTAATTAAATAATACATTTAATTGAATTAAATCTTAAAAACTGTTGATCCAATTAGTATTGATCTTTGATTCGTGTACTGTGACAGGGCTTGGCTGAAAGCCCTTCTTCAGGTTTCAGGTTTCACCCTAATTAATTGTTAATTCTCCAAGCTTGTTAATAAAGGCGCCCACCATTATCCAATAGACCAAAACACACTGTGGAAATTAGTGTCCACTAAAGAGCTGCCAAGTAGGTAGTGCAATTACCGGACATGTTGCTATCAATTACCATCAATGATAGTTATCCTCTCAAAAGGGCCACTGCTGCAGTGCAGTTCCATTGCAGTTTATCTGTTTCCATCCACTGTCTGTCTCATAAAGCTAAGTGGCATTAATGAATATGTTTGACCATGCTGCCAGGTTGTGTCTATGACATACACCATATGTTAGGTCTTGCCTGGCTAATACATCCGGATTGTCATCTAGTGAGATCATCATGCTGGGTGATTGCCCTAAACATATGCTGGTATGCAGATGTTTCACCCTCGTTAATTAAGCCTTCTGAACAGCTCATCTCCTGTCGCGCCTGCAGTGTCTTGTGTGTTTTGTGTGTCTGTGTTCAAAGAGCATGCAACGCTTGTACAGACTGTTCCTCTGCTCAGACTTTTTGAGCTAGCTGGCGCAAAACAAGGGGAGGAAAATTATGACAGACCTTGTGACAGCCCAAGGCAGTCTGAATGAGATGATCTGTGAGTGTAGAAGAATTCTTTTATTGAATGAAATAACCATTCTTTGGTTCTAGGGCAAATTAATAACTGCTATATAATGTCAGAATATGTTTTTTAAAAAAAATATTGAATTACAACAGCTTTTACTCAAAAAATAAAATTGTAGAATTTTACTTATATAAAATATATTTCTATTTATTTATTTATATAAAATATAGTCTATTAGAATGATCTCTGAAGGATCATGTGACACTGAAGACTGAAGTAATAGCTGCTGAAAACTTGAAAACTGCTGAAAAAAAGTATTTTGTGTTTGTGTGTTTGTGTGTATACATATATATATTTCTTTATTTATTTATATTTATACACACACACACATATACACTGTTTATTGCCTTTTAGTTTGTATTAGCCTGACCATGTGAAATAATGTATATTAAGTTCCTGAATGTGAATGAATAAAATGCATATTGTATCATAAAATAATACAATGTTCAAAATCAGGCATTAGGCAAATGAAATGTAAATCATACATGAGATGTGTTTCCGGAGAACTGATTATGCACATTATTTTTTATAATTGCATTAACTAGAGATCTAGTATATTTATAAATTTTACAATAAACTATACAGTACAAGACTACTTTGTTTGGGTCTCAGATGTGTTTCATGCATATTAATTTGCTTTTTAATTTTTTAATTTTTTTTTTTGGACTCCACAGCTCTGGGAGATTTTGCATACAGCAGACCATCAGTAATACAATCACTTTTTGTTTCATTATAGACTACACAAGGATATCTCAGGTGCATTGCACAACCCAAAAGAGGTTTTTAACTTCAGGCAATGTCTGTGATGTTGCTTCGAATCACATACACTTTAGAAATGGGACAAGTTTTTTTAGAGCGCCTCTGAGTGCAGCTTCTGACCTTGAGACTGTTGATCTGGCAGTAAAGAAGCTGAAGGTAAACTCACCTAATAATATCAGCTTTAATATCATCTTCGGCTCGTGTCCACACACTGGCAGATGGTCCTGATGGGGATTCTGAAAGAATGACAAAATTATTCTGTTACCTCTAAATAACCTTCATAATAAAGCAAAAGGTAAAAAGAAAACATTTGACTCAGAAACAAAAGAGTTTGTTGTGAATCTCCAGTGATGTTGAACACAGGTGCAATGGTGGAACGTTTTCATCAGATTCCATCTTCATTTATTGAACATTCTAATGAACTGAGATTCCACAGGGAATTCCGTGCACAGAGCCAGAACCAATTCCGACAGATGGAACGATCAGCATGACATATAGAAGAATGAGCCAGGATTCTGATAGCTCGAGACCACCATGTGTGGGCAGTATGGCCAGGCTGAGCTCTATCTCCACCGATTGCCCAATTTGCAATCGTACAGCTCTCTGGGCGAGCAGAGCATGGAATTCCTGAACTGTGACCATAAAGAGAGCCAACTCCGTTTCATCAACATGCTGAGACTCCAGCCGTGTCACATGCCTCCTATGTCGCCAGAAAACCCCTTTATGGCAGACCCATAGAGATAACTTGTATAATTCTCATCAGAGACAGTGTGGTTGTTTTGTAAATTGACAAATGAGATTCAGCAATGCTAGATAATGCAATTTAACAGAGCCGCTTCACTTTTGTTTTTCTGGATGTTCTCGCATTAGCGCTGTTGTTTGCTTTGCAAACTAGCCGCAGGCTGAGAACTCCAATGGTGAACTAATTTATTGAACTTGACAGCAGGTGCCACTAACATTTTTTTGAAAGAAATATGAGTGGTGCTTGCCCATGCAAAATCTGCTGCCAAAATGCCAGGGTGTTGTTATAATACAAACATATAATCTATCTATCTATCTATCTATCTATCTATCTATCTATCTATCTATCTATCTATTGATCTACTATCTCAATCTACTGTATAAAACCTTTACAGAGTAAAATAAAAATATTAATAAACTATCATACACAACTGTAACCTTGAAACTGTAACCATAAAATGTTCCCTGTTTGCAGTCATCAATAATTAGGACACGCCTAGAGAAAATGGTTTAAAAATAATAAAAAGTGTAAAATTCACTCAGGGAGCCATATATATCATCGTCTAGATCCTGACAGAAGTCTTTTGATGTGGCTTGAAACGGTCAAAAATAGAGCAGCTATACTGTGCCTCAGTTTAAGAACAGACAGTCCTCTTTTTCATTTTAAATAGCATATTTTTGGTGTAACATTTAGCTGGTCAAAAGTTCTGCTCTTGGTCTGCGTCCTAGTTTTCTGAAGAAGAGATTGGACATAAATTATAACCATAGCAACCCTCTGAGGTTGGTGCAATGCCACAGTACTTCTGTGTGCATACTTTATCCCAAGTTGTTTGTTGTCTTGGATTTTATTATTTTACCCAATCTGATCTAAAAAAAAAAATACAATTTACAAGTTGCAGGCAAAGGTTATCAATATTACTATGTTTCCCATTTTCTCACGCTCTGTATTGATGTATAATATTCATCAAAAATACTTTTTGCAGATGCAGTTTGCAGTGCTAGACCAAGTCACTATTTATGGGGAAAAAAAGGACAGAGATGGAAAGATCAGTCATTAATTATAAATTGACATACCACATACATGAGAAACACATCACGTAGGTCTGCACAGTCCTCGGCTGGCATCTAGGACAAGCCAGAACAGCAGTGAAACGTTTCTTCTTAACCCATTTCCAGCCTGAAACACACACAAGGATGATATGATAAACAATTATTTTAAAGGTTTTGAAGAAATGCAATCCTACCATTATTAACTTTATTCAACACCAACTTTGTATTAATAAAGAATTTATTCTAAACATATCATGTTATCACTATTATAAAACAAATATTTTTTCTGATAGCATATTTAAGATGTTACAAAATCCACTGGACCTTAAGTATCGCCTTATCTTTTTCTTTTTCTGCTTCACACATGTGCACACACACATATATTAGAGATGTGTCATCTCTTAATTAGTCCTGACTGTTCTTTAGTAAATGGTCTGTCTCTATGTGTGTGTGTGTGTGTGTTGGCAGGAGCGTCATTATATAATGGCTGCAGTGCAGGCTGGTCCAGATGTATTGATGTGCAGAGATGTGGGAGTGGGGGGGAGGGAGCTGGACATGACCGAAACCAGTGAGAACCTTGTCGCCTGGTCAGCCTTTTGTGTGGCTCCCAGCAAGCATGAGACATCCGAGTATAACAACACCTCAGACAGTGAAGTAGCACACGGCACTGCCAGTGCATTTACTGCAAAACTCACACTTGTACGTTATCTAAAAACATAAACAGAATACTTAAAACTCATTCTTGAGATAATAACATCCATAATTAAATAAGCTTGCTTTAGATGTCTAATGATTATTTTGTGCAACAGACTATAATTTGACTTTATGATACAAGTAAATAAAACCATGCAGCTATATAAAGATGACCCCCCCGAGGCGTGTGATACATTATTTAAAGTCGACAGCATAACTAGATCAATTGTGACCTAATTTACAAATCCCCTCTTCATATCAGCCTGTGACATTTACATGTAGAGGGATTATTTCCCATGGATAATGAATAATTAATAGGGTTTCCACTTCAGGTTCTCTAACACGGGATAATTAAATAAAATCACAATGAGCAGAGTCTGACAAAATCACAACATAAAGCAAGGCCAAATGCACATGTACAAGAAAACCTGCATATTAATATGTCAACGTTAAGCATTCATGGTGTTCATGTTTTTTGTGGTGCATGTTTATAAGGCGCGCTACTGTCACTTAACACCCTGCGTTGCCAGTGCGTACAAAATGCCTACATGTGAATACTTTCAAACTTCACACTTCAGGAGAGAGGCTTGTTTCCTTGGTAACCATTTTCCCCTTTTATCCTTATGTGCCTACCAGTGCATAATGCTGCTCAGCACATGCACCTGCATAGAAAGCGCTACCCTTTCTTCCCCACAAGCGAGCAGCACTCTTTTTTTTTCAAAGCACTGCTCTTGTCTTAAGCTTTAACATGCATATTTGAAATAATGCACAAATTAAAGGTTTTGCATAGCTGCCATTTTAAAACACACAGCACCTAAAGCAGGAGATGCTCGCAGACCACTTTAAGTAATTACTTTTAAAGTCTAGGTTTGAGAAACAGAGCAAGTGATTTTATGATTGAAAATGCTGAAATATAAATGGTGTGCTTCTTACATAATTGAACCTCAGTCTTTAAAAAACAACTTTGAGCTTTGGTGGTAACATTTAATTGTCTTAAGTCAGTCTAATTGGGTGGAAGCTAAAAAGGTTTTTAGAATCAATGAAAACATCTATGCATTGGTGCTTTAAAGAAACCAATACAGTGATCTAAATACAATTAACAACTGTTTTTTACAAGAGGTTTCTTTGCTGAAACCTTGAGGAACCTTTTATTTTTAAAAATACGTCAGAGCCTGTCTTCTGGCAGTACACTTAATCTATATGTTATTTGGCTTTATTCTTGTCTTGGGCATGGTATTTGAGCATACCTTGATTCTTTATACATGTTTTGTAACCATTTAATCCCACAGTTTTTGAATATGCACATTAACATAATATAGCATTATAGAGTAGCATAATATAAACCAATTTGACTCATTTAATGTAACACTTTGAGACCTAGCTTTATAATGTAAATAAACCAATTAGTCAACATGGGCCTTCCACAGATTTGGTCAATAGCATGTTTAGCTACATTGGACTAATTCTACCAGTTTTGTTTATGTAATTTTACTAGATTAATAACAGAACCTTTAAATATTATTAAATATGATCGCCATATTTGTATATTTCACCTTCATTTTATCTTTCAGAAAGGAAAGGAAAGCCGTTCACATGGAATTATTTCAATTACAATGAAAATGTGGTGGGAACAGGAGAGATGAATTGCGTTAGAAACATTGGAATGTGTCTATAAATGGTCGACCTTTCTAAACCATATGTTTCATTCTACCCGTTAATAAAAAAAAAAAAAAAAAAAATCGCTCCAAATGGAAAAACAATTGTAGCTCTTTTTTAATTTCACGCTTGGATTGTTTGTGACATCTGAGCGTTTTAATTCTAGCGGAACGCCAACGCGAAAAACTGGAGGAGGTGCGGGAGCGCGCGTAAAAGAGCGCGCACAGCTGTCAGCACCAAGGACAGCGCTCCGCCGCAGAACAACAGCCGACGCGCAGAGACGCATCACTGATTTTCTGCTGCCAGCTTTCATGTAATATGCGACTTCCTTGCTCTGCCTGTCTTCAGCCTGACTTAACAGTGGGAATTAAGAGAAAGGCTGCAGTGAATGCCGCTACTCTCAAATGCCATCGCTTAATTGAACCGGGCACCATGAACAGATCGCCGCAGTGTGTGTGAATTTCGTGCCTGGGATTTTTTTAAAGTCTAAAACTGCCACACTGGACATTGCTTTCATTCTTAACAAGCGAATAGCTCAAACAAGAGCCTCCGGCAGCACTAAGAAGGGAGCTCACTGGCACTCTCCGTGTGCTCTCCTGGCCCTCCACACGATGCGTCTGCTTCTGCTGGCCGCGTTGTTCTCCTGCTCCTGCGTGCGGGGCGGCTGCGAGCCCAAGATTGTGAACATCGGGGCCGTCCTGAGCCAGAAGAGATACGAGCAGGTGTTCAAGGATGCGGTCGCTCAGGCGAACCTAGTGTACGGAAGGGATAAATTCAAGTTGACCGCCATCTCTGTCACTCACAAAGCTAATGCGATTCAGATGGCGCTGTCTGTGTGTGAGGATCTCATTTCCAGTCAGGTGGGATTTTTAGTATCAGCGTTGCACTGTGGTATTTTCATGCGGCGAGATTCAGTATTAAATGAAATGATTTAAAAGTTGCTTGAGGGGTAAACATGTTAATGCAATATGCACCACTCAGATTTTATTATTTTGTTTGGCTTTCATAAGGCAGTGTTTTTTGATGCATGATATTATCCATTGCAAGTACCATTATTTAAGTTATTGAAAAGAGTTCGATTAAATATGCAGCTATATTAATTAGAAAGATTTACAGATATACTGATTCCAACTAATAATTTCCAAACATTTATAAATACCCTATTTATCCTTTCAAATTTTGTTTAGATACTTTATGTATTCAGTTGATTAAGTTATAAAAAATCATATTTCTGACTTGAGTACAATTATGAAATGCATATTATAGGTTAGACCATTTTTAAATATGATATGTATAGAGAGAGAGAGAGAGAGAGAAAGGTCAGAAGCAAAGTTATTGTTGTAAAAGTTTCTTCTAAAATTAGCATTTTTTCTCAGGCTCATACCTTAATATTCAGTTATTTCACTTTAATAGCAATGAAAACAACTTATTTATTGCTGTTAAAATGAAATTACTGAACCTACACATAGGATAAAGAAGAAAAAAATTTGAAGAAAATTTCAAATGCTACTTAGAGGCTTTTGCATCTGAATTTTCCATCTCTCTCTCTCTCATATATATATATATATATATATATATATATATATATATATATATATATATATATAGACACACACACACATATTCTTAATATAAGTATAAATATTAAATAAATAATGAGGGTGTATCTCATTTTAAAAAAATGCTCAAAATAAAAGGAAGCATTTTTACATATTCTGGCCTTAAAATGTAACCTGATGTAGTACTTTTGATACACTCACATTCAGTGTAGATTTTGACTTGAATAAAAACCATTAAAGTGGATGTTACCACATAAAGCACATTTTTTAGGCAGGCCAACAAAAACAGGCACTGACCTGTGGTGACTAACTTGGAAAGTTAAACTTGGTTTGGATTGTGGCTGCCTAATTTGTTTAGATGTCTAAACAGAACAGCCTGTCAGATGACGATCCAAGCAGGCTGATGGACTCAGGGTGGGAGGAAAGGTTAATGTACTGTAGCTGACCCCACAGAGCTTTGATGTCAGGAATGAGTGAGATGACGATACTGGCTGAGGGCAGCAGCTGCAAAACAAACTAGGTGACGCATGAAAAATCAATGATTTTCAATGCAAGCCATTGCTATTTTCACAGAGTATTGTGCTTGATAAAAATAAAGATGGGGGTGGAAGGGTCAGCATGGCATCTATATCTGCAAACCGCAAAATATCTTTGGGAGAAAAATACTGCAAAATGTTAGAGACATACAGCTAATGTTCATTATAAATACACCATATGAATACTAATATTTACTATAAATACAGCATAAAGAGTGGAAATGCACAACCACATTTTCATTTTCTACCCATAAAAATTACATTTGTTGGTATAAAATATTTAGAGATAAATAGATAGATAGACAGATAGATAGATAGACAGATAGGTAGATAGATAGGTAGATAGATAGATAGATAGATAGATAGATAGATAGATAGATAGATAGATAGATAGATAGATAGATAGATAGATAGATAGATAGATAAATATATAGATCTGCTCTGTTTTATGCCATGTTATCCTGAGAAGTGTAAGAGGATAAACCATGATGTATTGCAGTAGCAATGCCCTACATGAAGTGTAAATGAGAGACATTTTCACTAGTGAATAACTGTCACACCCGTGGGAGTAATTCTGCCTGATGCTTTGTTTCATTAAAAGCCTGCTTTAAGTGCTCTCTGGGCCGGTGATGTCATTACAAAAGTGCTGAGATAGGAGTCAATCTCAGGCCTGGATATTGCACTGAACAAAAACTGGGTTGAACATGAATTTCTCTCTCTGCCGCCCTGTTCATAGTGCTCCTTTGTTCGTTCTCTCACTAATATTCACACCAACCTCCCTGGTCGAACCAGTGGGTTTCTAGAGCTTAATTATGTACATACCTTCAACAAATTTGGGCCGTAAGGTTGTGTAGCTAGTTAGCAGGATGTCAGGATAATTGCTGAATTAATTTCTTGGTTGTGTGAGATCCTTTTAATGTGAAACTGCTGTATCTCTCAGTCTTAGCGCCTTTGGCACAGTGATGTCTCTGCCCACTCTGAAGACATTCTCTGACAGACGGAGCCGATGCCGGAGGGTCTCTCTGGAAACACATAAAGTTTTCTCCATTGTTGTTTATCCTTCCTAATACAGCATATTTTTTGAAAAACAAAAACATGTTTATATATGCCAGATTCCTCTTTGTCTCTTATGCTCCCTTAAATCCAACCAAACATCCTTCATCGTCAATCAATCAAATTGTCAATCTGTCTGTCTGATAGATTTATTCACACAACAAGGCCAGATCCATGAGTCATAGCGATCACCCCGCTGTGATCCAGTCTTGACTGCTAGTTTGTATTTATACCAGTTTTGTGAACATATTTGCAGGTGTATGCCATCCTGGTGAGCCATCCACCACAGTCCAATGACCATCTGACGCCCACTCCGGTCTCCTACACCGCAGGGTTTTACCGAATACCTGTAGTAGGGCTTACCACCAGGATGTCCATTTACTCAGACAAGGTGGGCTGCAATGAGAGAAATTTTATTATTCAGTTTCAGTATGAAACATTTTGGGTTTTGATTGTATTAATGGTATTGAGTGTTTATTCAACTATGGGGTCTAAATCAATTCCCATACTATGACTAGTTTGTCTGTTAACATAAAAATGACAAAAGTGCAGCTTGATTGGAAAAGAAAAAATATTCTGCAGACAAGTGATCATTTTTCTGCTGAAAGATCAATAATTGGAATATTTAGTTACTCTATCTGCAGTTTCAGTTGATATGTAATGAATCTTTAAATGACTGATTCAGTGAACAACCGATTCAACAAACCAACTGATTTGTTTAAAACATTGATTAATTCAAGAACAAAATAAGTGGCTGTCTTTATGATTATGTCACTGAATTATTTATTCAAAAGATTCATTCAAATATTTGATTCATTCAGGAACAAAATGAGTGTCTTCATGCTACCAATTTGTTCAGAAGTGCTGATTCATTTAGTAATGAAACAATTGACTTGTTTGTGAAATACCTACATTTAATTTTTTATTCATATTCACACAGTAATTATTGAAATGGAGTCTCTTCATTTTTAAAATGTTATATTTTTATGATATGATTTTATAAATACGAAACAATGAACACTATAAAACAGAACTGAACAGTCTTTTTAAATAAATAATTGCAAAAAAATGAAAGAAGACAGTTCTTTTTATTTCACAGTTTGGAGTTTTTTTCTTTTCAGAATTGCGTTAAACTTGTAATTCTGTTCGGGTTTATTGCAAGACTCGCAATTAGGTGAAAAAAAGAATTATAACTTGCAATTTTGAGTTTATGAGTTTATAGTGATTCAAATTTTTTTATTTCTAAATTTTATTTCTGAATTGTGAGATAAAGTGATGCAATAAAAAATATTTAATTATGTGTCCCAACTTTATTCTTTTTCTTTCTACCTTTCTACCAGTAGCAAAAAGAAAAAAGAATGTCAATAAAAAAAGTTGGGGACAAAAAGCCTTTAGTTGAAGAAACACCTTTATTATTTCACTTTATAATAATTATAATAAGAAGTGAAGTGAAAAAAAAAAGAAAATAATAATAAAACTGCAATTTTAAACTTTGTCTCCTACCTTCTTTTGTCTGTACCCTTCTTCCAGAGCATCCATCTCTCATTCCTCCGCACAGTGCCACCCTATTCCCACCAGGCACATGTGTGGTTTGACATGATGCGGGAGTTCCGCTGGAATCACATCATCCTAATCGTCAGCGATGACCATGAAGGCAGAGCGGCACAAAAAAGACTAGAAACCCTTCTGGAGGAGAGAGAGACCAAGGTAAGCAATTCCCAGTTACAGGATTCCCAGTGCGTGCTTGTATGCCAGCGTGTGTGTATCAATCGCAAAAGTCTTCTATGTACGTAACTGTTTTACTTTTTTGTCATGTGATCACATCTCTCATGCCATGTTGTAAATGTTGGCTAACATTCTAAAACCAAAGGCATCAGCCATGTCTAATGTGGTCTGATTTGACTTAACGTGCGTTATTTGCTCATTTCATGTTGCTTTCTACCATAGTCAAAAACTCCTGTCTATCCACAACAGGAGCAAAATGAAAACCTTAACCTGGGGCGTTGCAAAGCATCAGTGACTTTTTGAACATATTTATGTTATGTTTATACTGGTAGTTTTTGTAGCCTTGAGAGATATAATCCTTGCAATTGCCGAGTCTATCGTCATTGTCTCTTGAGGTCCTTTAGAGCTGTGATTGCTTCATAAATACAGTGGTGCATTGTGGGAATTTTGCTCTTGCAGAGGTTCTGCTCAGTTTCCTTGGGGATGAAAGCTAAATCACCAGCCCACATCCCCCCTGCTCAGCACTGAGGTAATTATTGTTGCCCTCATTGCTGCGAGAGATTATTAACAGTGAAACTATTTAGGTATGGTGAGAATTGAGCTACATACCCACAGAAATCCATTGAAATCCCAAATAGCTGCTTTATTTTCATTTTTCTTCTTCTTCTCAGTATATTGTTTTCGAGGGAACACCAGTGGGTATCATTGCTTACTCTAGTCCTTTGAAAATAAGACATGGCCAAATTAAAAAATACATGTAGAAAAGGTGCACATATGTAAGAAACATATATGCATAATTTATCTAATATTTATGCATATGTAAAAAAAAAAAAATCTGTGGAATGTGTGACGAACCATGTGACCATGTGAATAGGTGTTTTCTGCCACAGAATATTTTCAAATCCCTTATGAGCATTGTACTTTTTATTAAATAATTATATACATACGCACACACACACACACACACACACATATATATATATATGTATATAAAATATACTTTCAAAACTAGTTTGAATGGGAATTTATTCTTTTTAAATGTCTTTTTTGTGTTCTTTAATGACCTTTAACTTTATTTACATTCATCTCTACCTCTTTAGTTCTTTATTAAGCCCATGTAAAGCACAGATGTGCTAAATTAATGAAAAATTGTCTTGTCTTCCCTAGATTTTTCTCACGTTTTATAGCTGAGTCATTGATAGAAATGAGGTCATCACTATTTATCATGCATGAAACACCTCTGCTTTCTGATTTATTGCAATGTGAAATTAATTTTTTTTTTTTTTTTTTTTTTTTTTTTTAATAAAATCACATTTGTGATTTGTACATTTTGTACATCATACTGACAAGCTTTAGTTAGTGACCACAAAAGGGGTCATACACACTGGAGTCCATTTATTTTCCTACTCTAGACTTTTTAAACCTTGCAAACATTTGAACAAAACTCTTTATTTACTTTTAAGCTTCTGAAAGTAAAGAAGGCTTTATTTGTCATTTTGTGCACTACTATTGAAGTTTTAAATTGCCTCCTGTATCATAGACTTGGCTGCCATTTTGTTGTGCTTGTGTAATATGCATTTCTATCAGGCTTTCTTTTTTGTTATTTGAAGTGCAACTTTGTTTTAGAATTCACAACATCAGGCTCTCTACACTTTCAGAACAAAAAAGACCAAAAATTGCGGTACAGCACTTAGGACCGTATCCTAAAAGAAACATCTTAATACCTGATACCTTTTAGGGGGAAAGGCATAAAGGTGCATCTTTGATCCCAGAAACAGACTAAAGGTAATTTTTCTTTTTTTTCAGATAGTGTACTTTTATCTTATGTCTGTCTATTTCTAATTTATGTTTGAAATTGGCAGCTCCTGCTTTCAGGGGTATTTTTAGGCAATTTTTTTCCCATTAGTTCTCTATTAAAAAAGCATCTCTTCTTATCTTTATTGAAAATGGTATAACTTGTTCTGAAATGACTGCTATTATGCTTTTGTCATTTACACAGCATGAGTTATTAGATAATGCTAATCAAATCATTTTAGCAACACCAGTTCACACTGATTGAGAAAATATATATTAATATTTAATAGCTACAGAGTAATGAAAGCAAGACCAACATGATGTATAAATAATTCATATTTCTAAATGTTTATAAATAAGACAAGAAAGATCATTGACTGCTGCATCTTAATAGATGTGCCAAAATTTCACATTATTTTATATTCGAATGCAGAATGAACTGAGTCTATTTTTATGCACTATGCACCAAGGATCCTTTTCATATTCCTTCTACTATCAGTTTACAAGAGTGTCAGATATAATGAGCTATTTCCAGCGAATGCGCAGCAGGGGTTCATGGCAGCTGCATGAGTTCGGTTTAAGAGGTGCTCAGGAAAGGCCAGTGTGTATTCACCTTTTTAATTTCCTTTGAGGTGTCATAATGTGCAAATGTCATATAGGTCACGCATAATTTCAGCAGCCTGATTCGAGAATCGCTTTGAGAGCTCGCGTCCAGTCTATCACAGTTTTAGGGCAGTGTTGTGTGTCTATGCAGTGGAAGGTTTATTTATATCACTGCGAAATGGCACCGTTTGAGCCAGGGTTTCCCCTGAGGCCGCTGCCCTCAAAAATACAGCAGAACTCAAGATGGTGAAGGAGAAAATGTATTCTAAGTGTGTTTCAGCACTCAACAATATCTGGATTATTATTGAGCATTTTGTTAACTTGGCAGCCCATCACAGTAGTCTGTCATCTTGATTGGATTTGAAGTAACGTTACATCAATCATTCAGAAAGCGTTCATGCGCTGCTGCAGATAGCCGATCTGGATTGATGGAAAAGCACCACTTGGTTCCCGAAGTTTGTAATGTTTTGTCATGCTTTGCTAGCTTTGTTTAAGGTCTGCAATTTTATGCCAGATGGTCTATGATGTTTTTTGCAAGTCCCAGTGTTAGGGCTTCAGATTTGGAGCAGAAAAGTAAAAATTTATTGGTTGCTTTACTGCCCGCCATTTTCAACTGTTTATAATATTCTTCTGTGTCTGCATATTTTCTCTGTGCACATTACTCATCAGAATAAAAAAAGGAACTATGAAAACCAAGACCAACTGTCCTTTGACAACAAGAGAGGACCTAAGGTATATTTGCATGGTCAGTGCACGCCGCCCTCCAAAATCTCTAAACGTAGCTACTAGAACCAGCCCAACCAATCACCGGCCAACCCAGAAATGCCCTTCTCTTGGTAGCACGTGTTTCTTGTTACGTTGAGACGTTACTTTTCCCTTTTTTTATGATTTAAATGAAGAATGGATTTCTTTTGAACGATTATAATTTCCGTTTCAGAAAAAAAAAAAAACGCTCCGCTTCTTTCATTACCATTTTTTTCCTTTTTAATAAAGGATGATGCATGATTCAGAATTTTAAAAAAGCAAGCCCATTCTTTGTGGAGATCCGAAAGTTTGGGACACAACACTCCGATTTTACTTCCTATCGCAGCATCCCCTCGTTGCTCTTTTTTTCTCGACTCTTTTTCTTTGGGGAAATGACGTCCTCTCACCTGTCACTCCCCTTTCCACCTGGTTTTAGTTTTCGGTTGCATCGGTCTCGCTCCCCGAAACCTCTAACATGCACGTCCTTCTCTGAAGCCTTGATAACCCTCAGTTTGCATGCAACAATGCCGAAGTTTTTTGTTTTTCAAGCTTTTTTATTCTTTTATTTTTCATTTTGAAGCAGTTTTCCTGGAACTCTATAATTTCCCCCCTTTTCAGCCCTAGATAATAAAAAAAATACAAATACAGTAACAACCAAACCAACCAAAAGTGCTGAATGAGGCAGCATGGTTCAGTTACAGAAGTAAATAGCCTCTTTGACTGATTGTGTACCCCAATCTCAGGCCGAGAAAGTGCTTCAATTCAGCCAAGAGACTAACTTAACTGCCCTGCTTCTGGAGGCCAAAGAGCTGGAGGCCCGAGTGATCATTCTCTCTGCCAGGTAAGAGGTTTACTGCATGATGTTATCTTAGCAGTGCACCAAAATCTCTGCACTTCACTCTTCACTGTATGATTACCTGCAAAAGTAAAATGAATCAGAATGAGTTATCCAGAGTTATCTGAACAGATCACCATATGTTGTGTTTTGGTTACTTGTTTTTCTTAAAGGAATATTCTAGGTTCAATATAAGATTAAGGTTAAATCAACAGCATTTGTGGCTTAATGCTGATTACCACAAAAATAAGTTCCACTTATTCTTCCTTTTCTTAAAATAAAATAAAAAGCTCGACATGTCACAAATGCATTTTATTGAGCTTAACTTGTTCTAAAACCTAGAAAATAATTAGCTTAACTTGCAAGACTTGCAACAACCTTTGCAGTACCTGCTGCTTTGCTGGTCGACCAGCACAAGACTAGCACTAACCAGTTGGTCTTTTCAGCAGGACAGACCTTAGAACACTTTGAAATAAATAACATTGAAAAGTCAAAGCAATGGGTTTACAAAACAATTTCATACTTCAGTAAGCTTGTATTTTTGTCAGCGGTTGTAAACCTGTCTGTCTGCCTTTAGTGAGGAAGATGCAGCCGCCGTGTACAAAACAGCACGCTTCCTCAACATGACAGGCTCAGGCTATGTATGGCTGGTCGGGGAGCGTGAGATGTCCGGTAAAGCTTTGAGCGAGGCTCCTGATGGTACGTAAACCCACCTTAGTACAGCTGAGACAGACTGAATGAATAGAAGCCATTTGTCTCAGTTTCTCTGTTAAACTAGACAGATTTTATTGATGAAGCAAGTAGTGGATGTTGGTGTGTGTGTATAAATTAACCGTTTAAACATTTAAGCACTTTATGTGTTTAAAGGTTTTAAACGAGTCACTTTAGATTACACAATAATGGTTGAGTTCTCTGGTTCACTGGCCAGATTAATTACAGTACTGAACTTAACATTGACCTCTAGAGGTTTCATTAAGAACTTACCATAAAAATGTCATTGTCATGAAGTAGTTTATCTTTAAAAATGTGTGTTAACTTATAAAGTGTGGTTTTATCATGTTATTATATTAATAGTCTGGCTTCTGTGAATTTAAAAAGGGTGTTTTTTCAACCCTCCCTTTGATGTGTTTCTGGTATTGGTAAGCTATAAATGGCCTTTTTTTGTCCCAGGCACTTCACAAGTCACAAGTTTTGTCATTGTCGCTCCCAATACACTTGCTCACCTTTTACCCTGCCAGTGTTTTTTCTTGTCTTTGTCCTAATTTATAACACTTGTGGAGTCTTCACAGTAATCTTTTGGAGATCCCTTGCAGAACTGGATCTTTCAAACCCTGCTCCAATAACAACAAAAACTCAGCTGAAGTTGGATTTATATATGAAGTATACCTTAAATCTGATATATTTCATCATTCACTGTTTGTTAGTGTCTTCACAACTGGACAGGACTTTCCGCAGTTTGGGCAGAGGTGGCGCTAGTCGGCTCAGTTCAGTAAATCCAACCTCAAGGGTCAACGCTCGCATTTTGGGCAAAATGCCTCAAGTAGCATGCCCGTGAAGAACAAAACATTCATTTTACATTCCAATTAACTACTACCAGTGAAAAAATCTGACAAAACATTACTTGACATCTGATTTGAGAGTCATTTACCTATGTTGGCTCAAAGGGTGACCCTATGGGTTTTTTGGTGTTGGAAAGGGCTCCTAAATGTCAAAGTCAAACAGCTCACTGCTTGTTTTTATCATCAACACATAGGGCTGATTGGCCTCCAGCTCATCAATGGCAAGAATGAATCGGCGCACATCAGTGATGCCGTTGCTGTCGTAGCCCAGTCCATTCAAGAGCTCTTTGAGAAAGAGAACATCACAGAACCTCCAAGGGGCTGCGTGGGCAATACCAACATCTGGAAGACCGGGCCACTTTTTAAAAGGTCAGTACCACTAAAGATCATGCGTGCAGCTTACCCGTTTAATTTATTATTTTCCATGACATCGTGCTTGAGGGTGCGTCCGTGTCATTCTTTGATGGATTTTGACAACCACAGACTGTGATCTAACGCACTGTCTCAACACTTGATATTTCATCTTTGCATATTTTTCATGCATCACATTCACATACAGAAAGTTACTCACAGGTCAGTACTGGCTGTGCTCCACAGGGTACTGATGTCTTCCAAGTACCCAGAGGGCCTAACAGGACGCGTTGAGTTCAATGATGACGGTGACAGAAAATATGCTCATTACAGCATTCTCAACTACCAGAAGAGCAGACTGCTTCAAGTCGGCATTTACAATGGAACACAAGTACTAGTCTTTTCTTTCACAGTATTTAATTTACAATTTCATTACATGGGTCCTGAATCTTGCATTAGCAAAAATACAGAGTTTTAAAGCCAACACGAAGTCATAGAATTCCCATAATTGTATTCAAATCCAACCCAGAGATGGCACTTTTGGAATCTATGCAAATTATTTTAGATTAGAAGACTGAGCAAAGATTATGATTATGGCTATACGCCTTTTAATTATCTGCTATAATTATCTGCTTCATCAGGTGGTGATGAATAAACAGAAGAAGATTATTTGGCCTGGAGGTGAAACAGAAAGACCGAGAGGATTCCAGATGTCTACTCGATTAAAGGTACAGGGTTCAATACATCAATCCAAAACTTGCTAATAATTTAGGGTCATGAATCAGAAATTACCTGAAAGTGTTTGATGCCACATAGAAAAGCTGAACAAAATCCAATCCATCTATTGCAGATAGTGACCATTCATCAGGAACCCTTTGTGTATGTGAAGCCAACTATGCTGGACGGGACCTGCAAGGAAGAGTACACACCTAATGGAGTCTTAATTAAAAAGGTGATCTGCACTGGACCAAATGAGACCATCCCAGGTAACACATCAGGGACGTTTATGTCATTGTGCTTTTCTACATCCTCCATCTGGAGATACATACATACATACATATATATGCAGCAGGTATTTATATATGTATGAATGTAGCAAGTCTGTCCATGATATGTGTGTTTTATGTTGTGTGTGACAATTTTTTGTGTGTGTGTCGCTTGGGCTTCCGTCGTGCCATTCTGCTATGCATATACAGTAGTTACAGCTGACAGCTGTATATGTGCCTTGTGTCCAGCCTATATAATCTAACAGGTAAAGTGTGAAAGTCAATATGACAGGATTGTACTCCTTTTAAATGCTGATGCTCCCATCTGGCTGTTGCATCTGCCTGAGATCAAAATGGATGGAAGATACATCCATTCCAACCACAGAAGTTGTGGCTACTTCAATTCAGCCACTACCATAGATGAATTGAATATTAATTCAAATAGCTTGTTAATATTTTATTCCATTATCATCTGCAAGAAAATCTATGACTGGCTGAGTTGCAGAGTGGATGCTGAATTTATAGAAAAATAATTGATCAGACATCAATGCTGTCTAGCAGTTGAGAGCATACACCATCTAAAAGAAAACACATTCTCTAAATAAGTGAGTGATTTTAGTATTGGAGTGAGTGAACTACTAAATGGTGGGCTTTCTAAATGTCATTTTAATGTGATCAGATTTAATGAAATTCCACTTTTCTGATTTGGTTACAGGACGCCCAACTGTTCCCCAATGTTGCTATGGATTTTGCGTTGACCTTCTGATCAAACTGGCAATGACCATGAACTTCACCTATGAAGTACACCTGGTGGCAGATGGGAAATTCGGAACACAAGAAAGGGTAAGCACAATTTCACGTTATGCTAAGTACAGGCAAGATGATTGTCATAAGACTGCTTTAAACTTATCTTTTGGTGATATAGGTAAATAACAGTAACAAGAAGGAATGGAATGGTATGATGGGGGAGCTCCTGGGTGGCCTTGCTGATATGATCGTTGCACCCTTGACGATCAACAATGAACGAGCCCAGTACATAGAATTCTCCAAGCCTTTCAAATACCAGGGACTGACTATCCTTGTTAAAAAGGTACAATTACACTTCTTAAACTAGCCCATTCCATTTGTACTCTAGCTACAGAGTAGTATAGCTACATAAGTATAGACTTCTGAAAAAAATGTCACCACTTGCTACTGTAGCCACATGACAGCATCGCTAGTACCTACCAAAGCTGGTGCTGAAATGTGCTAAATTCATGTTACTGACCATACAATGTGTTTCTCAGGAAATTCCTCGCAGTACACTGGACTCATTCATGCAGCCATTCCAGAGCACACTGTGGCTACTGGTGGGTCTATCGGTGCATGTGGTGGCGGTGATGCTTTACCTACTAGACCGGTTCAGGTACAACAAGACGTTGGTTTGAGAGTGTGGCTACACGTTCTATGTATGTCCATGGGGTGGTTGTATGCACATGTTGTTTGTTCTTTTAGGTAGTTTGTTTCACTCATTAGGATCATGTAGCACCTTTGTTTCAGGATGTCTCGACAGAACATGAGAGGGCTGAAAACATTTTATTGTCATTGTCACCATGGAGGTGGGGGAGGTTGGGTGGCTGTACTCTGTGAGCCTGTTCTTTTTTCCCTCTCTACCTGTCTTTTCCTGTCTGCCCTCCATCTCCTTGCTTCACATATGTTATGGTCTCTGTAATATAGCCAATGCTAAGTAACGTGGGATACTGGAGCAATTATTTATTTGAAGACCACTTATATGGGTTCTTGGCCTGTTCTCTTTCTGAACATTTACACTGTTTGACCTGGTTTTCCCAGCCCTTTTGGAAGGTTTAAAGTAAACAGTGAAGAAGAAGAGGAGGATGCCCTCACCTTATCTTCAGCTATGTGGTTTTCCTGGGGTGTCTTGTTGAACTCTGGAATTGGAGAAGGTGATGTGAAGTCAAACTTGTTCTTAAGATCATATTAAATTAAATGAGTTTTAATTGACATATGTTTGACTACTACTGTACTTAACACATGTTGTCCAGGTGCCCCACGTAGTTTTTCAGCAAGAATCTTGGGAATGGTGTGGGCTGGCTTTGCTATGATAATAGTAGCATCCTATACTGCCAACCTGGCTGCCTTCCTGGTGTTGGACCGGCCTGAGGAGCGCATCACCGGCATCAATGACCCAAGGGTATGCTTCTCTAAGCACTTGAACTAACAAAGTAAAGATTTTCAAAATGCATAGAGAGTTTGCATTTTTTCTTCTAGCTAAGGAACCCATCAGACAAGTTCATCTATGCCACAGTGAAGCAAAGTTCGGTGGATATTTACTTCCGGCGACAAGTTGAGCTGAGCACCATGTACCGCCACATGGAGAAGCACAACTACGAAAGCGCCGCTGAAGCCATCCAGGCTGTTCGGGACAAGTAAGTCCCTGCTGGGTAGACACCAGCAGGTCTGGCCTCATGGTCAGTCAGTCTTGAGGGTCCTGGGCCTGCAGGTCTCAGGTACATAAATCAGTGCCAGCACTTACTGCACTAACCTGCGACCCTGGTCCATAACCTCACACAGGAGAGGCCCAGCTATGTGCCACACATAACATATATTAACTTTGAGCTAAAGAACACCTTTTTCAGGTTTTCAGCAAAAACGTCATTGAGGGAATCCAATGGGGGACAAAGCTCCACTCGTCCGGCATTGGATTTCATTTACCTATGAGGTGGCAGTCTAGATTTCTGGTAACACAAGTCGCACAAGAGGGGTGGGGTGGGTTTGGGTGCCATGAGTGTGTTGTTTCTCACTGTACTGTTGCACCGTAACCCCCAACCGTTCCCGTCCTCCTCCCTTCCCCCTGCCCCAACAGCAAGCTGCATGCTTTCATCTGGGACTCTGCGGTGCTGGAGTTTGAAGCCTCGCAGAAGTGCGACCTGGTGACCACGGGAGAGCTGTTTTTCCGTTCGGGCTTTGGCATAGGCATGCGCAAGGACAGCCCCTGGAAACAGAATGTGTCCCTGGCTATTCTCAGGTCTGTCCCAGCCGAAGCAGCATATCGTATGCTTCTGTATGGTTTTACGTTGTATAAAATCTCACCATTGGACACTTATTCATCTCTCTCTGTGTATTACCCCTCTTTCATCCCTGCTCTGTTGTCTGTGTGCTTGATCATATATGAATTTGTATGTATGTGCTGGTGGTTGTGGTGACTTTGTGGGATTTATCGGTACTTTCTACCAAAAACAACTTATTAACTTTTGAACTTCTCTTCCTACTCTCCACCACCCCTTGCAGTTCCCATGAGAATGGCTTCATGGAGGACCTAGATAAAACCTGGGTGAGATACCAGGAGTGTGACTCAAGGAGCAATGCCCCAGCCACACTCACCTTTGAGAATATGGCAGGTATGGTCTATTTCAGGTACAGAGAAACCTAAAAGAGATTGGACAAAAAAGGTACAGTAGGTAAGGTATTGGGGCCTTTTTTTTGTCCAATGCTTTTAGTTGTAGTTTTATGCTCACCTTTGTTGGTGTTCACATTTGTAACAATCATTAACCTTTAACATCCATCCATTTTGCATGGTTTCCAGCAGCAGGCCCTACATATATGGGCAATACATGTAGGATTCCATCACACAGAGGCTCCACCCCCTCCAGCTCCTCAGTGGGTTGATTCGACGAATACAGTGTCTGTGCTATTGGTCTGACAGTTTCATTCATCCTTCTCATTCACAGGTGTCTTCATGCTAGTTGCTGGTGGCATTGCAGCTGGGATCTTCCTCATTTTCATCGAGATTGCATATAAGCGCCATAAAGACGCCCGCAGGAAGCAGATGCAGCTAGCCTTTGCGGCCGTCAATGTTTGGAGGAAGAATTTACAGGTAAGGTAGATCTCCTACAACACAAAAGGCAAAAATAATAGTGAACATGAGGGAATGGCCTCCCAACAAACTTTTACATAAGAAACACTTTTTGTACTAGGGCTTTAGTTCACAAATATTATTCATACCTTTGCTGAAAACAGATCTTTGGTTGCACTGTTTGGTGTGGTGACCAAAGGTGAACGAACTCCACTGCGTGTACTTAGGCGTCTTAAAGGGCCTGGAATTGTCTAGGCTGCTCTGGTTCAATCAGCCTCCTTCTTCTTGTCTGTCCCAACAGGACAATAAAGAGAGCTCAGGGAGTCAAGCTGTGGGTGCGGCTGGGACTCCATCTTTAGTATGTAAAACAAGCTGATCCATCTTGTTGCCACGCCATCCTTGCTACGTGAATCAGTATATTTAAAATAGCTTATATGCTTAGTTATTCATCAGAATATGAAGCTGCTTTCATGGCATGAACCACTAAAATGCTTCAAACCACTTAGTGTATCAGAGTTAGATGAAATAGAAATACATGAAGATTATGTAGGCTGCCAAAATAATGTTTGCGTTATAAAAAGGTAATGTTGATCAGGTTCTGCTAGTATACATCAAGCTATGATCTGGAAGATAGTTTAAAAAAAATGTGACAGAGCGCTTATTGGTGTAATTAGACGTAGATGTTATTCCTAGCCTTATGTTTATATTATTCAAAAGCCCTATCCAGCACATCCATACTATAGTATAACCCAGTCCAACTGAAATGTCTGCTACAAACTCTTGCTCACCTGTGTGTCCTTAAAGACCTATGTTTTCTAGTGAGAAGTCCTGGGAAGTCTTCCCAGTGGGACTGTGATATTTGGTGAGGGGTGGGCCAGTGGGGTGGGAGCTGGGTAGAAGTACAGTGAGGCTGTGAGAGCCTCAAGCTGCTTCTTTATTTAAAATCACACAAGGTCAAAACTGCTGCAATAGAATAAACAGCAGTAGCAGTGAAAGGTAAGATCACAGTCACTTGTCTTTGTTAGCAGGTCAATTTACTGTCAATGTCTGTCATCTGACTCACATGTACAATTGTCTCTGTATGTATATGCATGTAAGCTCTTATGCAGAAAGGCCAAGCAAACACAAAAACACTTTAAATTTGGAGCCTAGAAGACTTATGCCAGATCAAATTGAGGGGTTGATTTAAATATAAAACATTAGTTTGTATGGATCATTTTCATGTTTTTTTGTCAGCTCTTCCTTTCTGTATAGGAATTTAACTGGGAATTTTTTGATGGTGATATCTTTGCGAGCTTGAGTATAAATATGTTTTGTGTGATTACTTCTATATGAATGTCCATATTCAAACACCCCATTTGCACTTGTGTGTACCGAACCTTCATAAAGGGAACTGTGTGTAACACACACAACACTGCACTTCTGAATAACCTGCCCAATTAGAAATTTTGTCCACTGGGCTGTCCCAATGTTATCACAAAAGCACAGAGATGTCAAAAACAAGCTGCCCACATTACAATGGTTAATGGGTGTTTCTTGGAGCAGAGCACATTCAGAAGTGCACTGCCTTCAGGAAAATGAGAAAACAAACACTGAAAAACGGGATGCAAAACTTAATGAAGCATGAATGTGCTTTCATGAGATACTATGTCAAAGCTTGCAGCCAGTTACATGTCTCACTGTGCGGGTCTATGTGGGTCCAGCATGCTAAATGCACAGACAGTGCTCTGACCACAGACAAATAGGGCTTTTTAATATTTTGTCTTTGTTAAAAGCATAAAATTGATGCAGGACAAACAAGAGTGTGTTTAGCAAAATTGTTCTTAGATTGATTGCAAAGACACTGTGGTAAATACCAAAGTGGTAGACTTTTTAATTTGTAGCAGGGGATATTCAGAAACTTTTAAAGGACCACAATAAATATGAAGACGATCCTGAGAGTTTTCCATCAACAAACAAGTCAACTGTATGCTTGTTTACATTTTGCTTACTTTTTCCACATCCATGCTCCTACTGCCCTCTGCATGAGTTTAAATGAAATTCACCCCACATTTAACCCAACTCCCCGACACCCTAGATAGAGTACATTCCTTACTGTATGTGTGGTGTGGATTTCCGTTATACCCTACAAAAAGTATAACGCTCAAAGAGGGTTCTTATAAGTATTCATGTATTGATCAGTATTACTTCATATCCTTTGCTCTTTTTGGCATTTTATTGGTTGCTCTACTTCCCTATAAGAGTGTTGTTTTGTTTTGTGATATTACAGACTGCTTGGCTTTGATGTCATTATTTCCTCAGCAAACCCATTTTGCTGCCTTTTGCTTTTGCTTATGGATCTTAAAGTCATATGATCTTTAAAGCAAGTGGATAAATATTCATTTATTTTTCTTTTTTCCTCCCCAATGCAGCCCTCTTCCTCTGTAGAGACTCAGGATGTAAGAATACCTTAATTCGACCTTTTCTTACACAAACACACCCAATCTTGTGCTATACCTTCGTACCATTGGTAGAGGCCAGAGAGTAGCCGTGTGGGGCACCTTTGTTGGACAGTGGGAGGAAAGGGGGCAAAAAGGTCCCAATCTCCTTCTGTGCCAAAAACCACAAAGTGTTAAGAAAAAGTATTTATGAAACAGCACAAAACAGATGCCAAGGAAGATAACTTGAGAATTTGAAAGTGCTGCCACTTCATGCAACCAAATCTGTTGCATCTGTTACTACCAATTCTTAGGCTCTTTGCATTAAATTAGTCTCACCTCTATTCATATTTATAGATTGTTGGGTTTAAAGATAGCTTAATCAGTGGGGAACGAGGGCATGTGGTTTTGGCAGTTGAAAACCAGCCAGAGAACATGAATAATTGTTCTACGTATATTTATTTTAGGATAGGAAAAGTGGTAGAGCAGACAGCGACCCAAAAAAGAAACCCTCTTTTAGGTCCATCAGTACCACCCTGGCCTCCAACATCAAGAGACGTAGGTCCTCCAAAGACACGGTAAGGAGGTTAAGGAATGGCATCTCTCTTTTTACTCGGCCGGTCTCTCTTCCTCTTTCTGCGTCTGTCTTTCTCTCATCCTATTCTTCTGCTCCTCTTTCTGTATCTACTTTCTTCTGTCTTAAACGACATGTCATGTCTGAAACCAAGAGAGCCGCATTTCTCTCTGGTTATTCCTCCATTCCTGGCATCTTGGCCACGGCCACGTGTCTGTCAGTCAGTCATCGAGTCACCATCCAGACCCCATCTGTCAGTTAGAACTTAAGATCTCAGCCATCCATAAGAGTTAAGTTGAAAGGTTTTAGGACCCAGTGATCAGGAAAAAGGTTCTAACCTAAGATCTGTTCCAAGAGGAGGGGGCGCTGCACAATGCCTGATGTTTCTGGGCTGCTTCTCTCCCTATTGCAACCTCTGGATGTGAAGTGTGTGTTAGCGCGGGTGGACGTGTGTGCCTCTTTTTGGTGGGATGTGTTTTGCGTATTTGTGTGTTTCTCGTCCCCAAACCTGCCTGACATTATTGATATGAACAGTCAAATCTTGCTATGTTTGTTTCCGCAACAGCATGCTTTGGTGTTGTGGTGTTTGATCAGAGCAACCGATACCATGCAGACTAACTCATTTTTTTTTAAACAGCAGAACTTCCCTTTTAGACACTGGAATCATCTATTAACAATGATTTTCTTTTGTACAGTTGTTTTGTTTTAAAGTCCTAACAAAGTTTATTTCAAGGAATGGGAATTTGAAAAGGAAAATTCTGTCATCATTTACTCACCCTCATGTTGTACCAAATCTGTATGATCTTCTTTCTGCCGTAGACCAAAAAAGGAAATAGTGGAATGTCCAAGCTGCTTTTCTCCTTTCAGTAATAGCAGACAGTGACCAATGGCTCTCAAGCTCTAAAAAACATCATAAAAGTAATTTGTGCTATATTCAAAGTCTTATTAAAAAAAAATGTAAATCATAAAACATGCAAGAACAAATGACATTTGTTATCAATGGCATAAACCTGTGAATTAAATTTAAGAGATATTTAAATGTTAAAAGAACACTTTTTTTCCATTTCATTTTGCAACTCCCCTAGAGTTAAACAGTTGAGTTTTACCATTTCCCAATCCATTCAGCCGATCTCTGGGTCTGGCGGTAGCACTTTTAGCTTAGCATAGATAATTGAATCTGATTAGACCGTTAGCATCTATATAAGTTTCTATATTTTTCCTATTTAAAAGTTGACTCTTCTGTAGTTACATCGTGTACTAAGACCGACGGAAAATGAAAAGTTGTGATTTTCTAGGCTGATATTGCAAGGAACTATACTCTCTATACTTCAGCGCAATGATCAAGGTACTTTGCTGTCGTAACATGGGTGCAGCAGGTGCGGTGATATTACACAGCGCCTGAAAATAGTCCCGACCTAGTTTGTGTAGTTGCAACAATAGCAGAGTTGCTGGGGACTATTTTCTGGTGCTGCATAATATCACTGCACCTGATGTGTTAAATAGGAAATATATTGAAACTCTGGTCATTTCTGAGTGAAATGCTAATGGTCTCATCAGATTCAATGATCTATGCTAAGCTCAAATTTCAATCTGATCCTGCTACAACAATCTGTGGCTCTGGAAGACTTGGAATATAGCAATAACAGCAAAATGATAATAATTACATTATTATTATTATTATTATATATTATAAAATGACTGTGCTGCCATAGTAAACCTGCCCAGATATGGAGAAAGTTCTATAACTACTGTATACACTACATTATAAACTTGTATTTAGTATAACATAAACAGATTAATTCTACATTTCATAACTGTTGATTCGGATGAAAATGTATTTGATTTGCTATGGCACCACAACTTATTAAATAGGGTTTAGAAAACGTACAAATGATTTATTTTCCATTTTCAGCACTATTCGTTGCGTTAAATTTTCTCACATTTTATTTACGAATTATGTTACTTTTTTTCTTTTTAAAATGTTTAAGTAAATAGGTAAGTGGGTTAGGGTGGTGAATAGTGAAGAAAAGGCACAACAATCCAGGTGAAAATAGAAAAACAATAGTAGCCATCCACAGTGTTTAACCATCCTTTTATTTCTTGATATCAGTGTCGCCTCTCTTTCTATATAAGTGGATGTATATGGATTTATAACTGTCGACGTCCCCCACATGATGTACATGCTACACAGCCTCTCTCTTCCTCTGCAAGCATGCAATATATCTGTCGTAGAAGTAGAGACTGTGTTTTGGTTGCCTTAGTAGAAGTAGTTGCATTTTTCGTGGTAGTGATGATACACACATTTTTGTCTCTTTTGCTGATTCACTGTCTCTCACCAGGGGGCACTGTGGGCTTGATTTGGAAGTGCCAACAGCAAGCCTTCTAAGTGACCATGACAAGAACTCTCTCATGCCCTCTAAGTCGTGCGAAGGGCATTCTTGATGCAACACCAATGAAAAAAAAGAAAAGAAAAAAAAAAACTTCCCGGTGTCATAAGAAGTATTGCTGAATACATCTATTCTGCAATATGATGTTGAAGATGATGATGATGAGCTTGACAATTAGAACTTTTGCCTTAAGCTTTGGCTTTTAGAGTTGTTGCATCATATATTGAGCTTATAAGCTTATTTATTGGCAATGGCATAGTAATAAAAAAACTGTAAGCTATAAAAGAGGACACATGCTATAATTAATATGGTAAATATTAATTTCAAAATAATACTTTTATTTTGAAATTATTTTGAAATCCAACATTGCATGTGTCCTTGGTTTTTGCTAAACTCTTAAAATTTTGAATGATCTGAAACTCGTTGCTGCTGCTTTTCCATCAGTATACGTATTTTGCTTTTTGAAAATGTATTCCTTGGGTATATATATATATCGGGCTTGATAAGCAGATCACAAAAAAAAAAATGTTTGTCAGCTTAACCAAAAAAGCTCTCTGTGCCTCAATTTCACAGTTTGCCACAGCAAGGAACAGAACTTGAAATGATAATAATGTAATAATCCTGTCAGATCAAAATACTCTGTTTTAATACAAATGTCCTTGTCGTCGCAACATGGCAAGCTTCACTGAGAGACATTTTATAGCTTACAAAAACTGAAAGTAAAAATAAAACAAAGTTTTGTTGTGTTAACTGCCTTCTGACTGGGCACCTGCATGTCATTGAGTGTTTTGCCAACCCGGCACTGCAGATGCCCATGTGAGAAAACAGCTTGTTGCCCTTCTAACACGTCTAAGCTTGAGATGAGGAAACAGGAACTGCAACTGAATGAGAATTTAATACAAATTACAAATATAAATATGCAGTGGCCCAGAAAGTATTTGAACATTTGAGCCAAGTTTAAAAATATAGTATCGTCATTGCAATAGACAAAACAAATATGAAGTCAACTGGTATGTGTCCATTATCAAACTTTAGGAGAAATACTTTGGTTGTTAGGTTTTAATACTGTTCTAAATGAAGATAAATAAGTATTTTTGGATACCTTTTGGACACTTTCTGGTTGAAACCTCTGGTTGAAAGTCAAAAGTGGAACCAATGTCTATAGCTAATGTTATGAACTTCCACTATGTTTACTGCTTGGGTGCTAGTGTGAACGTGAAGCCATTTGATATCATATATCCACTAGAAACCACATTGGGCCAACTGGGTTAAAAGCAACTGCAAATATAGCGTGGAAACAAAGGTCATTGGTTAACATCACTTCTTTGCAGATGCCAATTTGATTATATTTCATTATATAATGCAATGACAGTCATATATTTTTAAGTGTGTCGCAAGTGTCCAAATACATTTTGACTTTTGACCCAATAATGCTTCTATAAATAACACATAGGTTATCAGGTGACCTAACACCATCTCTCTGCAGAGAACCTGCTTCCTCTTCTTCTAATATAATTCTAAATACCACCTAAGACAGCAAGATAGCTGGAAGAACACTTCTCCCACACCATTTAAAATTTGTATAACCTCCTTGGATGTAACAGAATCGTTAAGTGTTGCATTCAATTGTTAAACAAAGCCTTTAAAATGTTTCTGAGTCCTGGCCTGAAGGCAAAATTTAGTGCAATCAGGACATCTGAAACATTCAATGGTAGAGTACTTGTTTTGGATTTGCATGCTACTTGCTGTCTTGGGGGTAAACAGGGAAATCCGTTCTGGGCTTTTGGGGAAGAGGAAAGATAACGGTCGCACTAATGCTCTCTATCCTGTGTGTTTTTTTTACCTTCTCTCTCTTTCTACAGCAATTCCCACCCACAGACATTACGGGCCAACTCAACTTGTCCGACCCGTCTGTCAGCACGGTGGTGTGAGGCAGAGAAAGAGGGAGAGTTTAATATAAAGACATGCTCATTCTTTAGAGACAAACAAGATGGAACTAGAGGGGAGCGCTGTAGTACCGCTCCTCTAGGTTTTGCACAATGAATCCATCATGGACGAAAACTACTGAGCCACTTCACCTTTATGAAGAGCCAATGGGACCTGTTGGGACTTCATGGTGGACTGCAAGGGAAGGCATGACACTGCAATGCACTGGAGCACTGCGAACACACAGAACATATAAACACATACACCATCACAGCTTGATGCTAAAATTAGTATGCTATAATTCCATCCACCAGTACTTCTGTATAAATTCTTTATCCTTATGTAGAAATATTCCTTAATAGTATAAGTGCTTATTTTTATGTTGATTAAGTGGTTTAAATAGTGTAAAGTATAATTTAGAACAAAGAACAAACCATTTCATGTCGCAAGGCTGGTTCTACGGCCATTATTTAGAGAATTAACTAGTTGTAGTACGTATGAATTATATTCATCACTTACATATGATATTTATCTTCTTTACATTTCTTATTGTTTTATTTGCTTTCTGTTCATTGTTTTTCATTCTTTGTCTATATAAAGCAAAATGTAAGCCAATCAAGCACATGATCTGTGCTGTTTCATATGTCATTGTCTTTTATATTCTAACATCCCTTTGCGTGTAATATGCATGCAGATTTTCCCCTTAAGGATTATGGACAAGAAAAATATACAGTACCCCCCCCCCCCTCCACATAGTGCAGAAAATGTATTCAATTTTAGATTTAAGATGTTAATTGCAAACTCTCCTTCGAACTCAAGAGTTCTTCCTTTTTAAATGCAGTCGTTCTCAACTTCAGTCTGAAGGGTGCATCAAGGGGCCGAGTTTTTTCATCCAACTAGCACTTGGCATCTCACGCAAAATCATTTCTGTGTGTCATCCCCACAGGCGACCTCAGAGATCTTTTACTTGAGAAAACCCCAAGTGTCCATTTTTTTTCAACGCTGGTGCTGTAGTTCCGTATACACCTATTAGTTAGATGGCAAAACTGGCCCGTTCCCATATTCTGGGGTTGAGAAACATCAACAAATGCTGTACAAACAATGACTGCTTACTGTAAATGTTCACTTATTGCTATTTATATGACCCATGGAAACTCCCATATAAGAGTGATCATCTACCTAGCACTTTAGTGTGAATCTGTTGGAAGCTATACGCATATGAAAATTATGCAATTTGCCAAATGTTGATTGTAATACTAATACTTGATATGAAAATGCACATTTAAGAATGCGCAATATATGTAACTGTTTGAATTGAACAAAACACTCCGTTTTTAGTTTTCATATATCAAGAGATTTGGACTTGTTTCTGATATATCGGATTTAAACTGTGTCAAATTAGTGCATATCACATATATCTTCTGTTTACTATTAGCTTAAACTACTTTAGTTTTTAGTCTTGTCAAACTGACAGGTGTATGTACAGTGTGTTTTTCTCATTGCTTGGGTCAATGAATGTGGTTTGTACTTCAGAAGAATGATGTATTATATCTGACTTCAGGGCATGTGAACACTGAATTCAGTTTATGTTGCCTGGACTGCTAGATTGCAGATGATTTTATGAAAAAAAGGGAGTGTTTTATGAGAAACTGTCACACTGTAAATGACACACAAACACAATCAGATAAATTACATCACATACAGTAACACACATATCTAGAGCATAACTCTTAGTCCAATAAGTGCTACATCTTGTTTCAGTTGATTTTAGATACTTCGTCAATGCATTTTGACATGCATTTTGACAAAATATATAGAAATAACATTTCTATGTGCCAATAAATTTGTGCCATGTCAGTTGCAGACCACAACTAAGTGTCTTTTCAATTTTGTGAGCATGATATTATATTCATTTATTTCCAAACCATTATTTTGAGCATGTATTTGTACCCAGAAGAGAGCAAAACTTGACAAAATTCTCCCAAAACCATGCGCATATAAATTGTATGTAATATATATATATTGTATAAATGCAGATTTTTTTTTCTTTTAGGGTTAGGTTGTAAAGTGTATAACTATCTGTGTATAAAAACAACATCAATCTATGCATTTTCCTCTTGCATGTGTAAATATGTGATGAATGTACAAATAGCTAAATAGATAATTCCTAGAGTAAAATCTCAATGTACGAAGATGTGCACATAGACAAGTACTGCAGCAAATAAACAAGCCTTCCACTTTTGACTATCCATTTCCCAGAAAGTTCAATATTAGCTTCAGGCAGTTCTGGGGAGGAGGAGATGCATACATTAGTCAGACGTCTACGTTATGGGCCGGGGGTAACGTTAGTGGTCAAAATAGTGACTTGTTAATCTTTCATCATGAATTCGAAAGTATGAGGAAAACGCCTGACAGTGTATTTAAGAGGCGGTATCACCATCATCATTAGTAAGGACAGTCTGTTCCTCTGCAAACACTGACGTCTGCAACAGGTGAGTTTACTTAAGTCTTTGCTGCACAATAGGCTACTACATGATATCTTATTTACTGAAACGTATTACTGTTTAGTTTTTGAACTGCTAAACTGTGTCACCATCCTACGACACGACATTGTCGTTCCATTATCGTCAACAAGGCGTCATCATCTTAGCTGCTCTTATTACGGGATCTGTTTATTCCGACCACTGACTGAACGCAGGTGTAAGGGATTGCTATTCCCGTCTAAAACAAGCATTTATTTTATTTACGTTGTAATTCTCCTGCGTAAAACTTAAAAGTGAAAGACCGAACAGCATTAGTGGGAAAACAAATTGAAATTTAAGTTCTGTTTTTAGCGTTGTTTACATTTAACGTTCCCTACCATTTGCGCCAAAATATCCTTCCATATTTCCACTTCTACATTTCTAATTGAAAAAAGACATAGCTTACCTTGTCATACCTTGAGAATAAATACCCTATGATTAAGTGAGTGTGCAGTTGTTCTCTTTTAATTAGATTTTACTTTTTGTTCCTTCATCTTGCACCTCTCTGACGTTCGCGCGCTTTGATTCCAGAGCTACATTTCTGCCATAAAATGTGTTACTGTCGTAAAAGTTAAATACTGAAAGAAAAAAAAATTACCAAGTAACAAAAATTCGTAAAGCGTTTTGGACAAAATGACATGTTAATGATTGAAATTCCTTTTTTTTTTTTTTTAAGTAAAATGCAATTAGTGCTGGTTTGTGGAAAATTCACGTTGCTAGGGAGTTGCCATGGCATGTCATCGCTATGTTGTTGCCAAGGAGTTTTTGGACTTGACCTCATTTATATGTGTGTGTGTGTGTGTGTGTGTGTGTGTGTGTGTGTGTGTGTGTGTGTGTTGTTGTTGTTGCTATTACTTGCTTAATCCATATGACCACTTTATGTTTCTTCTTTCAGACACTTGCTGGCAGGTGGTAGTGACAGTTGCTCTGTGGGCAAGAAGCTTCTTCTGCGACAATGGGAGAGAGAGAGGCATGCTTATTTTCACCTGTTGCTCCTGCTGGGAACTGGATTAAACACTGCCTGTCCACCCACTTCAGGCCTAAACACTCACTGGAGGAGGGTTCCCAAGGTGGCCACTGGTCATCTCAGCCATTTTGCACAAGAAAGAGACTTGTGGTGGCCCTTCTGGTCATTTTGGCTTTGGTTGTCATGATGCTGCTCCTGCTGCTGAATTATTATTGTATCATGGTCTGGCACTTGTGTCAGTGTGAAGAGTCTGTTCTCCCATTGTTTCAAAACACCACACCAGAACTGGACAAGCTGCACTGAGATGTTACACATTTTGTTGTTTCAATATTTGGTGCACCCATCTGGGATGCATTTATATGTAATGCTGCTGTGTTTTTTCTTCTTCTTCTTCTTTTTTTGTTTGATAAACTAAATAACACGGAGATTTCCAGTGTGAGATTTTTCAATGTACTATATGTGTGTGTGAAGTAAGAAGGAAATTATTCACACTGTCAGGTTACTCGGTTTTTGAACTTTTAGTTTTGTATTTATTTAAATGATTTCCTAGGTTTGCCATTACACTGGAAATTATGCCTATTTCAATTCGCAAAGTCACTGTATTTATCCATTTATTTAAATCTGTTAATCTTTATCTAGCGAAGCTTGAAATGTAGTTAAATTCTCTTCATAAAACCGGTTTGTTTTAGCTTTGTGTGCTTGTGAATCTTTAAACAGAAATGTTTTGTGAGAAAAGCTAGTTTTCCTCTCAAGCCTTTCAAACATACACAGAACATCACCAAAACATAACCTTTGCCATATTTTTGACGCCTCATTCAATCTAAGATCTAGATGTGTGGCCTTAATTTAGTCATTCTGTTTGTCATAAAATAAGCATTAATGCTCATGCATTCAAGTGGCCAGTAATCCTCCCCAAAATGTAGATGATGTCACACAACTTCTCCTCCCTTTTCAACAGCAAACAGGAAATTCTTACCACATGGTGAGTGGTGCCTTGTGGATACAAAGTAGGCCTGTAAATGAAAAGTGTCTCCATTCTTGGCAAGAATTATCTTATTCAGAGCATGCTGTCTGTGTCAGCTTTTGAATAAAGGCAGCGGACATAGAAAGAAGAGAAACCTTAAATAAAACCCGTCTCCATCACATTAGTCCTGCTGCTCATGATTGACTCTAGATTTAGTCAGCTGCACCAGCAGACACACCTTTAGTCACATTTTAAACAGATGATGGAAGAAGATTTAGGAAAGTTTGGAACACTCCCTTATACTAAAAAAAAGGTTGTAATTAATGCAGGACATTTATTATTACAGCAACAACTATTATACATCTATCTGTATTTCCAAACAATCTTTATAACAATAAAACATTTACACTTGCAAAATTGGTGTTTATTACTATTCTAAAGAAATGGTTCTGCTGTTAACTAACTGGGCTTCTTTGTACAAGAGAAGTCTTTTCTCTTGTTAAGGAACTGGGCGGGTGGAGGGGTTGCCCTTGTTCCTTCACCATCTATAGCAGCAGGCAAACCCCAACTTTACTGATGGATAAACTGTTTGTTAAGTTTGTTGTCTCAGCGGTGCTCTTTCTGTTTGGAATTGTGTCTATTCTACTCCTGACTGTATCCATACATGAAATGAAGGAGCCACCACAGTACATGGTAAGTATGATTACTTCTGTGTCCTCATCAAAATGTCGAATAGTTTCTTTTGTTTTACTCTCTCTGTGTCTCTTGCTCTCTATCTTTCTTTCTTTCTTTCTCCTGTAAGCTAAGTTGCATTTTACGCAGTGTTTCCTGATTAATATATTTCTCTTGGGGAGGTGAGCCTTCACAAGGTAAACATAGAGAATGGTCATTTTGCTCCTGTTGGGAACCGTGGAACAAATAAAGATGCCGACTCGGGATAGTTTGTTATGTCAGATACTTCTGGGAGTTGCATCTCCATGAAGTGTGTCTTCGGGCAACGGGTACATGTTAACCCCTGGGAGCCGTGGGTAAACACTGTGTAACAGATCACGGAAACACGCAATATGTACAAAATCTTAGAAGTAATTAAAATGATCTCAAAATATGTGATTAGAGTGGCTTATGTGTATAAATCACTGTTATGTTCTCATCGTGTTGTGGAAATTTAGGTTCTGTGTGAGATAAATAATAATAATAATAATACATTCTAAATCACATAGATTTTGAATTTATCTCATAGATCTCTCTCTCTCTCTCTCTCTCTCTCTCTCTCTCATTGCAGTATGGGGTTGTGATGGACGCTGGGTCCTCACACACTGCTTTATTCATCTACAGATGGCCGGCAGACAAATTAAATGGCACAGGCGTGGTCACCCAGCACAGCGAGTGTCATGTCAAAGGTCAAATGACTTGCTGAAATATTTAACATTTTTCAGGCGGATTAATGGAAGAGATATAGATAAACATCTTAAGCGTAAATAAATTAATGAATATCAATATGGATAAGATATTTTTATCTAGTTATAATTCATAATGTCATAAAAATATGAAAACTGATGTAATTATGTCTTGTTTTTCTTCGGAGCAGGAGGAGGAATCTCTAGTTATGCAGGGCAGCGGGGCGCAGCGGCCCGTAGCCTTGAGGGGTGCTTGAAGCAGGCCATGCACGACATTCCCCCAGACAGACATCATCGCACCCCTGTGTATCTGGGAGCTACTGCTGGCATGAGACTTCTGAAGTGAGTGTGTTTTATGTTGCTACATGTAGGATTGACTCATTTTAAAGGCCACATATAAAGAACACATCCTATTTTTAAAACTTTTTCTGGTAGTCTTATTTTCTGTTTAATCTTGTTGAAGTAGTAATTTTTCAGTCAGATTAATGGTAAAGGTTTTTCTCATTCGGATAAATACAGAAACAACAAAATGCTAGTTTCAAAATGTTTCATATATATATATATATATATATATATATGTATATGTATATATATTTATATATATATATATATATATATATATATATATATATATATATATATATATATATATAATGTAATTAAATAAACCTAAGAGGAACAGATCTTTACAAAAAAAAAAACTTATTAAAATTTAAAATATATATATTTACAAATTTGAAAAGAGAAAATGTTTTTACAGTGCTTTTTGGTCATCTTAATGCAAATTCATACATTTAGTGGCTTAATTGTTCAAAAGATTTCTAGGGCCAGTGTAGGCTATGTTTTGCCACAAAGAATTTTATAGCTATGTAGTAAAATTTTGTTTTCTGCTGGGATGGCATATGCTGATTGCTTTTTTTTAACCTCCAAATACCTTTCTTCTTTTTTTTCATCTTTTTTTTCAGAATTACCAATCCTGACAAAGCATCTCAGATTCTCCAAGAAGTCAAACAAAAAATCAAATCCTTTCCTTTCAACTTTCGAGGAGCAGTAATTCTGAGCGGTCAGGAAGAGGGTGTTTACGGTTGGGTCACTGTCAACTACCTTCTTGAAAACTTCATAAAAGTGCGTTCTTGTTAGAGTATGTCTGTCTTTTCTTGTCAGTGAAACTGTCCATAAGTTAATTATGCTTAAACTTTGTTGCTTAAATGTCATCATATACATCTAAGTATTAAGCCAGTGTTTTGTTTATGGTACAGTATTTTTACTGGTTTCTCAGATTCTTGGGCCATCTAGTGGCAATTTTCTGTCTCTGATTGCTCATTTCCACACTATACAGTATGGCTATGTGGGCCGATGGCTTAACTCTGGCAGAAAAACTGTCGGAGCGCTGGATTTAGGGGGGGCATCCACACAGATCACCTTTGAGACCCCAGAGACGGTTGAGAACAAGTTGAACAGCATGACTATGCATCTCTATGGTCAGGATTATTCCCTATACACGCATAGTTACCTGTGTTACGGTAAAGAAGAGGCTCTGCGCCAGATCCTGGCCTACCTGGTTGAAGTATGACATTATGCATCACAAATCAATAATACCTCATTGCATATGTGTTGGAGACTTCTTGGTGAATTGTTTTTGTCCTGCCACAGTATAAATATCTCTTTCATTTCAGTCGCAGGGTAATACTAGCAAAGTGTATCATCCCTGCTACCCATCTGACTTCACTGATGTCTTCAAGCTGGAACAAGTGTTTGACTCTCCTTGTACAGTGTCTAAGAGACCCAAACCTTACAATCCTCATTCCTGGATCAGGGTGCAAGGCTCTGGGGACTACCAAAGCTGCCTTGGCAACACTTCTAATATATTTTCCTTCCAGTTCTGCCCCTTTTCTCAGTGTTCCTTTAATGGAGTTTTCCAGCCCAACATCAGCGGGAGCTTCATGGTGAGAGGCCCTGGAATGGACAAAGTGGAACGTACAAGTTTAATAGAATGAAATCTTATGTATTTGTCTGTCTTTTAGGCCTTCTCTGCATATTTCTTCACTCACAGTTATCTCCAGCTGAGTACAGGGATAAACATCAGAACCTCTGCTCAGTTAGAGGAGGCTACCCAAACTGTGTGCAATATGACCATAGAAGAGGTATAATTTATGAAGTTTTTTTTTTTTTATTTCATAAAATACTATTTCTTGTTTTAGCTACCTCAGAATAAATTAAAACCACTACAACAAATGCTATCAGGATTTATAAAACATGGTGTAATTTACTATGAAAATATTTGAATGTTACCCCCATTGTAGTAATAAGATATATATATTAAATGTATTTATGATTTATTTATTACATTAAAAAAATATGTGTGTGTGTGTATATATATATATATATACATATACCGCTTTTTTTAATGTCATGAATATAATGACACTGATCTAAAATCTTAATTGACCTATAACTGGAAAGAAAATATATTATCTATTCATAGTCAGATATTAATATTTTAATTACTTTTATACATTTTTAGGTCCAATTGATATTTCAACCTGAAATCAATTTGAATAAAAATTAAACACACACACACACACACACACACAATATATATATACACCGGTATATATATATATATAATTTTTTGTAATATTATTGATTTCAGATTTATTTATTCCAAATGTTAACTGGATATTTATGTATTTATGTATTATGTATATTTATGTATAAAGTATTTTTGTTTATCATAAAAATACACTCAATAAGCATGCTGCATTGCATCACTGAAGTCCTGTAAATCTTAAAAATTCATATCCATATCTTCTGTTCATTATAGATGACCAAGAAAGCTCCTGACTTGAAAAAATACCTGAAGGATTACTGTGCCATCGCAGTGTATATACAAGTGCTAATGCTAAGGGGTTATAACTTTGATGAGAGTTCTTTCCAAAATGTTGCTTTTCAGAAAAAGGTTAGTTCATCAAAATTATACTCATATGCCTGTAAATCATAGAACCACCTTGACCTTAACCACAAATAATTTGACAGTTTGCTTCTCAATAAAATTCAAATTGTGTGAAAATGAACTAAGTACACAAATAAATGCAAACCCCAGTTTCAGTCTCTACTATGTCACAGGCAGGTGAGGTGTCTGTGGGCTGGGCTCTAGGTTATATTCTTAGTGTGAGCAGTCTTCTTCCAGAGGAACCTGCGGGCATCAGGAAGGGCTTGTGTCCTGCAGCATGGATTGGCTTGTTGATTCTCCTAACCGTCCTCCTCACTGTCACCGTCTGTTACATGGCTCTCCTGATTCGAAGGAAAAGGAAGGATGAAGGTGTCTCATAGCTCACTGCTATGCCTACAGTTGTGTTTGGACAGACTAAACAAAACTTAAATGCATTCATACTGTACTGTCTGTGTTAATATTGCATCTAATGTAAAAAAATTTTTTTTTTTCATCAAAACTTGTTAGGAAATTAAATTGAGGCACAAAATGAATAACACTACATAATATTATATATGGTAGCCCATACTATGGTGTATCTGATACCATCACTGTTGTATCTCAGCAATGTTACTGTTTTAACAGATTACAGCAAAGTTGTCTTTGTTTATCTTGTGTGATACACTAATCGACTTTATTAGAAGAAATATATGTCTTTTTGAGGACTGGCGATGATATCTGATCAGTGATCCAGAACTCTCTTTGGCCAGTTCACATTTGTCTTCAGTTAATGTAGCCTACACTAAGACATTCACAGCATTTCAAATATTTCTCAGACTGAAGGAATAAAACTGTAATGTTAAAAATTTACCAAGCTGAATTCATTTATGATGCAGGTTACTGAAGTAAGTGTAAACAAAAGCAGATTACAATATGTTTAACAAATACCAATTAATCTATAGACCTATTTTATTAGTTTACCATCAAATCTAAAGTTAGCTTAGAGTTAACTAGGCAAAATGACAAAAAAAGGTTGAATGTTTGATGACCCTGTTTACATCAGATCTAGTTTTGCTTCATTATAGTGTTACATTACCTTTTTTATCAGGAACTGCTTACAATTTTATTTATAACTGTGGGCTTCATAATATGGTAAACTATGATATAGTTGCTTCTTACAACATAACGCTAAGATTTATTTTAGGTATTTCAATTTACTAAGACAAAAACATAAAAACACCAGATGATGGCAGCATCTGCTTAATTCAGTGGCTTGCACGTAGAGAAACATTTGCTACTGCGCATGCGCATATCACCTCCCTTCATATTTTAGCCAATGCCATGTAGGGCTCTTGGACATTTTAGCGTAATCTACTACAGTTTTGATTTATTTCCAGTTTTTTTTTTTTTAAGAAATGTCCGAGCTTGAAGCTAGTGTATCGTGTTCTCCGCAGTGTGCGGAAACAGACAAAATCAAAAATTCAGACGAAATCAATCCAGAAACAGTACAAAACACTAACACCAATATTTCTCAGGTTGAAGAAGGTGAGTCTATCAGTTGAAACCCTTCAAAAACTTCAAAAATGCAGTCATGGGGAGTTTATTTGCATCGAATGTTTGTGTTGGAGTTGTTTGAGACGGATTCATGGGTGCTAATAAAGCGTAGCGAGTCAACAAGCTAGGCTAGGCTAAATATTAGTACCCATGATTTATCTTAAACAACCACCACAAAACCCCCTTTTTAAAACAAATCTGATGTGTTTAAAAGTCGAATGTCATTCTTCATCGGCTGAAAATACACGTTAAGACACAAAATGTGGAGTTAATGAATCATACCATCGTGTAAATAGATTAATTCGCCGATGAAGCAACAATCTAGCCTTTTTAGCCTCCTAATGATCCCAATAATCCTCCATTGTAGCTCGTTTGTGACATTTCCAAACGTTTTAGTTCATTTTAAGTTTTTATTTCTGACTAATTCGTGTCATTTTATATATGTATAAATTAGTATCACATTTTAAAAGGATTGGTGCAAATGATCTTTAAGACAGTAGTACATATTAATAAATGCTAATTTAGTTATGTTTTTTTATGATATTTCAGTACTTTATGCACAACTTTATTGGTAGCTAGATTTTTTAGCTGATAGTACTATGACAGATTGAGGAACAAGCAGCCTTATCGAATTAAAGTTTTTTATGCAAATAATAGAATTCAGGTAGGTCTGACTTAATTATCTAATTATCCAAATTATCTATTTAGGTATGCACAGCATCAACACTATGTCATTTATTGGGCTAATATTAATAGTGTTTTTTTTTTTGTTTTTTAATGAACTGGAATAATTTCAGTTTTACATTATGATGTACTGATGCCTAGATTCAGGTGTAACATGGATTTTTTTTTTTTTTTTTTTACTACAGATTTCTAATATGGGTCAGTTATTAGTTATCAGACATAACAATAAATAATTGTCAATGAATGCTTAATTCTGTTAAAATATATATATTTTTTGGACCACAGCAACCAGATGCATTATTACTTACATGCTTTGCTTGCACACATTGGGCCTCATTCATGAAATTTAAGCAGAACGAATTTCTCTGTAAAAGCATTTGTGCATAAATTGGCACATTTAGTTCAGTCCAACAATTTATGTCCGAATGAATTGAACAAAAATGTATTTTGCTTATGCTTTTTTTATTAACTCACAATTTGTCTACTGATATTTTTAAGAGATCCAGTAGAGTACTGTCTGTTTCTTGATCACTAGTTTAACCAAAAGCCTCACAGTGTATCTAAAACATTTCTAATCATCATTTCATACTCTGAAAATCATATTTGTTAAAAAAAAAAAATGAGCCATGTGAGATCATGTCTATAATAACCACATCAGCTACACTACACAAGTATGTTAAGATTATTTCATACAGTAAATATTATTTTACATTGATGTCAAATTTTTTTGCAGGGTCTCAGAGCGACAGTGGTCTTCTCGAAGGCTTGTTGACAGATAACTTCTGTCACGTCTGTGAAGCAACCCTGCTTTATGAGTCCCAGAGGATTTCTCATTATGAGGTTTGTGAGGTGGTTTTCATGCAACTGTATCAAGATTTTCTTTTCTGGCAACCGCAAAAAGCTGCAGCCATATTTCTAACATTGTTTTCTATGTTGCCAGGGGAAAAAGCATGCACAAAGAGTCAGGATGTACTTGCAGAACAAGAACACTAAAATAAATAAGCCGAGCCAAGATTGTGGAGGCCTTCTGGTATGTAACAGATCATACAGAATATGCAAATATTGTGCATATGCATACTGTAAATTGCTCTTAAGTGTTAGTATAAAATAATTCAAATTTGTTTACAGAGAGGTCTGTCTGCAGAGAAGTTCTGCGAGCTGTGCAACATGGTATTCAGCTCTCCGACTGTAGCCAAGTCGCACTATGAGGGCAAAGTTCATTCAAAGAACATGAGAAAAACCAATCCTCTGCCACCTGGATGTGAGTGAAATCAAACTGGGGACTGTTAGGTTTGACTTTTTCAGCCTTGTGGGCTAAATCTGTCATAACACTATAATGTTATATTCAACTTTCAGCACCTGTTCTAGAGCCCACGATTCCTGATGTACACCCATCAGAGGCTGCTGTGCAGAATCAGATCAGTTTGGAGCAGAAGGACACTTCTGGCTTGGGCGATCAAGAGGTTGATCTCAGTGACCCCAACAAGTACTGTACACTGTGCAGCGCTTCCTTTAACAACCCTCTGGTCGCCCAGCAGCACTACAGCGGCCGGAAGCATCAGAGGAACCAGGCCCGGCAAGAGATGCTGGATCAGATGGGGGAACAGGCAGAACATGGTATGCGCTAAAATATATCTACACTGACCAATTTAAACGATGTTAAAATGAATGACCAATTTTATTCAGAAATGCCTTATTAATTAATTAATATGAAATTTAAGAATTATAAAACGTTGTACAAATTTGTCACATGTAATCCATTAACGTAAACAGAAATATTGTTTCTATTCAGTGGTCGTTCATGATTTTTACATATTCTTGGTTGAAAATTTACTGTGCATTTGATATTTTCTTGTTATTTGATCCACTTTCTTTTACCAATTTTGTTGTTCTCTCTCTCACACACACACACACACATTCAGCAAGCTCCCTGACTTGTCCGATTTGCTGTCTGACGCTCAGTTCAATAGAGATGTACCAGGCTCACATGCAGGGAAACAAACACTTTGTCAAGTGAGTGACGTTGCTCTCATTCGTTATTTTATCTGATGCCTTTTTTTTGTTACACACACTAGGATTTGGATCTTGATCTTGTCAGCAAATATTTGTCATTTTTTAAATGAAATGTTTCAAATGAAATCAGAAAGAATCTTATTTATATTCTAAAATGGGCAAAATCTCACCATAGATTCTTCTTTATATATATATATATATATATATATTTATGCAAATGTATTAAATTAGATACAAAATTGTGGCAAATGGATTAATTTACTGTTGACTTTATGCAGTGATATATTGCAGTTATTTCTGGATTTTACATATTTGCATACACTGTAAAAAATCCATTTTTAAAGGCTGTATGTTTTCTGATTTTAGTGTGTTATTTGCCATTTCGTTGTACTTTTTTTTTTCAGCAATTTCTGAGTGAAAATTGTTTTTCCAGCCCATTTTTTTTTTTGTTTGCTATTGAAAAACTCATGTTTGTCAATCACTAGTTCAAATGCAAGACTAAATGTAATGTCATTAATCTTTGCCCTTAGAGAGAAGAAAGTTATGGAACTGTGCAAATCTCAGAAGAAAATGTACGACTCTTTCCAGGATGAGCTGGCTGACTACATCCAGGTGCAGAAGGCCCGGGGTCTGGATCCCAAAGCAGGGCTGGGCACCATAGGACAAGCAGGCAAGGGTCTAGATGAGAGTGTGAAAGAAAGTCCACAGAAAGCGGAAGAGATTCCTCAACCTGGGAAGCTGGTACCACGTTTTCCATCTCCTGGTTTCCCTCAACCTCACTGGCACCCGCAATTCCAGTCTCAGGTCAATCAGTTTGGCTTTGGTATGAGAGGCCCTGCCCCACACTATCAGCCGGGATTTATGCCCCATGCCCATCCTCCTTTCCCACCTGGTCACCTGCATAAAAGAGGGAGGAGCCCTGAGTCATTTAGCTCCTCCTCTTTCTCAGACTCCTCCTCCTACACTAGCAGCAGTAGTGACCGCAGCAGCAGTTATGACAGCAGAGAGAGGAGGAGACGGAAGAGGAAGATGAAAAAGCGAGGAAAGAGAAGAAGAGACCTGGAGGACTGGTCTGATTCGGAACGAGGAGAAAGGAAAAAGAGGCGGAAGGGAGACAGGAGAGGAAGTGTAGAAGGAGAAGATGATAGAAAGAAATGGAAGGAGAGAAGAAAAAAAGAGAGGAGCTCTAGTGAAGATGAGGAAAGCAGGAGTAAAAGAAGAGCAGGCAAGAAAAGTAGGAGGCACGGGGAGAGACGAAAAGAAGAGGAACTCTTGGAGAAACAAGAGGTTGAAGTGCACGGGGAACCACAAGTAAAGATTGAGGAACCCGTAGAGGACAGGACAGAAACAAAAGATGGCAAACACAAACATAAAAAAGAGAAGAAAAAAGGAAAAGAGAAGATGAATCCAGAAGACAACAGGACAGAGGAGGAAAGACTCTGGGATGAGACGATTCTTGGCGTTTTTTAGACTTCTGATTTTTTTTTTTTTTTTTTGATGATGATGGTCTGACAGTATTGTTCTAATAAAACTGCACAGGGCACCAGAAAAGCGTTTTGCCGAAATCTTCTGGGCCCTTCCACTATTTATGCTTTCCGAAGAACTCTAAAGTGCTTTCTTTTATACAGAAACTCATCTGATCACAGTTCCTTTTTAGGGAATCAACAGTGAACATTTTGTCACGATTCACTCACCATCATTTCATTTCCAACTCATATGTCTTCTATGGAACACGTTAAGAATGTTAAGAATGTTCATGGTGCAAAACCGATTGAAAATATTGGTTAAAAATGTTGCTGCCTGCATTTCCACCTATTCAACCTTGCTGTGTTGTTAGCTAAAAAACTACAGCGTTTGTTAAAAACTGGCGGAACTGCTATGTTTAGGGTACTTTTAGAGCTCGACAGCATTCACTTTCACAGTGTGGAAAAGAGCAACATCAACATTATGATATTTGTGTTCCACAGCTGAAAGGAGATCATACAGGTTTGGAATGAGATGAGGGCGAGCAAATGATGAAAATGTTCATTCCTTGAATTGCTCAGGACCACAGACTTGAGGATGTCTCTAGAGCTGCTCTTCTCTCTTGGAGAAATCACTAACTTTATACCTTGTGTTGTGATGCAAAAACACTACGTGAGCCATCCACCCATGTCCATGTGGATGTGTCCTTCGACTTGCTTCATGCTTTGATCAAATAAACCCCTCCCACTGTTTACATCAACATAGATTAAGTATTTATTGTTGACCTTTTTCTAAAACAATCTATTATAAATGAATTTGTTTCTGATTTTATTGAAGCATTTCCAGTTTAAGTCTCAAGGGGGCATTGATTGCAAGTGTACACACATATTACAGTACATTGTGGATCAGCTAGAAACCTTTTTCAGACTTTCAGACTCTCTGTGTTTCAAGAAAGACATGAAAATGGATGAACGGTGTGAATAAAATTAAGAGTTGTCAGAATATAGACTATTGCATATCAGAAGAGCTCGGTCTGCAATCCTTGTTTTTGTTGGATTTCTGTGTATGTGTGAAACATTAATGTGATGCCAGGCTCATTTGATGCAGCATATGCTGGAATATTTATGTTTGCAGGTCTAACAGGTGCAGGAGTTAAATGAGGACATGACTGCTCCTCTTTTGACCTCTTTCTTGCATAGAGCTGCATTTCCCTTTTTGTAAGTTATCACAATCATACAATCATCCGTTTATTTAATGAGTGTGCTGTTAAGCCAATTTCCAATGTCTCCCTTAAACGATCCTTAATTCACTTTTGGATCACTTTCTGAGTGTTCAGGGAACATACTGATCATGAGAAGTTGAATGTGAATGAATGGAAATGGAAATGATACTTGAAAAAGCATTAATTTCAGGGGTTTTTAATCACATTCGCATGTATGGTTCAGTCAGGAATAACCATTTTGTAATTTACTAATCCTAATGTCGCTCCAAACTCATGAAAATTGGGATGTGGGCTGGTTAATTTGGCACTGTATTCCAAGCATTATATGTATTTTTGTGTCATAAACAGTAAAAATTCTGCTCTCCACTTCTATTTAAATATGGTGCCTTTAGATGCACAGGTTTAGAACATGAGGTCTGAAATCATTTTTACCCATTTATCCACCTTCCGATTTCCAATTTCAAGCCAATTTGAAAACGTGGATGCACGATTGGAATTATAAATGACTAATAATTTTATGATGCATGTATTTATGATTATTTATGGTGACTTTGTCATTTTAAAGACAACCCTGTTGCCCCTCAATCCCTTTCACTATATAAAAGCCCAGTAAATTGTTCAATATTTCTACTTTTGTGTCCGACAGGAAAAAGTCAGTCTTTAATCTTCAAATGCACTTGTATTAAATTGTGGATCTAACACCTGTAGCTTCTCGCACAGCTTTTGTACTTCAGAACTGTGTGAACTTTTTTCCAAGTCTTTGCAACCGCAGAGTTGAAAGCCCTCCATAGACTCAAGCTCGTCGACAGTCACACTAAAGCGTTCTCTCGAGCCCCATGAGATCTCCTGTTTTCAAAGAATCGTGTGGTTCGGCTCCCTGTGTCTTTGTCGTACCCTCGACCTCCAAGGCGTGTGCGTCTCCCACATCCTCCCCCCTTCACGACCCCTCCACGGGCAAATGAGCCCCTCGAGCCCTTCTCAAGAGACGAGGGCCAATGAATGAGATCTTTTAACACCTCAGCTAGAAAACTCCCACACAAGCCCCTCTGAGCTTCAGGCTCCAGAGTCCCACACACTCAAACACTTCATTAGTTTGTCTAGAATGTGGAGTGGAAAACAAGCACGTTGATTTGCGAGTTGAGAAATGTTGGGCTTCTGATTAAAAACCAACAATTTGACTCTGTGGTGCAAAAACAGGCCTGCAGTTTTGTTCTTTAGGGTTGTTCGGTGTTACTGTTGTGATGCTATAGGGGGGAATTTTCAGTGCGCAAACCTTTATTAATTATTATTAATTAAATGTGTGTGTAACTTAATATGATCTGCTCTATTGATATTTGATTGCAGTAAACGGCATTCTATTTTATATATAGTTTATGATGTTAAAGTTTAAGTGCTTTAGTTTTTCTTTAATTTGACCTTACATAATTTGAGTAGATACAACTGTGTACATATAACACCAAACAAGTTTATATATTTATATATATATTTGTCAAATATTCTAAAATAATATATAATATTTATGTATCTTTTAAAATCTTTATTGTCATTATATATATATATATATATATATATATATATATATATATATATATATATATATATATATGTATATATATATACACACACATTTTATATATATTATATATATATAAAATTCGTCACTAATTAAATTCATAGTTGTTACTTGTTTTGGCTGTACTTTGATATAAATATTTTAAGCAGCATTATTGTTGTGTTTATACAGAATCTGGAAGAGCCACACATTTTTGGGGCATAACGCGACATGATAAAAATCAACACTTCGAGATTAAACATATTTTGTTTTCCACAGCACAATATTGTTGATTATATGCCGCCGTCAGTGCTTTTTCAGTATTAATGTGGTTATTGTTTAAGTGATTTTTTTTTCAATAATCAGCATCAGCAGTGTGTTTGGTTGAGTATGTGATTATTTTCAGTCTTGCCTGATATTTATTGCAAGCGTTTTTATATTACATGTTTGAGTTTGATTTGATACAGTGCCAGCTGTTGTGTTCTGTGAACAGATGCAGGTGTTCCTCGGGTCACACACCTGCATTTGGGTTAAAGATCATTTTAGGAAAGACGTTTGGGGTTCAAGCAAACCTGTGCATTTTGTTTCAAGTTAAAGAGAAAAACAAAGTCCTTTAACATTCACTAGAACAACACAAATAATAGAATGACCAGTGGGTTTTTCTTAATATGAGAAATACTATCTATTGAAATTGATTTTCCGATTGTTTAGATCTCTTTCGTGAGTTCAGTTTAAACTGCGTCAGTTTAAACCTCAAACTTTTCCAACAGCGTGTTGGTTAAAATATACGTTGAGGTCATCAAAATGTCCATTAAATCAACTGTACTCTCTGAATATGACCCTAAAACATTATTTAAAAAGTTTAAATGCATTATAATTTATATATTTGCAACAGTGGATTGAGAAAATCAGTCTAAATGCTGTCGCTTTTGCACGCTGAAATATGACTTCGTACTCCATGTAATATAGTAAATAACTGCTATTTTCTTGCTAACGAAACTTGAAATTTGTGTATTTCCGAAAAACGAAGCCTCCTGATTTTTCCTTGATGTTTTCTTGTGTTTCCTCTGACTCATTCTCTGATAGGCTGTCAGTAATTGGTTCATCTGCCCCACACGCTGCAGGCCCTCCTTTCTGCGTGACACATGAAGAACAGAAAGGAAAACACAGACACACAGTTGACAGCTCACACACAGGCGCCCAAGGATGACCCTCTCTTGCATTTCCCTTTGTTTGTTCATATGGATGGCAGGTACGTTTTTTCCCTTGCGTTCTATTTGAAGAGCTGTCAGACTTTTAATGTGATCAGACCTGAAACTTAAGTGATACAGTAACATGAGAGCATCTGCAGAAGTCAAAGTAAATTGATGGCTGTTATATCTTTAGTTCGAATACTGTCATGAATGTATGTGTCATCCTGCAAAGGTGGTATTTTTAAAGAATCTTTTAAAATAACAAGGTGTGTGAAGGTATCGATGCTTCGTTGTAGGCCCAAAAATGATTGCATCCTTAGGCAATTATGAGATTTGAAGTGTTTGTATATTTTGCGAACGCAGTGCTTTCAAATTTGATGATATATAAAGGTGTTGCGATAATTATCACAGGTGTGTAATAATGTGTTACAAGCCAGGTAATCCAATAACTGAGTCCCTCACACTCAAGTTTATGTAGAATAACAACTTGGTCAGTTGCATACAAATATATTTTAATGTAAAATAAATATTAATATGTCTTAATGCATACATTCTTAAAATGCTAACTATTCTTCTTTTTATTATTATAAAATTTTCACTCTGGTTTGTTTGTTGCTGGTTTTTTAGAATGATCTCTTCTGTCGAAGTCAGTGTTAAACCAAAATCGCTTTGTAACTGAAATCTTTTTATGCTTTCATACTCTCAACCTATTTTGGATTTCATATCAAACTGAATATTGTAATTTGTCTGAATGGATTTTTTTTTTTCCATTCTCTGAAATATGTACTGTATGTTTTCTTCACATATCTCAAAGTGTCAAGGCAAAAAAAATATGTGCTTTTCCCCCCAGGCACTGATAAGAGAGGAAAACTATTTTGCAAGAGGATATAGACAACACAAATTGCCCATAAGTGTCTGTCTATTCAGGTTTCCATTCTTACATAACAAGGAAATTACTGCCTTATGTGTATCTAGTTCTGTATGGTTTATTGTGAAAGGGACTTTAAGCTTTTTCTGTTCTGTTCCACAGAGGTTTAAATCTACTTTAAACCTCTCATCTTTTGCTGTTGTACTTTCTGCATAGAAAAATGCTGAAAATATCTGATTTAATACTGAATGTTGGTGCCCTTTGAATAGGTACCATTCAGACCCCTAAAACAATTTAAGTAGCTAAATTGTCGCTAACCCCAAAAATCGAATTGTGCATAACGAACAAAGCAGAACTTATTATTTCTTTTCTTTGTTTCTTCTTTAGCGGCGTCACTGGCCACCTTCCGAGCTACACCCTTTGTTCTCTACGCCAAAATCAACGGCTCGGAAAGTATGTCCTGTGAATGTCCAGATCACTCCTGCCAGGAGGTTTTTTGGTACCGATACCTTGAGAGGACAAAGACTCTTCAGTTCCTCTTGTATTGTAACAGCGCTGGCAGAGAGAAACATGGAGAAAACCTGACCGCCACTCGCTTCAAGGGCTCGGTGTCCTCCGGACAGAGGGTGGTCTACAGCCTGCGTATAACGGGACTACAGGAGGATGAAATCGGCTTCTATTCCTGCATGTTTAAAACGAAAAGTATCATGCCTGTTGGATATTACATAATGCCTGGAGGTATAGCAGTGCTCTTCTTCTCTGTTTTGGTCCCCCACCCTGTTTTTTCTTTAATGGTGTTAGTGAACAAAGATTTCAGGATGAAAAAGTCAAGAAGATCAAATCTGAGACACCTAATGCTGGTTTACAGAGTCATATAAGTAAAATCACACTAGCATCGAACTTTCCATCCCTACAGTGAGAGGATCTTTACCTGGGGTTAAGTTGTAATGTTATACACATTATACAAGTATTCACATCTTTCCTGGTGCTCAAGAGCGTCTCAAGATCTTAAATGACAAATGGGAGAAGTGAAGTGTTCAAAGATGCTGAGATGTTTGGCCTCAGAATCCTAGAGTTCTGTTAGGTTAAGCAGCCTTGACCTGTCTTCGATCTTCTGGTCTGGAAAGTTCATGTTAATTGACTTGTTTGTCAAGTTGCTGGACACTGTTGGTGCACAATTTACTGGTTTTATGTATGTTCTGTCTTGACGTTCTCTGTTCTTTGTTTTCCAGTGAATCCTCCGACAGTTAAGCCGCCAACAGTTAAGACCAAGACACCCAAGAAGACCTGCAACTGCAAACCCCCCAGCTCTCCTAAAGGTACAGACTGAGATGTGCTGTTAGATGTTACTGATTTTGTGTTGTTTCATACTGTTTAGTTGAATTGGTTTGTTTTGTGTCACGTTTTGCAGGCTGTGAACAATCAGTGCTCTGGCCGGGCATTGGTGCTCTTTTGCTTTTGGCCATAACACTTGCTGGCACACTTTACTACTTCAGTCGTGAGTGCACACACACACACACACACACAAGGTTGGCACATGTCTTTGTAACACACCGGTGCATCACAGTGGTCACTGAAAGAACGTAACAACTTCAATTTGGCCATTTTTAGGGTGACCATATTAGCCATTTTCACACGCCACGATTGGTTGATTATGTAACATACCTGCATGTTATTGGTCAAACTACTTTGGATGTTTTAGGCGATATAAAAATCCTGGCAAGGTCGCGTCCTGGGAAAATGGTTCATATGGTCACCCTAGCCATGTTTGTGTAGTTTCAGATGTTCAGAAGTCCATTGTGAGAGTTTGTGAAGGTCTACCTCACAGTGCTTATTATTTAGTAACAGTACAAATAGTTTACTGTATAATAAAAGTGAAATTATTTTGAATAGGAATTTTATATCAAATTTCATATGCACATCATAATATTTTCCTCTTTTTTTAATATGTTGGGACAGGTCTACCTAAGAAGTGTAGACATCGATTTACCAAGTAAGTCAAGAACTGTGTCAACGTGCTGCTACATAATGAGATTTTCAGTTCTTTTTTTTTTTTTTTTTTTTTTTTTTTTACATTTTAATTAAAGCTTTTTATTACTAAAATGTCTCTTAAATGATCTTGTGGCCTTTCAGTCATGAAAATTAGCAAATAAAATGAAAAGGTTATGGCTATGGGTAAATGTTTGTGACACTGGCGTCTCACATCAAAGTCCTTTACACGTGCGTCTGCATTGGTTCTGTTTCAATGGTTCGACTTATTAGACTCAGAAGAACTTTGATAAAAACTTTCTGCCTATTTCTGACAGCTTTAAGACATTTTTTTAACTTCATTAAAAATAAACTCTCATTTTCTCCATAGGACGAATCAGTTGCGATGAGGTGGAAGAACACACTCTTCATGTCGAAACAAATGTAAGCATTTGGATTAAAAGACGTTTTTGTAAATACAGTCTTTGTCTTATATATAATAATCTCTCTTTTTTTTTTTTTTTTTGCAGGTGGTGGTCTTTTTTTCTATCCAAACTGTGGACCTGTCGAAGTCTCCGAAATTTTGCCATGGTCTCACAAAAATTAAATACATTGGATTTTAGAATGTGTGTATATAAAAATAATGTCTTAAATTTAAAGTTCATTGTTTAATCGGCCGTTATTCAATCAACAGTTCACTTACTGAATTCAATTCATTGTCTGACTTGACTGAATTAAACCAGAGCAGAACATACCACCAGGATCACCACAAAACTGAACTCACTCTAATCTTGGACTAACCTCAGCTGTCTTAATCGAGCTTTGAGTTTTGTTCTTGCCAGTACAGTATGCTTCATTTGTGACTGAATGTACAGTTTTCCCATTTTGATGTTCTTTTATCTCATATGCTGTCATTTTATGCTTTCACGTTATGCTCATTAAATAGTTTTCTTAATCAAGTTTAAATTAAATGAGTGGGTTATTTCTCTGATGACACTTGTTTTGTTTTGTAGGGTTTTTTGGTGTCCCCCGTCTTACATATCTGAGGGTGTGTTGGTTTATGTGTTTGGGTGTTATGAAGTTTGCCTCTCTGAGCCTGTGTGTCCTCGTTATGAAACTATATCACTTGATATTGTGTGATCACAGCCAGAAAGTATAATTAGCTTGCAGTATTTCTTACATATTAAGTCAGATACCTGTTCATGGTTAATGTGGTGAACTACACCTGTGCTAGAAACCTGTGAGAATTTCAGGAGAAATGAATTGGAAACATCCAATAAAAGTCATAAAAACTTCTGCAAAAAGTTGGTAAATGAACACGTTTTTATGTTTTCTCATATAAAAGGCAAATATGGATAAATACAACACTTAAAATTAAAAGGATCTACAGTATTATACAGGAAAAACAATACAATCACAAAATAAATAAAAAGTCTGTCAAATAAACAAAACAAAAAAATGTGAGTATGAGAGTAACTGTGCTGCCATTCATGTGCAGCTGTTCTTCATGATACTTTGAGGCAAATGAACAAACCTCTTCCTGTGCAAAAAGACAGAGCATTATCTCTCTCGCATCGCTCGTTCAACTTTGAGCTTGTCAGCGCTACAATAAAACAAAACCACCACAGAGAAACCACAGACCTTGCCGCATGGAGAGCGTCACAGGCACAGACTGTTAACACAAAACCCCCATTACACAGTTTAGTTCAGTCTCTGTACTAAAGCACGCTATAACTAGTTCATTAGTTTCAAAATAAATAAATATTAACTAGATGGAGTACAATAAAGGTCAAAGAAAAAGAAACATTATTCTAAAACATCAGTTTTATTTATTTATTGTATATAATTACATTTTTCTTTTCCACAGAGCAAGCAGAGTACATTACATCCATATACATACATAAGCTATTATTTATTTAATTACATTTGCATTACATTTATTCATTTAGAAGACGCTTTTATCCAAAGCGACTTACAAATGAAGACAGTGGAAGCAATCAAAAACAACACAAAGAGCAATGCTATACAAGTGCTATAACAAGTCTCAGTTAGGTTAACACAGTAAACATAACAAGGGCTTTTAAATAATATGATAAATAAAAAGAGGGGCACATAAGTCTGAAGTAACAAATTTAGGTAGCCTAAATGGGTGCAGAGCCAGTTTTGCATTATTTCAATACAAAACTAGAAAGGTTTAATAAATTGCTGTAAGTGTAATAAATTGCTACAAAAAAGACAAAATGAGAATGCATAGCACATTTCTCACAGCAAATATCAGGTATGTCAATTTGAATCAGCTGTGAAAATAAATGTAATCCTATTAAAGTGGATAATCTCAGGTGCAAAAATTAAAATGCTTGAGGGCTAACTTTGGGTTTCGCTTGCAAATATTCAGAAACTTTCTTATTCTTATCATGGCTTCGTATTGCTTTCTTTGATCTTTGTCTATACTGGTGCGCATGCAAACAACTCAGCAGAATCTGACAATAAATAAATTTGAAAGCATGATACATTTCAAAAACATTATTACTGTATTTACAGTATGTTACACTGTGCAAAATTTACCATCTGTATTTTAGTGGAGTTCGTCTGTTCCTCATGTATATGGTTCCATGTTGGGTCACGAAACCAACACCTTCGGGTATGACGGATTAAAAAATACAGCAAATAAATGATAAAATGATGGTAACATACATAGGATTTAGTATTCTTAACCCTCAGTGCCAAAAGTTAATACTTTCAATTAACAATTAAAAAAGAAAAACCTTTCTTAACATTTAAAATATACTTTAAACCACTTTAAATGTGATATTTCATTACTTAATAAAGTCAGTAGATATAAATATAATATTTTATTAATTGTATTATATACACACACACACAAACTGTAAAACAAAATTACCTTTATGTTTTACAAGAAATTACAATTTCAGTCTTTATACTTCAAACATTCTCTAACATTTATTTTAGTATATCTGCTATAAAGATTCATGTAGAAGCTTGCATTATTTTAGATTTTTTTGTAAACGTTTCAATTAAATAGAATCATTATCCATTGTAGTAATACAGTAGTAAAATGTAACCACACAACTGTAGAAGGTTCTAGAAAAATTTCAACACTGATAGACATAATTATAAGAGACATCGTGGATACATTTCTGTGAAGTGGACAGAGTGCAGGTGGCATTCAGAGACTTACATGCTTTCGTTTTTCTGTTTCCTATAATATCTGCACACCTTCATTACACATCTCATTTATCTTTACATGACAAGCAATACTGAAGTAAACACTAAAGTATCAAGCTGATTCTGCAAACATCAACACCTTATGAGAACTGATTAAAAACAATTCAAAGACTCTTTCATTTCTAAAAAGTGTGACTCTACTTCATAATATAGGGCTTTTGGGAAACATGAAGAGAATTTGAATGAAAAATAATAAGCTAATACCAAAATTACTATTAACACACAACACACAGCTCTGAGACCAAAAGTCTCGACTGAACAAAAAAAAAAAGTTACCAAGAAATCAGTTCTACTTACATCAGGTTATGATCTGTTGTAACTACTGTGGTCCCTCCCTGTGCTTCAGATTGATGGTACAGTGTTTGAATCACCTGAACTGAAGAGAACCCTAATACTGCAGTGACTGAAAGTCTGATTTTACTGATCTCTCTCTAAACTGAGCTCTCTGGAGTGGGCAGCTGTTTTACTTCATGTAATATTCCTCTGTTGTGGTGCGTGTGAGGAAGAGTTGGCCCTCTTCCTCCGAGGAATCCCCAGGTAACCTCCACCCCCCCCCCCCCCCCCCCCACCTGTAACTCTGTCTGGGCTGTGTTTTGGGTCTGAGACCCATATCTCTGAGATCAGGTTCTTTTGGTGAGTCAGACAGGGATCCCCAGGTAAGAAATCGATGAATGATGAGAAATTACCTAAACTGAGAAAGTGACTCAAAGCTAAATGGGGGGCTATGGAAACAGAGGGTGGACTGTGTTTCTGTTTGACTGGAGGTCTTCCTGGACACCCACCTGCCAGATATAAAAAAAAAAACAGAATCTCCCTTTAAAGATGGGTCAACATTTTTTTATGTTGTTTTCTGATTATGAAAACGAAAAAGATTAAAAACAATGTGTTTTTCTTCATTTTCAAGTGTTTAGCAATGGATTGTCTATAATGAGTACTGTATTATTAAGTCAGTTGTTCACAAACATTGAAACTAAAATCGGAAAGGTTAATTAACTTTTTTGATTGTGTTTATTTATAATAATGCACATACAAAATTTTTTATTCATTTAATAATTTAAACTCAATGTAATGATCAGATAGTATGTCAGGTAAATGTCTTAAAGAATTTATGCATATGTATATAAAACCACAAAACCAGTTATAAGGGTACATTTTTTTAATTGAGATTTATACATCATCTGATGTATAAATCCATTGATGTATGGTTTGGTATTTATATGAAATACAACTATTTGAAAATCTGGAATCTGAGGGTGCAAAAAATCGAAATATTGAGAAAATCACCTTTAAAGTTTTCCAAATGAAGTTCTTAGCATTAGCAACACATAATAGGTACTACTCAGTTTTATTATGCAATTATTATTATTATTACTATTATTATTATTATAAAGTCTATTTTGATTTATATAGAATATAAATATCAAGGAAACTTTTTCATTTTGCAAATTCGCATTGTACCTATGTAAACAACAACAACGTTGATGATAATAATAATAATAATAATAATAGAAAATATGATTAACATGCATGATTTATTATTTATTACAAAATGTATGATGTAATTGTATAATTATAGTAACTATTAATTATTCAATTATAATGCCATATATTTATAATTATGTGATTGATTCTTATTTAATAACAGCAATAATTGTTTTGTTAAATATATTGTTTAATAAATGTATAATTCTTGTTATGATTTGTATCATTGTTGTCTATTTTCTTTTATGATTGTTATTTTATTTTATCCTATGTATTTTATTTATTTATTTTATTTTCAACATAATGTGTATACCTGACAGATTTAGTCAACAGGTTTGTTTTTGCTGTTATATTTCCACTGTCAAACTACATGACCTATGTGAATGTCACGTTAATTTCCAGGCGACGTAAATATGGGCTACATGACGTCAGACCGTGTTGCGAAACATAGAAGAAAGGTGGCGCTGTTGTCAGTGATGTAACTATGATGTGGGCAGCATCATTCTCATCCATTCTCACATTATTTGGACGCCTCCAGAACAAAGGTGGTCTGAAGCTTTCTTACAAAGCCTTGAACATCTTTCCACTCTTCTCAAGAAACATTGTGATCCTGTCATGACGTCAGGTGATACTGCTGACCTTTCTGAGTTTTTCCCACCGAGATAAGCTACCACAAACACACTTTTCAAGCAATATATTTAACAAAATGAAGATTTTAGGTCACAAACAGTCTCAAATAAAGAGAAAAAAGTGTGTTACTTCGAGCTCCTCAAACTAGAGGTGTTTACAGTTAATGTGATGAACTAGCCAACACTATTGTGAACTTGAGGAGAACTAAATTCATACAAATCATTAACCGTTCTGTATATCCTCTTCCTGACTTAGATTTCCTAAGACGTGTGTGAGTGAATGAGATTGAAAGAAAAAAAAAGTCTTTGAATGTAAGCATAGTGAAAATATTCACACTTCACAGTTGTGTATAAATAGATCAGAGGTTAAAAACATGAATAGCATGGACGCCCCAAACAAAAACATTCCATGCATAGGCTATGTTATAGCCTTTGTACACCCTAACGTCACATTTTCAAAGCTGACTGAACGTTGTTGGGTCAAAGTCGCGCACCGAAGTGACACGTAGCCCCACTCTCTCAGAGCGCGTCACGCATGCGGTTTGACGCGCGATCAAAGAGCTGCGCGCGCCGCTGCTGGTGCATGCAGACCCCCTTTAGGTGCACGCATGCTGCACCACTGCACCGACAACACGACAAGCCACTTACAAAACAACAGCCACCTGTTTTATAGACCGAAATGATCCACACTGATTCAGATGTTTTTCATACTCTAATATTCCTGCTTTTTTTTTTTTTTAACTAGATAATAGTGAGATGATGTTGATAACCTAACTTTATTCTTATTTTACCAACTTGGTATAGACTACTTTTTTTGCACTTACATTTTCACTTTTACAGTTTCTTGAGTTGTTTTATGATTCTTCGCCTAATTATTTTACACTTTATATTGTGATTAAAACCCAATAGTCTGTTAAATGAACCCATTTGTGACAACTTGCCCCAATAGTATCTAAATATCTTTTCAGACTTGACTATATCTATCTATCTATCTATCTATCTATCTATCTATCTATCTATCTATCTATCTATCTATCTATCTATCTATCTATCTATCTATCTATCTATCTATCTGTTTGTCTGTCTGTCTATACAGAATAGATCTATTTTAGCTAATAAAGGCAGAAAAGTAGAGAAATTATGAGAAATAAACCTTATCCTTAATCTAAATGGTATACTTTTAAGTTTAAAATTTCTATATTTTTATGCTGCGTGTCAATTATTTTCTTTATTCATGTTAAATATTTTTCTGTGTTTCTGGTTCATTCGTTTTCTTTAAATGTTAGACTATATATTTTCTATATTCTTTATTTATAAAATAGTTTATGCATTTTAATAGCAATGAAACAAATCATACATTTTGTCATGTAATTTCTTCAGTACAATTTGTAAGTAGTTGAAAACCATGAAAATGAAAGTGAGGGCTTGGGAGGGGCAGACGGGGAGATTTTTTTCATCCTTTTAGTTGTTTTGTTCCTAGTATTGTAAAAGAACTGAATGTCTGTGCTGAGAATTGAAAAAAATGTATCAAATATGCATAGTATTTTTTGTGATTTTGTCCCTCTTCGATGGTAAGTAGAACATTTTCTTGTATATAATATTATATTGCAGAAATGTTTCAGCTATGAAAGTGTAAGAGACTAATAGGTCGCTTGCGATCATTTGAGTAGCGCAAATCAAATACAAGTCAAATAATGACTCGAAATTTGCCTAGAAGTGAATATTTGCACATTATTTTGTATAAAGCCAATTTATATTAATTTAACTGTGGGTTTTATTTCTGTAAAATAATACTTTTTTTTTATTAAATTCAACTTTCAGTTTTGTATTTAGTATTAAAACGGCATGGAAATAATGATACAGTGCATTAATATATATATATATATATATATATATATATATATATATATATATATATATATATATATATATATATATGTATATATATATATATATATATATATATATATATAAATAAATGTGTGTTTGTGTGTGTAGTAAAACTATAAGCTACTTATATTTTTGCATCACTAAGTGCAGAAGAATTCAGTTATTCTAACTTTTAATAATTTTAGGTTTTTATTTAAATCAATTCCAGAAGGTATTGGTTAACATTTGGATTCAAGTCTTGTATTTCTTCATATTAAACTTTTTCTTTGTCTCTAGGGGGCTTTGCAGATAACGTCTACAAAGAAGGAGAGGAGGTAACGGTCAACTGTGACACCAAACAGCCCGGCGTCATTACATTCTGGTTTCAGATAAACAAAAGTGGTCTAAAGTATCTGTTCACCGTTAAAAGCACAGAAATAAAAGCAAATGCTGATCCGAAAAAATACAAAGTGAACCAAAATGCTAAGGTTAGTTTGGCTATTCAGTCTTTTGAGAAAAATACAGACAGTGGATTTTACACCTGCGCAGCCATGAACAACAATAAACTCTTCTTTGGAGGTCTGACAGAAATTAAAGGACAACCAGGTGAGAAGATGCTTTTTCTAAACATTATAATGGAATGAGATATTTTGCTTAGTGATCACATCTGCATTTGTCTGCTGACTCTTCAAAAGTGTCATGTAAAATACATACATACATATATATATATATATATATATATATATATATATATATATATATATATATATATATATATATATATATATATATATGCATGAATGTATGTATAAATAAGCATACATAAAACAAGAAATTAAATTGAGAATCAAATTTCCATTAAAATACAACAATGATTTGTTTTCATCGATTGTTTAAAGAGAATGTTTCTTGAATGAAGTTCATTTTTGTTTCCTTATTGGCAACTAGATTGGTCTTGTTATAGATTTCTCTACAACTAAAAGGAAAGAAAACCAGTAAGGTTTATGTTTAGAATAATGCTAAAGGAGTTCAAAGGTTAAACTTCAAGATATATTATCTGAAAACCTTTCTTAAAATATTACAAATGTTCGATTCCCCAATGTATCTTTTTAAATGTTGTTTAGATATTTTCACTGGAAATGCAAAAAAAAAAATAATTTAGGGGATCATAGTTGTGTTCATTTTGCTTACAACTTCGTTACAGATCCAGTATCGCAACCTCCAAAAGAAGAGACAGCACCACCGACAACTACATCACCCGTGATTACGACAAAATCACAGTGTAACTGTAAAAAAACAGGTTTGTTTGACTATATGTTTATACACATATCATATAGCATAGCATAAAAACCTGTGTGTGTGTGTGTGTGTGTGTAAGAGAGAGAGAGAGAGAGAGAGAGTGTTAGTATATAATCAAACAGATCTGTAATGATTAGTTAGTGTATATGTCCACAGACCCGAAGCCTATCATCAACTGTGAGACTTGGATATTGTCATCTTTGGCCGCTGGTTGTGGTGTTCTCCTTATTCTGCTGATCTTCACCATTTTGCACTGCAACCGTAAGTCACATCCACCTATTAAATTATGCATACTGCAAAAGACAATGGCCATTTTTAACTGCACGTTTTTTAAATAACTGGTTGTGGACCATATACATTTTGTGACAAATAAGCAACAGCACATAGTTACTCTTAGTTCAGTTTATGGCTTGAACACAGTCAATTAAAACAAATCCACAATTATATAGTGTCACAGGAATCTAAAAAGTGCAAATTCTGTTTGCAATGGTGAGAAACAATATAGCTGTAAGATGTAAAATTTCAATACATGATTATTTAAAACAATTAAACTATTCCTAAAGGCAAACCTACAGGCAAATATGTAAATATGTGACTGATTTATATATAACCTATATTTTATACATTATATTTTTAATAAGAACATACCTGGAGTAGATGCATTTTAAAAATGTGATCCCGCTAATACTAAACAAAAGGGGTCTGGTGATTATGCAAGCCCAGTGGGAGGACACTAATTTAGTTTTACATTTACATATTTCCATACTTAAACTATGCATACATTTTAATCACACATATGCATATTTTAACAACATACTCTCATGTTCATAGAAACTGCATTCACTGCATGTGGATTGATTTGGTTTTGACAGTTGTTTTTTTCTAAATTTTGCTGAAACTTTTAATTGCACTTTAATTTATTTGAAAGAATGAATGAATGTCGCTGATATTTGTTCGTTTTAAATTTTAGTAAAAATCTTTGTAAAATGTTTCATTCCTCTCCAGGTTTAAGAACAAGACGATGTCCTCACCATCACAAAAGACAGTAAGTCTTGTGTTTTTTTTTTCTTCTCTTGCACAGTGACAGAAAGTGTCATCAGTGCAGAACAATTTCTGTTCAACAATCTCAATTTCTCATTTTCAGACCCAGACCTGCTGGCCATGCAAAACTGACCAACAACCCATTGTGATTTCAGTAAAGACACAGGAAATCCAGTACTGTTTAAAGATATCTCAGTAAGCACATGTAAAAGCTGTTGCATGATTATTCAAACTGTACAGCCTAATCTTTTCATCTTTCACAGTGAAAATGTTAAAAACATCACTATTTCTTTTCCAGTGAGTTTAGATTTTTGTCAAGTCATTATATTATTGTATCGATCAGGTTTACATTCAATAGCAATCAGACTGTTTTTCTTTATACGAATTTTGTTACAAGTTAAATATTTAATGTTTTGATTCGATTGTCTTTATTAAATGGGGCTTAAGAAGTAATGTAAAGAAAATCATTACAAAAGTATTTTAAGCTTTAAATTACATCATGTTAATTGTCGTGTTGCATTGTAATCTGTTTACCAGATAAATCTGCCATCTGCTGGCTGTCAGTGTTATGAAGAACCTCAGAAAGTCTCATATATTCTGCTGAGATACCAGCTTCACACAACGAATCTCATTCCTGCTGATGTTCATTTCTACATTCAGTTAAATTCATTTGCAAATAAACAAAAATATAAAGTAATCATACTATACACCCATATCAAGTGATGTGAAGAATTTCCAATTAAGCTCTCGAACACCATTTACCATTAACATTTTTTTGTATTAAAGATAACCCAAAGTTTCTTTGTGGCAGAGCAGAGCACCACCACGTGGACAAAATACAGAATTGTGAATGTTGTATACAATGTGTCAGATGAATAAATATGACCAAAGGTAGCCATGTACGTATGTTTCTGCCGATTGAATGTTCACTGAATGGGATTTTTATAGTAGTTTGAATTCGTTTTCTCTCGGCTGCCGTTCAGGAGCTAAAGTTAATATCTGAAAAATGTATTTTAGTGATGGCCCACTTCTGTGTCCTGAAACAAAAATGTTCATCGTCCACATACGCTCATCAATGTGTGTAGTGATTCTCACATTAAGTTTTTAAGGTTTGCTTTTAGGAATCAGTTTGTCCGTCAGTTTTGACAAAAACTGGACCTGATGCCTGTAAAACACCCTTTCAGTAGTTTTGTTCCTCTTTTTGTAGAAAATGTCTTGCTATTTTGTCTGTGGTGAGTAACATTTTCTTATTTATAGTATTGCATATATACTCAAATCAGTTTTACATGGTATTGTTTCACATGAATTGAAAAGTCTTGTTTTTGTTCATCTATTCTAAACTATTTTCTTTGTTTCCAGTGGACTCTTAACTACATGTAACAGTCGACTGTGACCCCAAACAGGCCGGCATCATTAAGAAGTGGTCCAAAGTATTTGTTCACCGTGTAAGGTTAATGCAGAAAAATACAAAGTGATCAAAAATTGTAAGGTTAGTTTGGCCGTCCAGTCTTTTGAGAAAAAGATGGTTTATACACATGCACAACCATGAACAACAATAAACTCATCTTTAGAGAGCTGACAGAAATGTAAAATTATTTAAACATCTTCAAAACAAGATCAGAAAAGCGAAACTGCTTAAATTAATTGTTCAAATTCATTCAATGTTTTCTGAGAATGTGAATTGAGTTATTTACTCTTCTTACATTAGCAAACTGATTTGCCTTGTTAAAAGCATAAATTTAAAACAATACAGTGTTTAATGCTTGAAACAAGAAAAAAAGTTTGCAAATGGGTAAAATAAATAGATACATTTAGATTAACTGGAAATAATTTATAATATCTTACACAAGTTTAATTATCAATTTTACCTGTTTGAGGTCGTTTAGGTTTTTTTTTCCTGAAAAGCAAAAAAATAAAAAATAATAATAATAACTAATTGCTTCATAATGCTTTTGCTAATATTTTCTGTTACAGATTGTCCTCCAGATCTAACAGGTCTAAAAAAACAGAGTGTACATGCATAAATCAAGTTATTTAAGATGAAAATAAGTATATAAAACAGTGTTGTAGTGATTAGATGTTGATTCACAGACCCTAAAGCCCATGTTTAACTGCTGTGACACATGGATATTGTGATCTCTGAACAGTGGTTTTGTTCTTCTCACTCTGCTGATCATCACAATTTTCTACTGCAGCTGTAAGAAACATCTACCTTTAAAGAACGCAAAGTACAATGGTGCAATTTGTTTTTGGTTATAGGCCATGTAATTTTAGAATAGGAATAAGCTGTGCAAGTGTGCAAGGAGAGTCTCAACTATAGTTTTCAATATTGATAAATACAAATATTAGAAAATAAATCTTTTTTAATAAAGTTATAATTAAGACTTCTACTTTGAGAAAAGAGCACAAGAGGCATTTTAAATTTGATAATGCTATAATACTAATACAATCTAAGTCTTTGACTGATTTTCAAACATTGCCTTTTTTTAACTTATTGAACAAATTTTTTTTTTTCCAGACATGAGAAAAATTATAGATCCAGTAAGACACAGGAAAGTCCAGTAATGGTTAAAGACTTCATCCAATTCTCAATTTGTATATTTAAAATCAGTTTCCCTTTCATGTGTATTACTTTTTTCTTTTTTTTTCTTTGTAACCAAAACAGTTTAATTTCAGTTTTTGATATTTAAATACAGTTTTTGATACAGATATTTAAATTATGGTAGCTTGATCTCACTGTACAGAAAGATGGACTAATCAGTTGGAATGAATTTACATCAAGTATTTTATAAACTATCATTCTCTGTAAACACGCACACAAAAAATTATATACCTGAGCTGGGCCCCTATTTATTGGCATAAAGATTTTAAGAACAGAACAATCCAAACTAACAAAACAAGTTGTTTTATTTTTTGAGTAAAAATCCCTTCTTGAAAATACCATCCAGTCACACCTTAGTACACAACGTCTTAGAACGCTCTTGGAAAACCCATCTGGATCTGTTCAACATTTCATGAGCAAAAAATACGAAAGACACGGTTGGGTTTAAAGGTCATATTTCAGTTTCTATCATCAGCTATCAAAATTTGAACATTTTAAGGCATCAAAGAGTGAGTCCTGATGTTAAGCAAAACAGCAACACAAGTGAGTTAAAGTGAAAGTGAAAGAGTCTGACTTTGCCCACCACATCTAATGCAAAACCTGTCAACTTACTAGTGGTTCTGAAAATACATTTTCAACTGAACTTAACTAAAAAAAATAAAAAAAAAAATAAGTGTTATCCAAATTATTTTCCAAGGCTTTTGTAATAGGCACATGGGGCATTTAGTGTTTGCAATATTATTTTACAGTTATTTTCGAGAGCATCCTTGTAAGCACACTTTAGGAAACAAACTAGAATGAAAAACACCTCCCATACAAACCTTTTTTGACTTGTATCATTATACAGACATTCAACAGCATTCAAAATCATGGTCATTTACTGCAATTCCTGTACTGTAAACGATGAACTCATTACCTACAGCATATCTCTGTACACTAGTGTCTCAATAGATCCTCAAACAGCAACAAACGGTCATCTCTGTGAACAGGAAGACTGTAGAGAGACCCCCAGTAAATATATATATAAAAAAAAAAAAAAATACTATATGACAAATATATCTTTTTTTTACTGTGGGAAATATCATATCAAAATGCCACACCAAAAAACAGATGACTGGAAATAGAACAATACATGCGCTTGATTTAAACATCCTATCCGTATACACGTGTTCTATCAATCACAAGGAGATAAAACATTATTTCTATTTTTGCTTTGCTTTAGGAGAAAAGATGAGATTGCGATTGGGGGGGGGGGGGGGGCTCTGAAAATACATATTTAAGTCTCTGTGCAGTAATAATATTTTTAGTTTCACTCCACGTCCATGTATATATTTTGTTGTCTGAGCATTTCCCTTTAATGGTTTCTTGTGTTAGGGATGAGATGCACTATAAATCTGAAAAATAAAAAAAAAATGCATTAAAAACTTAATCCTACAGCACCTCTAATAACATTATAAATGACTTTCTGATCAATTTACTGCATCATTGCATAATAAAAGTATAGATTTTTTTACCAAATAAATCATACGGACCCCAAACCTTTGAATGGTAGTATAAATATATCATGAAAATTTAATTTAACTTCAAAGAGGTTTGTAAATATACTGACGTGTGATCTATCTGTTTCCGCTCTTTGTGGAAGATGAAGGCACCACATCTGAGCTCGGTTTACCGGGCAGCTTCTCCGTGGATGATGAATCTTCTACTGACTGTTTCTGGGACACAAAACCAGGATTTTAAGTATGGAAACCAAGTATAAAATCCTTTCATGCAAGCATGTGGTTGGAAAATAGGAAAGTTGCTTTGTGACAGTGCCACAAAAAAGGCTTGTGGACAATACAGGTGCATCTAAAAAAATTTGAATGAAGTGGAAAAGTTCATTTCAGTAATTAAACTCAAATTGTGAAACTGGTGTATTAAATAAAGTCTTCAGTTCTTTTAATTGTGATGATTTTGGCTCACATTTAACAAAAGCCCTCAACAAATTAGAATACTTTCTAAGACCAATAAAAACTTTTTTTAGTGAATTGTTGGCCTTCTGGAAAGTATGTTCATTTACTGTAAATGTACTGGTAGTACTCTTAAATAAATTTAAATTAAATTAATTTACGCATTTAGCAGACGCTTTTATCCAAAGCGACTTACAGTGCATTCAGGCTATCAATTTTTACATATCATGTGTTCCCGGGGAATCAAACCCCCAAACTTGCGCTTGCTTGCGCAGTGCTCTACCAGTTGAGCTACAGGAACACTATATGAGAATTTAAATATTTTGTAGGGCTCCTTTTGCTTTAATTATTGCCTCACTTCAGCGTGGCATGGAGGTGATCAGTTTGTAGCACTGCTGAGGTGGTCTGGAAGCCCAGGTTTCTTTGACAGTGGCCTTCAGCTCATCTGCATTGTTAGATGTCCTGTTTCTCATTTTCCTCTTGACAATACCGCATAGGTTCTCTAAGTGGTCCAGGTCTGGTGAGTTTGCTGGCCAGTCAAGCACACCAACAACATTGCCATTTAACTGACTTTTGGTGCTTTTGGCAGTGTGGGCAGGTGCCAAACTCTGCTGGAAAATGAAATCAGCATCTTCAAAAAGCTGGGCAGCAGGAGGAAGCATGAAGTGCTACAACATTTCTTCTTAAACGGGTGCAGTGATTTGGTTTTCAAAAAACTCAGTGGACCAACACCAGCAGATGACATTGCGACCCAAATCATCACAAACTGTGGAAACTTAACACTGGAGCGACTTGGGCATTGAGCTTCTTCAACCCTTCCTCCAGACTTTAGGACCTTGGTTTCCAAATGAAATACAAAACTTGCTCTCATCTGAAAAGTGGACTTTGGACCACTGGGCAACAGTCCAGTTCTTCTTCTCCTTAGCCCAGGTAAGACGCCTCTGAAGTTGTCTGTGGTTCAGGAGTGGCTTAACAAGAGGAATACCACAACTGTAGCCAAATTCCTTGACACATCTGTGTGTGTTGGCTCTTGATGCCTTGACCCCAGCCTCAGTCCATTCCTTGTGAAGTTCACTCAAATGGTTGAATCGGTTTTGCTTGACAGTCCTCATAAGGCTGCGGTTCTCTTGGTTGGTTGTGTATCTTTTACTTCTACACTTTTTCCTTCCACTCAACTTTCTGTTAACATGCTTGGATACAGCACTCTGTGAACAGCCAGCTTCTTTGGCAATGCATGTTTGAGGCTTACCCTCTTTGTGAAGGGTGTCATGATTGTCTTCTGGACAATTGTCAGATCAGCAGTCTTCCCCATGATCGTGTAGCCTAGTGAACCAAACTGAGAGACCATTTTGAAGGCTCAGGAAACCTTTGCAGGTGTTTTGAGTTGATTAGTTGATTGGCATGTAACTATATTCTAATTTGCTGAGATAGTGAATTCCAAAATCATATCAATTAAAAGAACCAAAGACTTAAACTACTTCAATCTGTGTGCATTGAACTTATTTAATACAAGAGTTTCACAATTTTAGTTGAATTACTGAAATAAATGAACATTTCCACGACATTCTAATTTATTGAGGTGCACCTATAATGTAGCAGTAATAGTGAATTCTGTATGCTGTAAATGCAAAGCGTTTGAGACCAGCCACAGTGTTTAATGCAAACTGTCTACCAGGTTTTTTTATGAATATGAATATAAACGGCCATGTGCTTGTGATTCAGCCAATGGAAAGTTCACTGAGTGGGATTTGTCGTTCGAGTTTGTTTCTCCATGCTGCTGTTCTTGAGTCAAAGCTACAGTATAAGAACCATATTCATGCACTTCATTTCCAAATACAACCTACCTTTGGTTTAGACTTTGGTTTTGCACCCTTTCCCTGTAATCAGATAGAGACCCCTGATATAAACCGGTTTGAACCAAAATGAAGGGTCTGGGGAAAAACCTGGTGCTCTTTCAGAATCAGCATCCACAGATTTATCCTACATTTCTTCCCTTGCCTTTTTACCCAAATATTAGACTTCAAAACAATAATATATGAAAGCCAAATGTGGATTTTACCTTTGGTTTGCTGTCTTTAGCTTTAGGGTCAGTCAGGTTGGGAATAACTTTTTCTGCCAGCTCGTCAAAAACTGGACCTGATGCCTGTAAACAGAAAAAAAAAAATGAAACCGAATTTGTGTCAAGGAATTAGAGGGATGTTGCTTTTGCAGGTTTGTTTGTGGTACCTTAAATGTTGACGGTTGTGGTTCAGGGGTGAAGTGTTGGGCGTCAGGTGCTGAGGGCTTCACGGGTTGTACTGAAGAAAAATCACTAGACAGCATGTCAAGGGCCGTTGTGTCATCGATTGATGGCTGAGAGATGAACAGACAGACAGTCAAACATCTACAGTGATTCTTAAATGATTAAGAAATCATAAAATGGTCCCTTTAAATCTGCATTAAGAAAGTACCTTTTTCGGTTTGACATCTTTCTGCTTGTCTGCTAGAAATGCCTGTGATGAAGAATAAGTGTAAAATTTGTCTAAGCATTTCTAAATGAACTCCACTGGTAAGGAAACATGAAGGAGAAGGAAAAGTCACCTTGCGGTCTTCCTCTGTGAACCGATACTCAGGTGGAAGGGTGTCGTCTCTCTCACCTGGTTTACTCACTCTTTCCTCCACTATATTCTTTTCCTGTGGTGGGAAGAAAGATGGTGAGAACATCAGGATCCAGTATTGTCATAATTTAGTTGACTTGACTATTTTCACCTTCGCTTTAGGTAGAGTTAAACTGATTTGGCTCCTGTGCCTTTAAGTAGAGTATGTAAACATATGTAAATATTCGCATGTGAAATTAAAATCTTTGTCAAGCAAACCATGAGGACACTTTTAAAAAATGCACTTCAGACAGTTTTTCCTAATATTGCTTTGGAAGTATATGCAGAGTTGCAGACACCGCACAATGTTTGGTGGTTCTCCTCACATTGCACTCATAAATAAGTTGTTTTTAATTTCAGCTTAATTTCAATAAACGGTTAAAACATGGTTACTAATGGTCATTAAAAGGGGTGGTACCTTAACGACGTCTTTAGGTGGGACAGGGGCAGGCTCAGGGGCTCCTTTAATGTCTGCTAAAGTGTCTGAGAGGGCATCCAAAGCTGATGAGGAACCTTCTGACAACTTGAACAAACAGTAGAAGAGTAAGTCAGTATAATGTGAAAATGTATAATATGTATAAACATGGATAAATTCGACATATACCTGTCTGTCAGCATGTGGGGGGCCAGAGACAGCAGACTGAACTTTAGATGCAGAAGAAGGAGCGACAAAATCATCTGCAAGAGCATCTAAAGCGAAATCGGAAGCAGGATCTAAAGGCTACAGAGCAGAGTGAGAAAAGAGATGAGAGAGGTTTAAATAAACATGGAGGTGATATTGAGATTAAACAAACTACCATTAAAAAGTTTGGGGTCAGTAAGAATGTTTTTTAAAAGAAAATTATACTTTAATTCAGCAAGGACGCATTTAAATGACCAAAAGTGACAGTAAAAGCATTTATAAAATGTCACAAAATATTTATATTTTGAATAAATACTGTTTTTTTAATGAAAAACTAAAAAAAAGAAAAAAAATATTAAGTAGCACAACCATTTTCAACACTGATGATAATAATAAAAAGGTTGAACACAGTTTTAAAATATATTAAACATTTAAAATTGTAATTCAATTTCACAATATAATTGTATTTGCTGTATTATCAACAAATAAATCCAACCTTGGTGAGTGTATATATATATATATATATATATATATATAAAAACAGTAGTGGACAGACATTCAATCTCATTGCTGTGCTGGATAAACACCTGACATATTAAACAGATTTAATTTGTGACGATTATTTCCAACGTGGACATCATGAATCTCACCTTAGCAGGAAGCTTAGAGGCAGGACAGACGGGGGTCTTGGCAGCCGATGCTTCAGAGGGGGTTGCAAAACCACCAGACAGAATATCCAGAGCTTCAGTAGTGTCTAAGGATGGCTGTGACACAAGAAACATCCACCAATCAAATCACAGAATCCGGCAACAGCGACCAATCATCACACACATCCATGAGACTTTCTGAAAGACAATCAGCGTCACACTTATGACACATGATTACCTCTTTCTCAGGAGGAGGATATTTCTTGAGCTCTTCCTCTGAGAATCTGTAACCTGGTGGGAGCGTGTCGTCTCGCTCTCCAACACGAACTCCCTTTTTAAATGTCACATCCTTCTCCTGGTCAAAAAGCAGTCAGTTATTAAAAACAAGACAAAAATCACCTAGAAATGTACCAATGATATGTCTATGCCACATTTACATCTGTAAGTTAAAAACATAAGTATAGGATTATTACATGAACGATGTCCTTGGGTTTGAGTTCGGGTTCTTTTTTGGGTGGCTCTGGTTTACCCAATGTGTCACCCAGAGCGCTGAAAGCATCCTACACATACAGAAAAAGACAGCGCAATTAAAAATCTGTAAGGTCTAAAAAGTTGAACATTGGTTCTTATAGTAAAACACAATAAATACTATTGATATGCTTAATGTGTCTAATTTCATGTATTTTGAATGATTTCTGTGTATATATTTTTTTCCAGTATTTGCAATACCTCATCTGTCTGTGGTGGTTGCATAGGGCCTGGCGGGACAGTTTTAGGAGCACCAGAAGAAACCTACAGGAATGGAATAGAACGAAATTAAATTCTGAGTAAAAACAAATATGGGAGATACTGGACTAAATACAATAATAGCACATAAGAATCGAGCAATAAACCGACCTTAGGCACAGACTGTGCAGGAGCCACAAAATCACAAGCCAGAGCATCCAGAGCTGACAATTCATCCACTTCAGGCTAAAAGAAGAGCAGAAAGAGAAAACATCTTAATCTGCACAAGAGAAACATTAACACAAAAGTATTATTGATTGCATTTGCAAAATGCATTATTACAGTAGTTATAGTATAGTTATAGTTGAGTTATTCTAAAATAACTACTATGAAGGAGGAGGAATAATAGTGTGGTAAAGTAATGGTGGTTTGAACAACATTTGACTACAAACGGCACAGAAACCGCTTTCCAACCTTAGGAACATCTTTAGTCTTTTCAGGAACTGCTTCAGGTTTCTTCTTTTCCTGATTAAACAAATGAACAGCGTTTAACTGAAGTACCGTACATTATAAGCATTAAATCATGATGTTATACCGTTCATAAATTATCTCATTTTAATGAAAAGTATTAGAAACGATTACCTGTGAAGGAGGAACAGGGGCCTTTACCACCGGTGCTGCTACAGACTCTGAGAAACCTCCAGAAAGAAAGTCCAGTGCATCATCTGTGTTTATTGAGGGCTGAAAAAGACATCCACCAATCAGAACACAGCATCTAGTTACAGCAGCCAATCACAACTCGCCATTATTACAACTCATTTTTTCTCCCATAGGCCAAAATTCTCAATAGTATTTAATAAGAATAAACATTGTTGGAAGACGTTAGTTTGATATTTTTGCATACAGTGTTCAAAGTCTGACCTCTTTCTTAGGAGGAGGATATTTCATGAGCTCTTCCTCTGAGAATCTGTAACCTGGTGGGAGCGTGTCATCTCGCTCTCCAACACGAACGCCCTTCTCTGATGTCTGTTTCTTCTCCTGTACAAAAACATATAGCAAACTAGTACGGATTCTTCAGCAGATGCAGCTACTTGCACCTAATTGCGTCATGTAACTTGAAAAAAAAATCTAAAATGAAATAATGGATTCTAAAAGAATAAACAGGAGTATTACATCAACTATCTGCCCAGGTTTGAGTTCAGGTAATTTTTTGGGTGGTTCTGGAGCGCCCAGTGTGTCGCCCAAAGCACTGAGAGCGTCCAGTGACACGTCCGTCTGAAAGAAAGAATGAACACTATTAGAATTAGTTTATATTATGTTGACTGATCTAAAACAGTTAGTCCTTAAAATATATAATGAATATTAATTCATTAAAGTCTCAAGTTGAAAAGAGATTTTAACGGACGTCATCTGTCTTTGGTTTAGCGGGTTGTGCAGGTGTCTCGATCCTGGATTTCTTGTCAGCTGGTGGAGCAGGGGATTTGGTTACAGCAGCAGGCTGAGATGGTGCCGGCTGTTTCTGCTCAAAAAAAGAGGGAGACATTTAGTTTTTGGAAAGGGTTTAATAATGTCTCAGCGTCTTAAATGGGTGTTACCTGAGAGGGTGGAGGGGGAGCAAAGTTGGAGATGCCTGCAGAACGAACATCGACTGCTCCTACTGTTTCAGTTTTCTGAAAAACGGGGAAATATATCTTATTATCTATATTTATTGAGTCAAGACTATGCACGTACAACTGTACGGTCTGATATGTCTTTAACCAAGGATTTTTAAAGTAGGCCGCAAAAGGATGCTAAGGATAATAAGTATTTATTATTTTGCATTTTTCAACTTAATTCATAAATAGTAATTTAACCATTAAAATTTGTATAATTATTCATAAGAATAAGTGGCTCTTTAAACAAACATTCTATTGCCAAGGGATCATTATAATTGTGGGCCGTGCATGAAAAAGTTTGAAAACCCCTAAATTAAGCAAATACATAGCAAACTGTTGTCGAGATACTCACCACATCAGTCTTCTTAGGAGCAGGTGGAGCTGAAGACACAAACCCAGCTGAGAGGGAGTCCAGCGCCTCGTCTGAACTTATTGGCTTTTAGAAAACATTAAACAATTATATGTGAATGATAATATTCAAACAAAATTGTGCACAAAAAACTAGCCATGTAATTCTAGGAAAGACCATAAGAGGGAGCCCCAAGCCCAATTCTGGGGGAATAACAGACAGCATGTGCCCTGGCAGGAACAGTACAGAGTCAGACACACCCTCTGCATACCAACAGCTCAGACATTAATAACATGCTAACTTATAAAACAACCACCAGCTGAACAAACTGAGCTCTCATTGAACAATCAGGCCAATACGATCGGAAAACCTGTACCAAATACTGAGACATGATCATAATATTTGAGAACTGCATGTTGGGCGAAGGGTATGTATTGCATAATAAGTAGAATACAGCACAGGTTAGATGAGTGTGCTAGTATGTGCTGATTAGGCAACAATGTGCACAAAGTCAATGAGTGATGGATTCGTGTTTGCTAGCCAACACCCTTAGAACAAGCTAAATATTTCTCACTAAAACACAGAAAGAAAGAGACATGAAAAGTAATGGGAAGACGTGAGTGAATATCAGTGAGATGTCAAATATCTCACAAACAAGTCATTCGTGACAGTATGAATGAGCGTATATGTAATCAAACAGAAAGAATGATTGCAAGTACATACTGATTATTTAATCCATACAGTTCATATTTCATTCTAAATTTAGGGAAAACCGAAATATATAAAATTTATTTAAAAAATAAAAAGGAACATAACTACTACTACTAACAAAGAAAAGAAAAAACTATTATAATGTATTTCGTTTTTTGTTAAATATACATGCATATTATTTGAAAGCAAATAATCATGTAGCCATATAATAACTGTTTATAAATATGATATACATTATAGATTGATGTGGAATAAATCATGCATAAAATAGAGGCATATTCCCTAAAATTGCTCATATAGAACAAATGCATTTTTAGTGCATGAGGCCAAGGAAGACCAGGAGAATGCAGTGAGAGAGACCATAATAAAAAGGTGCAGAATGCTAACATGGTGTTGGGAAGTATGCAAGCAAACACTGGAGAATTTGGAAGTGTGTGTGAACTACAAGAATGCGAGTCACCCGATTAGAAATGGGCTAAAAACATAACACTGACAGTAAAAGGCCTCCACTGTTCTCCTACCTTGGGAACTTCTTTAGGCTTCTCAGGAACTCCGGCAGGTGTTTTCTTTTCCTGAATGGACAAATGAACAATATTTAGACTTAAAGCTGACTAAAATAGTGACTGAAAAACATGTGTAAAACAATAAAAACAGACACTAAAGATCTTTCACACATCAGTTAGCTGTAATTTAAAAGGCAGGTTTCACGGAGGCATTATGAAGAGGGAAACAGAACAGAAATGTGAGGAGAGAGAAGGAATGAATGTCCGAAGGAACAGTTAACCCCCCTCCCCCACCCCCCCCCCAAAAAAATATAGCACACAAGCCATTCTTTAGACTACTTTTATCATGCATTTCTGGCCATTTTCAAGCTTAAAAGCCTCAATCTCCTTAAACTGTAATTGCATGGAAAAGAACAATTAGCGTATTCATTAAAATCCATATTTTGTGTTGCATGGAAGAAAGCAAATCATCCAGGTTTGAAGCAACATATAATTTTTGGTTGAACTTTAACAACTAAATAAGATGAAAGACACAGATAAAATGAAAAGGTTAAGAATTAGTATGATGTCCAACTGACCAGGTCTGCTCGTCTGTATCCGGGTGGCAACGTGTCATCTCTCTCACCACAGATAACACCCTTCTCTGCCTTTACATTTGGCTGAGACATGCAATACACTCCATTAGAATACACACACGTGTAGATAGACACAGGCTGTTAAATAATCAACATCCACAAACACATGCTTACTAAAGTTTTACACATCACTCAAACATCTCGACTCATGCAGTACCTCTTTGACCTCTGGTCCAGTGAATGCTGGGACTTTTGGAGCCACAGGTTCTGATGATGGTAGAGTACCAGAAAGGGCATCAAACGGATCTACATCCTACAAACACACACATAAAAATAAACTCAGTGGGATGTTTTTAACACACACGTTTGATAATCTGATAATCAAACAACAGAAACCACAAAAATAAAATCAGCATGTAAACTCACCTCTGTGTTGACTTTAGTTCCAGAAGAACCCACTTCTACTTGCACCTGCAACAAAGCAAAATAATGTATTCTTATATTCCATACTGACATATCTGGACTGCACTACTCTCCTTAATCATTCCCAGGTATCACATATTTTTCATTTAGGGGATTTTTTAGGACAATTCCATTCAAAGGTTTAGGTTGTTATTTTAATGTTTTTGAAAGAAGCCGCTTATGCTTACATTTATCAAAAATACAGTTAAATATTCAAAACCGTAAAATGTTTTAAAAAGTCATTAGTACTGTTTTCTATTAGATTTTAAAATAACATTTATTTCCGTGATGTAAAGCTGACTTTTTCATTGTGATCCTTTAGAAATCATTCTAATATCCTATTTCGCTCCTCGAGAAACATTTCTGATTATTATCACAGTTGGAAAATGTGGAAATGATTCAACTTTTTTTCAGGATTCTTTAATGAATAGAAAGTTCAAAAGAACTTATATAACTTTTATAATTTTTATACTTTATAATATAAATCAATAATCTTTATAGTATAATCAGACTTTTGAATGTTAGTGATATTGCCAAAACATACCTATAGTATGTCATTCACTAGTTGATACTTTTTAATGATTATTAAATTACCTTCATCTTTCAGAAGTTTGTGGGTAATTAATATGTAAGTAAAGTGTTTTTACTTACTATATACATTGTGTTTACTATTTAAAAGTATAATTCTTTCATAATATGATGTTTTATGAGCTTATAGTGACAAATGAGTGTCAAAAACAAATACAAAAAGTATTTGTTACACCTCAAAATTATTAAAGAGTTCATGTCATGAAATCAGTGTTCATGAAGTCAAAATAAGTGATTAAAAATTGTGAAAATCCTAAAAGAAAAGGACTCTTATTCTTATCAGTACAAACTAAACTTTTTTACAAACAAACTAAAAACCAAAGGTTTGTTATGGGTCAACTGCTTGTTGTGTTTTGAAACGTGTTAAGTTCAGTTCCGACTCGGTGGTAGCAGTTTGTATAAAACAAATTAAAGGATTTAAACCCCAAAAGCCCTTTTAAAATACACCAATATCGCTTTCTTTTCAAGCACAAATGTCTCACATTTGCACTTCAGCATGAGAATGTGAGGATAAAATAACGCCGATGTAATTTTTGTGCATTCCTGATGATCCTTTGTCATTCCATTAAAGTACCTTTTGAGCGCTTGTCTGTTTTTGGGTACCGGCCGGGGCTGAGGGCTTCCCAACAGCCGGATCCACCTTAGCAGGTCCCGGTTTGGATGAGGGAATGGTTGTACTCTATCAGGAGCATACGCACCACATATTCGCACATTAACACCAAGATTATAAACGAAACTGAGCAATTGTGCAGCCAAAACAAACCAAGCGAGTGAAGGAATAGAAAGATAAGACCTCCGTCTTATCTTTTCAGTAGGGCAATGATGCAACTCCTCACAAATGTGTGGAAGATGAAGCCACAAGAGCGGTGATCAGAGAAGGAAACATTGCTGAGATGGGACTACCCATCAAAAGAGAATTCTTGAAGTAAAAGCAGCAATAACTGGCATGCAGATGATGATATCTCAAAAGCGGCATGTCGATGAAATCTTGTTTGCAGAAGATGATGGACAAGAGAAGCCAAAATGCCATGCAATGCTGTGCATTGGTGTACCTGGGCCTTATCTTTCAGAGGGTCTGTGGCCTTCACTCCTGTCGTTCCAGCAGGTCCAGTCCCAGAGCTCACAACTGGGACTTTAGCAGAAGGTGCAGGTGTGGGTTTAGAGACTGTGGCCTGCAATCAGCATGCAGGAGTAAGACCGGAATATAGGCAATATTCAAGATGCACTTTAAGTATGAAGGCAAGATGAGATGGATGGACAAAACCAAATGAAGATGCTTTGCAGATGGGGTTTAATTTCGAAATGGGTTAGAGGAGAGAGTGGATGACTTGATGTTTAACCCAAAAAGTCATGAAGGTTTAATGTAGAGAGCCAAATAAAAAGTTCCTAAAACAGAAGATAGAAATATATGCAGCAAACAGTCCTACAGATGTTTTCCAGATGTTGTGGAAATGGAAACAGCCCAAAAGTGATGTGTTAGTGTTAACCATAAATGTTAACCAATAATGAAAGCAAGTTGGGAAAAGAAAGTCAAAAAAGTTTAAGAAAAAGCAGTGGCCCTAATGAAACCCAGCGTGAGGAAGGTGTAAATAAGCCCCCTAGTTCAATTAAATCCAGCAGACGAATGGTGTCTACCTGTGGCGTGACTTGGGAAGGTCCTTTCTGAGTGGTGGTGAAGCCTCCACCGCCTGCAGCTCCAGCAGAAGATGCTCCTGAAGGAGCTGCAGGTGCGGTGCCGGGTTTGACAGTCACAGCTGCTGTAGACGACTGCGTAGCTCCTTTCTACAATGCAGATGTGAAAATGGCAATCATTTATCATGTTTAGAGCATTTCTCTAGAGAGAAAGGCAATAGGATCATGACATTATTAACTGTGGCAGAATGGCATCAACTATAGTCTCTGGACAGATCTTTATTAACGTGACCACGACATTTATTTTTATCAGGCCCTTGTTAACCAGGGAGTTTTGGTACCATTAACAAAATCACACAAACAGTAGTTAAAAGCAAGCAAATCAAAAGCAAACTCCAGCTGTAACTAGATTCAGGAAAGTGAGTCACAGGGTAGACACTCCTCATGGGAGACACCATGTCTTGCCACAACCAAATATCCCAACATGCCCTGTTCAAAGGCAACGGATAACCACGAGAAGAATGAAAAGAACATTTCTGTTTACAATCAAAAAGTCTCAATAAGCAACCAACAAAGTGCTCTTAGAGTCCATACAAATGCAAGAGGAGTATATAAAGACTTCTTTGTCTATTTATCTCGTTGCAGAGATTTTTTTTCATTCCTCTCTTAGATTTTAATGGTGCTGGTTGTTAAATCAAGCATCTTGACAACAACCCTGCATTGTAGCAGAGACTTTAAACTAGCAAGAGGCCTAGAGTTTTCTTCAGGTTTTTTTTTTTTTTTTTTTCACAAAAAGCTTGTTTCACATATTATTGCTAAAATGTCAAGTTTCTTCTTCTCCCTTTTTATCTTCAGGGTCCGAAATATTTACACAAGCAAATTCATACTACAAAATACACATACTGCAAACTGTTTAATCTTATTATACACATTATCATAGCTAAGAATATAGTTTTGAGGACACTTTTTCTGAATAGATGGGAGACTTTTCCCAGTTCTCTGTTAAGCTATGACACCACACTTCTCAAAAACACAGTAGTTTCCCCTCACAGAACAGACACCTGAATACTTCCAAGAAAGAAAAAGCAGACGACTATCTACATCCAGAAGAGATGCGATGGGTCGATTAAGTTGTAGAGTGCAATATAAACCTTTTTGTGGAATATGAGTCTTTCCATCAGACAAATAAATGAGAGCAATGTGAATAAATGGAGTAAATGAGAGAACGACTGAAAACAATGAAGGATTTTACCTCATATTGTGCAGGTTTCCCTGAGGAGACCTGAGATGTTGGGGTGGGTGTGACTTGCTGAGACTGCAAAAACAGAGACAGAAAGAGAAGAGTTGAGTTGAGTGTTTGAGAGGAATAATTGACATTATTATGAAAAGCATTATTGCTGCCATCAATAAGTAAATATGGAACCCATTACTACCCCTGACCTTCTCGCTACATTGAAAACAGCCAGAATCACATGCAAATCATGAGTTTAGTTTGAAAAATGAGGTCATGCTGAATCAGAGAGAGGAGAAACGCATGGATGCACATGAATCATGAATCATACATGTGTGTGCATAATCTCAAATGCTAGCAAAAAAAAAATGTACAAAATGGATCATTATTAATAGATACAAATCAATATTTAACGGAACAGTGACGCAATAATCCAAGATGACTTACTGTAAGGACTAAGTAGAACAGTAACTCTACCGTGTTACAAACTGCATCTTAAACCAGGGCTTCTGAATTAACAGGCAAGACCTTTAACCACCAAACCACCATAATCAAGGCAACCACTAGCCATTCATGGTATGTGGTCTTCATTTGCGATTAACATCATACTTTTAAACACCTATACAATTGCTTATGGATGAAATGTTGATAGCTCATGGCTTGTTTTTCTACTGGCCTTTTCGTTTTCTCTGTTTTTCTTCCACCCAGTCAGTTTGTGAACATAGCATCAAGGAGCACCCAACATTTAGATTTACTGCTTCGGTGTTTCCTGATGTGTTCGGACAAGCTCAGCAGGTTTAGGTTATGTACTGAATGAGGGTGGATTGTTGATGTGGAATTACATTGAACCGGGCATAATGACACGGGTAAATACTAAATGCTATTCATATGATAGAAGCTCTTTTGCCAGTCCAGCAAGTGATTAGTGATGGGATGTTTTGTCGATCACATAATTTGGATTTATTACAAAAGTTCTAATCTCACAGTCTTAATGTTTTTAAGATTTATTGGACAATTATTAAATGAAAAATCTTTATTATTATACATGAATAATAATAATAATAATAATAATAATGTTTACATATTACTATTATTAGCACAAAAATATTCTTGTAATATTCACATTGTTATAATCATTATTAGAATTTATTACCATTGTAATTATTAGAATAATAATTGCTGTTGTTGTTCATATTTTTTTTAACACTGACAGACATGAAGAATTGGAAATTATAATTAGGATAAATGAAACAAGCCGGACATAAAATCTCTAGATCACACGTCAAGAGTAAATGTGCTAACCACAAGGCCACAATTTCTACCACATCTTAACATGAAAAGAAAGGGCGTACAGAATTGTCATCCAGGAAGCCTTGAAGCTCAAGTCCTTGCAATTGTCTTGACATTCAACCGTCATAGATGCTGTGCAAGGAACTTTAGTGTACATCAACACACTGTGTTTCTCTTCGGTACTAAATAAAGATACATGAGCAACAACGATAATACACTGGCTCTGAGCATATAGACAGCATAACAAAAAAAGAATGCATGAATTGAATGAGCATGGGTGTAGAGCTAAATGTTGCGTGCAACAAACCGATGAGATACATGCTTTTTAGTCAGGTAACCACTATGCATGCTCAGCAATATAACATTAAAAAAAACAAAGCATCATGGGGAAATTTGTAGGTAAGCACAGGGCAGTTTCCATTAAAAAGGACAATGTGTGCAGAAGCACTGAAATGAATCTGATGCTGACTCAGTACGCTTAAAATAGAAGTAAACCTTCCACAGATCTCAATGTAACCACAACAAATAATCCTCCGAATAATGACAGAGTCAGCGATTTAAATAATTTTCTATGAAATGTTATGATTTAAATAGACTAGGATGGTTTTTGCTGATGTAACTGACACAGCCTGTGTGACTCAACACCCCAAAATAGGCCCAAACACACACATGACAAGCTCACACTGTGATCTCAACATCATGACGGTCAAAATACCTCACCATCACAGACAGATCCGTCACACAACAATATCTGTGGACATTTAGCAGCACAGTCCAAGTTTGGCAACTCCCAGAAACCACGACTTGTTAGCAGGCGTTAGCGAGAGTTACAAAGGAAATGGCAACACGGGTTCGGTAACAAACAACACAGGTCTTCTCCAACGTGTTCTAGTATCACAGCCACTGCCCTTTTCTAATTCAGCCATACTGAAGAAGCATGTTTGGTGGAGTCACACCCGCACGTTGAATCTGTAGACACACCCTTTTTAGCATAACAATTGGTGTTTTGTACATAGAAGTAAGCGACATTAGCATTGATTCTTACATCCCAGTAACTCAAACTCGCTCAACTGTACAACTGAACTGGAAAAATCTGTGGTTTATAGGTCTTTTGTCACTAGTTACCTCATTGTTCACCTCAGCAAAAATCATGACTAATGCACATCTCCACCCAAATTACCACAAAGGCATATCATGAACCCCCAGTAGTCAGAGAAAGTGAATCCATTGTGTGACGTCCTAAGTTTCTCATTTGAAATGTTTGTTTAAGAGCAGCTGTTAGGAAACTGCTATGACGACAACATTTCTGTATTATGACAACTAAGATGTAATGACGATATGACGTTAGCATCGAGGTTTAAGGATGGGCAGGTTTAACTGGCATAATGAGAGGTTCAGTAGCACACAAATTAGCATGACACAGGGCAGATTGTATTTCAAGAACAACTAGTTAAGTGACTGCAAGCAGTTCTGGTCCTAAAGAAGTGATTCACGCAAATATGATGAATTAGTAAGATTCTGACTGATGATGACTTAAATACTGGCTTTTTACATTACAAATGCCATAACTTTATTATGCGGTAGCTTTCTGGATGTGGAAAATGAGTTCAGGTTGCTACTTGCAAGCAGTGAAGTAAGCACTTCAAGTATGTACTAAATGGCCAGCAGCAAAGTATAGGCTAAATGAAATCATGAACTTTATACTACAGTAGAAGAACGGAGGACAATTCAATACGTTTGTTTAACCTGTTCTGTAAATGCCTTAACTGCATACTTGTGAGTCCACAGCAAAGAGTTTAAAGTTGAGTTATGTAAAAGTGAGGATACGGATTTCAAACTAAAGCAAACCTATGCTAGCTTCCATTTGGTTGTCAGCTTCAACCAAAATCTGTAACCAATCAGACAGGGTGTAGCGTGCTTGTTGCATTACAAAATGAATAGTTAATTATCCAGCTATGCTTCCAGACATGAAATATTACCTCTTGTCATGAGCGTGAGTCAAAATAAAAGGTCACAAACATATAATAAATGTGAGCACAGTGACAGACAGCTCTTATTCTGACATGTTAAATTGCTTAAAACCTTCTAAACCTAAAGCCAATGCAGTAAACAAAAACAATAAAATTGGTAAGCAGCTGTTTAAACAATTTCCTGATAGTTTAGTAAGAAATATTCGATACGATAAAACAAGCAGTTTCTTGTGTGCCAGAAGCAATGTAACCATTTCCAGCTGGCACAATCTTCAGCTAAAGGCTGGTACAGTGACAGGAAACCACAGGCAGAAATACAAGAGCTGTAGATACGTACCATCTTTAACAAAACCGAGTGTCCCGTTTCACTTCCGCCTGTATTCCAATCTAAAAGAGAGTCACTTTTAAAATCCCCTCAGCCTGATATATATAAAATATATCCCTTATCCACACAAACAAGCATATACTAACAGAAACACGCCCAACAGTGAAGACAGAAACCTTAAACTCCTCCCACTCCAACAGCTGAGTGTGGTGTAGACCTATTCTGATTGGCCAAGAGTGAAGGGGTTCCGCCTATCTGCACAGAGCCAGGAAAAATAAACAAGACTGTTTCCATACAACTAAGGAAGTTGGGGTGGTGGTTATGGGTTTCAAAGATAGGCTGCCTGCAGTGGTTTGAAGGGTTCTGGGCCAGTCTGGACTGATAAGAAGTTATCCACGTTTCTATAGAGGTCGGTGAAAGAAAAAAAAGAGACCGTGCAAACCTTCCAGTTAATGCCTGTCAGGCTGGGTCTGGTACACTCACTGCTCAGGAATCTGAACTGCACAACCAACTATCAGCCCAGAGAAAGAGAGAAACAGCATCACATCCGCCACACCCAGAGCATGGAAAGAGAAGAGGAGAGAGAGAGAGAGAGAGAGAGAGAGAGAGAGAGAACATTTAATGCAAATAAGAATAAAAGCCAGATGACGGAAAACAACTGGTTGAGTCATAAGCCCTGCTTTGCGCCCGGAAGCTCGGACTTGCTGCAGAATTTGAGCCAGCTCTTATGTAAAAGGATCATGTTGTAGTTATGTAGCCGCTGCAGGCTGTGACTCACTGCCTTCATATACACTCTTCCTGGTAAAACAAAAGGCTTAACTGGTTTGTTTGTTCAGACTGGATTCCATTTTGACTACAAACCCCAACAGGGCAAAACCAAGCACTTTTATGGTAGAAGAGCGACCTCTGGTGTACACTTTGGGTGAAAATCAAACAAGTTAATGACAATACTATGAAAATAATAACTTTAACCCTCCAGATGAACAAAATAGGTGGATGTGGAATGATTTAATAATTAATTATTAAAATAAAATGCATTTTAAAGCATGCAATGTTTTTTAGCCATATTTGACATAAAATTAACACTACATAACATACAATACGTGTATATATACACTAAGCTGTGTTGGCCCTAATATATTTTATATAATGGATTTGATGTGAAGCCTGTTAGATTGTATATATTATATTTATGTAATATAACTCAGTAAAAACATAAGATGCAGGGCAAAATAGACCTAGAAAGGAAATTGGAGGGAGAGGCGGACAACAAAGGACAATCTTGAAATTGTGTCCCTGGGAGCAAAACAGCTGTGTCATAGGTATCTATATATATTTAACTACCATCATGCCCCAAAGTTTAATTACTATGGTCTTTCAGTGTTACTGTATACTTCTGTGGTAATAAATGCATGTACAATCTCACATACTGTAAAGCTTTTGTCCAGGTGACCAAGCTCACACATCGGTGAAAGCAAGATCAGTCACAGTGGGTGCAGCTGGGTGGAGATTTTGAGGTTCATACTGCGCTTATCACAAAACACATCACATTCCAACATACACCCAAAACCGTACTTGAAGTCATGCGAGTGCTGGGCTGCATTCCACAAAGCCACTTCTGAGGCAGGGGTCATTTGGATGAAACCAAATAAGGAAAACAGGAAAGAACCCCTGACAAAATGCAACAGTGCAGTGCTAGAGTTTAGTATCCTGTCCTGACAGAGCAACCAAAACAACCAGATAAGATTTCTTTACGGTCCATATGTTTAAAGTCAATGCAAACTGTCAATTCTACCTATTTTACTTCTATAATATAATCCATCGCTAAAAGAAATAGGAATTATCTGGGTTTTTAGATATCATTTCAGCGTGGAGAGGTGTGTGAATTGTGCACATGAAGCAGGCTTCAACAGTGACTGACTAAGCAGGAGAATTGCATACCAACTCTTATCGGTTAATAATGGAGTCTGTCATCAGAGTCCCACCCAGACACAGAGGTCAAGATGTTGTGGCAATGAAATCTAGAAATGAATCTCAGAAAGCCAGTCTATGTACAGTGTGTTAGGATGATAATCGCAATTCATAGTGTGCGTTTTTATATTAGAGCCCTGAAGAAGTCCCTCACACTACCCAAAACTGTATTGCATACAATTTTCGTGCATCAGGAGGCCACTATCAATATATGGAGAACATAATCTCTTTTGAATGAGCGCTCGCTGTTCACTTCTGATTTCACGATCAAGTGCGCTCTCTGTAAAGTAAGATCACACATTTGTCGATGAGCTCAGGATCTGTTGAGCAGCAAATCCCCTAGTATGATCTGTCAGCCATCTCTCCTCTCAACCCGTGATTAGTCAAATCTGACTTCTGGAGCTTTTTAATAGATTTTTTTATGGAAATGGGCTGCTTTTAAATTTTTGCCACGGCTTGATTTTCTTCTGTGTGTTAAAGGTTTGAAATGTTGCATAAATTACATATAGCTGAAATTCTTGTATTAAACCTTTTTGCATTCTATCTATGATAAACTTGTTTTAAGATGTTACATTTTGTAAAGGATGGCAACTGATAGGAAGCTTTTTAGCTGTGTTTATGATAAATATGCTTAACAGTACTGTAAAATATGTATTTTGGGTATGGAAATGACATATTGAGTTTTTGATATTTGAGATTGCGCTATTTTGGCCACTTTCGTCATTACTTAAATCACCAACCGGCCACACCCCAGCTCCCCACCCCGCCCGCACCCACAGTCCCAAAAAATAAACACTGTCAATTTTAAGTAATATACATTTTAAAAGTTAATCCTGCCATATTTCAGAAGAACACTAACATACAGAAAGTAAATCTAATGGTCCGTTTCTGATGGACTAAATGCCACACAAGTCCCATTTTGATTACATGTGGTCTTTTAGATTAAGTTAATGCAGTTTCTTTCAACTCATTTCCGCTTTCATTTTGTGGTCTGGAAGGTCATACAATTTTAAACACTTTTACTTGCCGAAGATACACAGCCCCAAAAGTACACAAAATAGTTTAATGTCGTAATAGCAATACCTTTGGACAGATTGCAAGAAGGCAAGTACAATATCTCACACACATGCATGCATATACATGCATGTTGACGTATAAACACGTTTGACTCACAATTCTTAAAAAAATCTTGTGATTTTAAACAGTGGTTAAAAGGTGTGTCACGGATGAAGAAATAACCTCTAGGTGTGATCTAGTTGAGTCAGCACATAATGATGAATAATTCTTTATAATTTTTTTTTTTTTTTTTTTTTTTTTTTTTTTTACAAATCAGCTTTTCACACTTCCAGATAATCTAAATATTTCAAGGATTAATGACTTTGAAAGTGACTGAAGATACTCCTGATGTCCTGTGCAACAATTTGTCTATATTTAGTAGTTTGTTTTCAATGTGGTTTGTTGACTTAAGTTTGTCCAAGAGTCAGACATCTGAATTCTGTTTGCTGTCTGTCGCTTATTCAAGCATAAACGCCTCAAAAAGTTCCAAAAACAAGTTCTGTTCCAAAATCTAGTAAGCTGCCTTTTTGTCTACAGCTTGCTACACAAATAGTATCCTGATGTGACGCACACAGAGACTGAGTTTACAATCAGCATGCTGCATGTACAAAGAAATACAAAATTAGATTAGTTATGGAAATATTTGTATTTTATGTCTTTCAGTCATCATAAATGAACTTAGTTAGGGTTTGCTTTCTCCACAAATGGCAGTACATGTGCCGATGCTTTAGAATTTGGCGTAAAGTAGGTAGCTACATCTTTTTGGGGAGCACAGTGATGTCTAACACAATTATGATGCAATAAAATGTTGCCTAGGGAGGTAACTCACTAGGAACTGGAGTTTTAGTGAATGGTAAAAAAATAGAGCTCATGTTGCTCAAGTGTGCACAGCTCATGATTTATGACATCATGTTTGCACAATGATTAAGCGATTAACACACTAATGTTTTTGATTCAGTCTGTGATCATGCTCAGAACATGCGCGAATCTCCTTTATGGACTCAAGGGCACAGCCTACCAGGCCAAATGTTTAACTTCTAAAATAGAAAAAACAGCACAAACACTTGTTTGCATTAAAGATGAAGCTTTTGTGTTCTGTATTAAGTTGAAAGCTGAGAAATCTTATAGTCCATCTCGGAGACAACCTGCTGTACAAAAATACCCTGCCATGCTTTAAATACCCAATATTAACTGCTGAATCTACACAGCTAACATACAGAAATAGAAATAGTTGTGTGTGCTGTTGGAACTGCAGGCTGATGGAACATGTTCAGATCAATAGTGAGTCACTAACTGAGTGTACAAACCGCTGTAGATCAATACTCAATTAATGCTTTAAAAATACCCAAACACAGAGAGTGTTGAAACCGTATTTCTAATAAGATGTTCTCCATGTGGTTTGCGGAATGATTTTTGTCCAAGAGTTTAGTTTGATGTCACTTATTCAAGCTTAATGCATCAAAAAACAAGATAATTTGAGATTTAATTCATACCAACCATTAAATTGCAGATTTAAATAAATTAATAAAACTACAAATCAATCATTTTAAATGCTTCAAGTGAATTTAGGCATCACAACAATGTACAAAAATTTACTTTAAAGGGTTAGTTCATCCAAAAATTATGTCATTAATAACTCACCCTCATGTTGTTCCAAACCAGTAAGACCTCCGTTCATCTTCAGAACACAGTTTAAGATATTTTGGATTTAGTCCGAGAGCTTTCTGTCCCTCCATTGAAAACCTATGTACGGTATACGGTCCGTCTCCAGAAAGGTAATAAAAGATCATCAAAGTAGTCCATGTGACATCAGAGGTTCAGTTAGAATTTGTTGAAGCATCGAAAATACATTGATTCAAGCCTTCGGTTTACCTGCGCTCATAACACTAGCACAGAATCAATTCAGAATCAATCACCAAAAGAATCAGTTCGGTTCAGACGCTCTGTGTGTCAGTCTGCTTCACGCTGAATCACACATGCGCAGCATCATCAGCTCCTCGGTTCACGAATCGGAGGCGTCTGACAGAAACTGTTCTTGACTCGAGAGTCAATCTTTCTTTTGTTATCTGGCTCGGCTCGGTGTTCATCTTCAGTTCTCTCTTCACAGCAGTTCAAGTCAGTGAACTGTTTGAGTAAATGAATTATTCCGGGATATTGGTTTGTTTGAACTCAGAGGGAGTGTCAGCCACGTTAAAAAAATGTAACAGCTTAAGTCATTTGTGGATTAATGCATATTGGAGACACGAACTGTTTCAAACGATTCAGTTCGATTTAGTGAACACTGCAGTGTTGTGAACGTGCTCACAACAGACACAGAAGATAAGACAATGCTGGATAAAGTCCTAGTTTTTGTTATTTTTGGACCAAAATGTATTTTCGATCCTTCAACAAATTCTAACTGACCCTCTGATGTCACATGGACTACTTTGATGATGTTTTTCTTACCTTTCTGGACATGGACAGTATACCGTACACACAGCTTCAATGGAGGGACAGAAAGCTCTCGGACTAAATCTAAAATATCTTAAACTGTGTTCTCAAGATGAACAGAGGTCTTACAGGTTTGGAACAACATGAGGGTGAAACATAATTTACATTTTTGTGTGAACTAACCCTTTAAGATGGTGGCAAAGGTAATATAAATGTAAAAAACAACATACACAATCAAATATATGATTTCAACAAATGCACAACTAGTACTTAAAATTATTATTATCATCATTACTGCAAGCTATGAGACATTCAAAATAATTATCTACTTTTACTATAGTTTTACTATAGTTTATTTAAATCAGTTAATACGACAAAAGTTATAGTATGCACTATATATACACCTTTATAACTTTATGTCTCAATGGGATTTTGTGTTACATTAAAAAAAAAATCTGTATGTAAATTAACAATGCACATTCTCCAAAGTGAAAGTGATCAAGTGTCTTCCTTCGGGCAATTGACGACAGTAGCTGGCATGTTACACAGCTGGATAACAGCCCATTGAACAACATTGGCTAGCATCAGCCACATATCAGAGAGCTCTGCTCATGCTCAAAATGACACAGTGCCCCATGACATCTGCATAACACCAGTTTTAGGTTCCAGGAAGCAAACGGCTGATATTAGCATCAAGAATGACAGTAGGAAAATTAATCAAGCAACTACTTAATCAAATCATATAGAATTTTGAATTACTTTAAAGATGGAATCATCGCAAATTCTGCAATCTTCAAAACATACACCATGAAAATGTGTTTTTTTTTTTCACAGCACTGCCTTATAAGAACCATTTTGGGCTCCCCAAAGAACCTTTCAGTCATAATTTCTTAAATGTCTAGATTTTTAAGTCCAAGAACATTTTCAAGTCTTAAGAATCCTTATCCAATCCAATAGAATCCATTAGAACCATAGATGCAAATAGAGAACCTTTATTTTATTAGTCTACTGAATCACAGTGCTCTTCTACACACCTAGAAATGCTATCGACAAACAACTACGGTGTATTGCAACATCTAGATTTGTCATAGTATTGCCAGTAAAACAGAGACTGAAGTCCTTTAGTAGCTGCAGCTTTATTCAAGTGCTAAAAGTCCCTATAGTTCCACTTTTTGCAAAACATTTCCCAGCATTCCTCACACATTCCAGCACTCCTCCTCCCTCGGACGGTTGCTGTGGGACCAAAGCCAAGACCTCCTGACCAGCACAAACTCAGGCTCACATTTAAAAGCTCACAATCATATCCTCACACTGCCAAGTCAGTCACTGCACCTCAAACACAACCCTTAAACCCATGCGCACACACAATACTCTCTCAGACCTCGATTCGATTATATGCAGTAAGTGACACCTGTTGCTCGACAGTGACGTCCTGCAGGGCAGGTTGGTCCTGTGTGCCGCGGATCCAGCTCAAGATCTGGCCCATGTCTACCGGTGATGAGTGTGTGATGCCGTCTCTGTGGCTCTGCTGTGTCCGCTGTCTGAGCTACAACATGTTCCAGGGAGCAGGAGGAGGGGCAGGGGGAGTGGTTAGGGCAAATGGGCAGGGCTATGTCACTTACTGGAGGCGGAATCAAAAAAGGGAGGGAGGGAAGGAGGAATGGCTAAATAGGGAAGCACATGGAATTTATACCGCCCGACCGAGACGTCTGACACTTTTAAAGCAGGGATAGCCAGGGCCAATGTGAATGTTCACATGGTATGATCCAAAGGTAAACTTTTTATGGTTATTTTTATGGAGCATTTCAAAGATGTGCATACAGACACTAAAATTCTTTGAACCAACAGAACAAACTAATTGAAACAGAGGTGTGGTAACTTATAACTCATAAAAGCAAGGAGATATGTGACAAAAGTGACTGTAGTGAAAAAAAAAGTGAACTTCCTGTGCTTTATTAGTGCATCTGTTGCCAAGCGAGACTATGTTAAAGACATTGTCGACTCGACCCACAGAGAGAATTTCACATCATCTCATCATACACAACCTGTATGACTTACTTTCTTCTGTGAACAACAAAAGATATTTATTATAAAAGATAAGATATTTGAACACTGTTGGGAACCAAACTATTTTGGTTCCCATTAACTTCCATATATTTTTCAATACAATGGAAGCCATTGGGAATCGGAAGTGCTTAGCTACCAACATTCTTTAAAATATCTTCTTTTGTGTTGCACAGATAAAAATCAGACAGGTTTGGAAGGACATGAGGGAAAGTAAATGATTTTTATTTCAGGGTGAACTATGCCTATAAAGCAGGAGTCCCCAACCCTGGTCCTGGGGATCGACTGGGCCCCCCGGCTTTACAGTTTTAAAGCAGAAGAAATCTCTGAAAAACACTCATAATCAACATGTGTAACAAGCAGAAACTCGCATTTCAAGAGAAGGAAGCATTATATTTTTACACTGAGCATCTAGCAAGAGTTTCTCATGCATCAGTGCACCAAACAATGTTTTTAAATGCGCACAGCTGAAATCGGGGACTAACAAACATTTGTCTCAAATGCCTAATCATGATGCTCTGTATCCACCCCAAATGATGAGAACAAAGCATGCCAGTTCAGTGAGATTTGTTGGGTGTGAACATGCAGTTTTGCGTGTTAGACAACTAAAGACGAGCACTGCAGTCTTTTTTTAGGCCATGAGAAATCTGCTTACCTACTAACTCTACCTGAAGTAAATTCATTGGCTGAAAATAATTCAATAATCTTTCAGTAACTTGTGCAATCAAGTGTAAAGTCTTTTTAAATGCTACAAGTCTTAAAGTACATCATTGATTTTAAAATGTCTTAATGTAAAATGTGTTAATTTCAGATGATAAATTAAATTGCATTGACTAAAAACAACTTATTTTTTCAGTTTCCATCTGGATGGTTAACAGAGATCAGGCTGGAATAAAGCAAGGCTAGCTTTGCATGTTGCCTCAAGCAAAGAAACAATTTCCAGTCTTCTGTTTTCTGTGATTTATTATATTATATTATATTATATGATCTGGGAATAACATCAGAAATATGAAATCTCCTCTTCTGCAAATTAGCGTATTCACAATATAGCACAACCCATCCTACCTTCTGACTTAATTTTAGGAGATATCACACCTCTCAACTCTCAAAGTCACCACCTGACTGGAAATTCTGCCACATTCCTGGGGGCTTGATTTCGTCATATGAAGCCTTAATCAACAGCCGCACACTGAAACGCTTAACATCAATCCTCATGATGTTGATTGAGAAAGAAGCCCAGAGGAACCTGATATGACACAACATGGCTAATTATTTCCAGTGTGCTTAGAAATACACAAACACTGCAATTAGATAACACCAGACGGAGTCAAACAGAGGGCAAAATATACTAAAAGGTCCAATCTAAATTATGAGGTCAATTTATTCATCCATTTTCAAAATTCCTGAATGTATTTCAAAAATGTTATACAACTGTTTTCAACTGTATTAATAATAATAATGATAAATATAGCTGCAAGCAGCAATTACGGGGCCAAGCACTCCAACGGCAAATGTAGGAGCTAAGCATCGCATGAAGCATCACACCAAATTCATTAATGAGCAATAACAGCAATTTTGGAATTATTGTAATTGAAATGGCAAAAAAAAATCATAATACCACCTCTAGTAGCATGATTACTTGGCTTATCAAGCTTGACCAATAGGTGGCACTGTTATAAAATCAATTTGGTGTACTCTGTGTGACTTTTCAATGACACACACAAAGTTTGGTGTCAATATGCCAAAGCATTCCAGGGATACAGCCTCAAGTGTCATTTTCTCATTGTGCCTCAAATTCGTCGATGTGGTATGCAAAAACGGTTTTGTCTATCGACTCAAAATCCATAACTTTGAATCAGTATAGTCTGAAGATCATTTGATTCGAATTTGGTGAAAATCGGACATACGGTTGATGAGGAGTTCGACAAAGTAGGTTTTCAACATAAATCAAAATGGCGGACCGGAAGTTCAGCTTACCGTGGTATATTTGGTATCTATGTTATCGGCATAAGCCAGGGAATATTTTGAGCTCAGTTTCCTTCAAATAGGCTAATGCAATAAAAAGTTATTAGCATTTTAAAAAGTGTAATTACTCATGGTTAATGAATGGTTTATTACTCTTGACCAATAGGTGGCGCTGTTACCAAATTTATGTGGCATGGTCAGTGTGAGGTGGCGATGACACATACAAAGTTTGGTGCAAATATGTCAAAGTGTTGCAGAGATACAGCCTCAAATGCATTTTGGCACCCTTCCAGCAAATTCGTTGATGCGCTAAATGAGAACCGTTACGTATATCGACACAAAATCCATAACTTTTTGCCAGCATGGTCTGAAGATGATTCACGTCAAATTTGGTGAAAATTGGGCTAACGGTCTAGGAGGAGTTTGAAAAAGTAGGTTTTCAACATTAAGCAAAATGGCGGACAGGAAGTAAGGCCAATTTTCACATTATTGGTATCAATACTCTCGGCATGACCCACAGAATATAGCGAGACCATTTTAATTTTAATAGACTAATTTATTCAAAAGTTATTAGCGTTTATGTGATATTTCATTATAACTCTTGACCACAAGGTGGCGCTGCCACCAAACTTTTTGAGTACCTTCAGGGCATGGAGCCGAATATTTTTGTAATTATTTGCGAAACGATACGATGCTGCGTTGAAAAAATACAGCATTTTAAAACATAATTCAAAATGACCGACGCCTAAAATGGCTGACACGGGAAATTTGCATATCATACGACTCGACATGACTCACTGAATCTAAAGAGACCAGTTGTGTGATTTTTGGCCAAACCATTCAGAAGATATAAGCCAAAATGTGCATTTTTCATATCTCCTGACCACTAGGTGGCGCTGTGTCGAAACACTGCAGGTAGTCTCAGGTCATGCTTATTATAACACACACCAAGTTTGGTCTCAATATGCCAAACCGTTGCTGAGATATAGCCTCAAGTGCATTTTTGCGTGCTTTTCGTCAAATTTGTTTACGTGTCATTCGACAACGGTTGGACGAATCAACTTAAATTCCATAACTTTTTGCCAACATGGTCTGAAGATGATCTGAGCCAATTTTCGTGGCAATCGGACTAACCGTCTAGGACGAGTTCGAAAAAGTAGGTTTTTGGAAAAATTGAAAATAGCGAAAAAACTAAACCTTGCGATTTTTGAATTTTGGGGTTCATTCGACTTGGCATGAGCCAAGGATTCAGAGCAAAAAAGAATTTCCATTTTCTGGCTTACGGTTCAAAAGTTATTAGCATACAAACATTGAAAGTTTGGACAAGTGGTGGCGCTAGAGAGAAGGAGTTAGAGACTTCAAATTAGCTATAGTTAATGGTGGGATTGTCCTCTATCAGTGTGCCAAATTATACAACTTTCCCGCAATCGGTTCTATGGGCTGCCATAGACTTGCGGCGGAAGAAGAAGAAGAATAATAAATATAGCTGCAAGCAGCAATAACGGGGCCAAGCACTACAGAAGCAAGCTTCAGACGAATGGCAGGAATGAGTAATTAAAAGTGTTTTAAGATTATTTTAGGCAAAATGGCTTGAAAACAATAAACACAACAACTAGTAATAAGATTTATTGGCTTATCACGTGTAACCTATAGGTGGCACTGTTACCAAATTAGTTTGGAATGGTCAGTGTGAGGTGTCGATGACACATACAAAGTTTGGTGCAAATATGTCAAAGCTTTGCAGAGATATAGCCTCAAATGCATTTTGACACCCTTCCAGCAGGTTCATTGAAGCGCTAAATGAGAACCGTTTCGTATATCGACACGAAATCCATAACATTTTGCCAGCATGGTCTGAAGATGATACACGTCAAATTTGGTGAAAATCTGACAAAAGGTCTAGGAGGAGTTCGAAAAAGTAGGTTTTCAACATTAATCAAAATGGCGGATAGGAAGTTCAGCCAAATAAGGAAAACTTTGCTGTTTCAAAATATTTTGAGTACCTTCAGGGGATGGTGTTGTTGGCACATTCTGAGTTTCGTAATATTACACTAATGCATTTGTTTAGTATAGCATTCTATTTCAGAAAACTGCATTGAAGTCAATGGGAATTTCATGTTGTGTTCTATTATAGCGCCACCAAGAGGCTCAGTCCAACCATTTGTTTTATGTGTCATCAGAGTGAGCCCATACATATGTGTGTCAATTTTGGTGAAAATATCTCAATTCACTTCAGAGTTATAGACATTTAAATGAAAAAACATGTAAAAAATGACTGACTCTTGACTTTGATTGAATTGTACTACCCCTTACTATCAATATTTTTGCATTTGGGCATTGGCGTATAGCTATCGACCTATGTTTCCGAACTTCTGACGGTGGTTTCGTCTTGATCAAACAAGCGGTTTCAAAGATATAGCCAAATGTTTTTTAAGCGCTAAATCACAACGCTACACAAACCGTAAAGCGAAACCTAGCATGTTTGGTATTGTAGGACTCTGTAAGGTTTCAGGAGTCCAATTTGATGAGTCTGGTGAAAATACGTCGACCACACCCAAAGTTATAAGCATTTTAAAAAAGAAGATCACCACTAGGTGGCGCTGTTTCGAAACTTTTCACGCTCCTTCAGGACATTGTGCTGATGACCCATACCAAGTTTCGTAACAATCCGTTGATGCGTTCTTAAAATACAGCATTTTAGCACAAAATTCAAAATGGCCGACAGTCAAAATGGCCGAAATGGTAAAATTGGATATCAGTCAACTCGGCATGTTGCCCTGAATCTAACAAGACCAATATTATGATTTTTGGACAAACTATTCAGAAGTTATAAGCAAAAATAGCAGTTTTTCATATCTCCGGACCAGTAGGTGGCGCTGCGCCGAAACGCATCATGTAGCCTCAGGTCATGCTTGTTATGACATGTACCAAGTTTGGTCTGAATAGGATAAGTCGTTGCAGAGATACAGCCATACGACTGTTTTTGTAAGCGTTACGTAAAATTTGTTTGAGCGTTTATCGGAAACGGTTTGACGAATCAATTTGATTTGCATAACTTTTGGTCAGCACTCCCTGAAGATGAGCTGGTTCAATTTTCGTGTGAATCGGACAAACCGTCTAGGACGAGTTCGAAAAAGTAGGTTTTTCAAAAAATTCAAAATGGCGGCCACATTTATGTGACGGAAAATGACTTGCTAGGGTGCAATCGAATCGGCATGAGCTCAGAAATCAGATGAAAAAAGAATTTTGATAATTGGCCTCACGGTCAAAAAGTTATTAACAAAATTAAAGTGAAATTTTGGACAGTTGGTGGCGCTAGAGGGAATGTCTTAGACACACCAAAATTGGTGTACTTAATGTGGGCACTGTCCTCTATAAGAATGTCAAACCATTACAACTTTCCCGCATTCGGTTCTATGGGCTGCCATAGACCCCCAGTCGGAAGAATAATAATAATAAATATAGCTGCAAGCAGCAATTACGGGGCCAAGCACTCCAACGACAAATGTAGTAGCTAAGCATTGCATAAAGCATCACACCAAATACATTAATGAGCAATAACAGCAATTTTGGAATTATTGTATTTGAAATGGCAAAAAAAAAAAAAACACCAATACCACCTCTAGTAGCATGATTACTTGGTTTATCAAGCTTGACCAATAGGTGACACTGTTATAAAATCAATTTGGTGTACTCTGTGTGACTTTTCAATGACACACACAAAGTTTGGTGTCAATATGCCAAAGCATTCCAGGGATACAGCCTCAAGTGTCATTTTCTCATTGTGCCTCAAATTCGTCGATGTGGTATGCGAAAACGGTTTTGTCTATCGACTCAAAATCCATAACTTTGAATCAGTATAGCCTGAAGATCATTTGATTCGAATTTGGTGAAAATCGGACATACGGTTGATGAGGAGTTCGAAAAAGTATGTTTTCAACATAAATCAAAATGGCGGACCGGAAGTTCAGCTTACTGTGGTATATTTGGTATCTATGTTATCGGCATAAGCCAGGGAATATTTTGAGCCCAGTTTCCTTCAAATAGGCTAATGCATTAAAAAGTTATTAGCATTTTAAAAAGTGTAATTACTCATGGTTAATGAATGGTTTATTACTCTTGACCAATAGGTGGCGCTGTTACCAAATTTATGTGGCATGGTCAGTGTGAGGTGGCGATGACACATACAAAGTTTGGTGCAAATATGTCAAAGTGTTGCAGAGATACAGCCTCAAATGCATTTTGGCACCCTTCCAGCAAATTCGTTGATGCGCTAAATGAGAACCGTTACGTATATCGACACAAAATCCATAACTTTTTGCCAGCATGTTCTGAAGATGATGCACGTTAAATTTGGTGAAAATTGGGCTAACGGTCTAGGAGGAGTTCGAAAAAGTAGGTTTTCAACATTAAGCAAAATGGCGGACAGGAAGTAAGGCCAATTTTCACATTATTGGTATCAATACTCTCGGCATGACCCACAGAATATAGCGAGACCATTTTAATTTAAATAGACTAATTTATTCAAAAGTTATTAGCATTTATGTGATATTTCATTATAACTATTGGCCACAAGGTGGCGCTGCCACCAAACTTTTTGAGTACCTTCAGGGCATGGAGCCAAATATTTTTGTAATTATTTGCGAAACGATACGATGCTGCGTTCAAAAAATACAGCATTTTAAATCATAATTCAAAATGGCCGACGCCTAAAATGGCCGACACAGGAAAATTGGATATCATTTGACTCGACATGACTCACTGAATCTAAAGAGACCAGTTGTGTGATTTTTGGCCAAACCATTCAGTAGTTATAAGCCAAAATATGCATTTTTCATATCTCCTGACCACTAGGTGGCGCTGTGTCGAAACACTGCAGGTAGTCTCAGTTCATGCTTGTTATAACACACGCCAAGTTTGGTCTCAATATGACAAACCGTTGCCGGGATATAGCCTCACGTGCATGTTTGCGTGCTTTTCGTCAAATTTGTTTACGTGTCATTCGACAACAGTTGGACGAATCAACTTGAATTCCATAACTTTTTGCCAGCATGGTCTGAAGATGATCTGAGCCAATTTTCGTGGCAATCGGACTAACCGTCTAGGACGAGTTTGAAAAAGTAGGTTTTTCGAATAATTGAAAATAGCGAAAAAACTAAACCTTGCGATTTTTGAATTTTGGGGTTCATTCGACTTGGCATGAGCCAAGGATTCAGAGGAAAAAAGAATTTCCATTTCCTGGCTTACGGTTCAAAAGTTATTAGCATACAAACATTGAAAGTTTGGACAAGTGGTGGCGCTAGAGAGTAGGAGATAGAGACTTCAAATTTGCTATAGTTAATGTTGGGACTGTCCTCTATCAGTGTGCCAAATTATACAACTTTCCCGCAATCGGTTCTATGGGCTGCCATAGACTTGCGGCGGAAGAAGAAGAATAATAATAACGCCAACGATTACAATAGGTGCCTACGCACCTTCGGTGCTTGGCCCCTAATAACGCCAACAAACACAATAGGTGCCTTCGCACCTTCGGTGCTTGGCCCCTAATAATAATAACGCCAACGAAAACAATAGGTGCCTACGCACCTTCGGTGCTTGGCCCCTAATAATAATAACGCCAACGAAAACAATAGGTGCCTACGCACCTTCGGTGCTTGGCCCCTAATAACGCCAACAAACACAATAGGTGCCTTCGCACCTTCGGTGCTTGGCCCCTAAATATAGCTGCAAGCAGCAATTACGGGGCCAAGCACTCCAACGGCAAATGTAGGAGCTAAGCATGGCATGGAGCATCACACCAAATGCATTAATGAGCAATAACAGCAATTTTAGGATGATTGTAATTGAAATGGCTAAAAAAATCATAAATACAACCTCTAGTAGCATGATTTACTGGCTTGTCAAAATTGACCAATAGGTGGTGCTGTTATCAAGTCAATTTGGTGTACTCTGTGTGACTTTTCAATGACACAAACAAAGTTTGGTGTCAATATGCCAAAGCATTGCAGAGATACAGCCTCAAGTGTCATTTTGGCATTGTGCCTCAAATTCGTCGCTGTGGTATGCGAAAACGGTTTTGTCTATCGATACAAAATCCATAACATTTTGTCAGTACAGTCTACAGATCATCTGAGTCAATTTTGGTGAAAATCGGACTAACGGTTGATGAGGAGTTCGAAAAAGTAGGTTTTCAACATAAATCAAAATGGCGGACAGGAAGTTCGGCTTACTCTGGCATATATGGTATCTATGTTGTCGGCATAAGCCAGGGAATATTTTGAGGCCAGTTTCATTACAATAGGCTAATGCATTAAAAAGTTACTAGCATTTTTATAAGTGTAATTATTCATAGTTAATGAATGGTTCATTACTCTTGACCAATAGGTGGCGCTGTTACCAAATTTATGTGGCATGGTCAGTGTCAGGTGGCGATGACACATACAAAGTTTGGTGCAAAAATGTCAAAGCGTTGCAGAGATACAGCCTCAAATGCATTTTGGCACCCTTCCAGCAAATTCGTTGATGCGCTAAATCAGAACCCTTTTGTATATCGACACGAAATCCATAACTTTTTGCCAGCATGGTCTGAAGATGATTCACGTCAAATTTGGTGAAAATCGGACTAACGGTCTAGGAGGAGTTCGAAAAAGTAGGTTTTCAACATTAATCAAAATGGCGGACAGGAAGTATGGCCAATTTTGGCATAATTGGTATCTATGTTCTCGGCATGACCCAAAGAATACGGGGAGACCATTTGCATTTCAATTGTCTAATTTACTCAAAAGTTCTTAGCATTTTTGTGATAATTCATTATAACTCTTGACCACAAGGTGGCGCTGCCACCAAGCTTTTTGAGTACATTCAGGGCATGGAGCCGAATATTTTTGTAATTATTTGCGAAACGATACGATGCTGCGTTGAAAAAATACAGCATTTTAAAACATAATTCAAAATGGCCGACGCCTAAAATGGCTGACACGGGAAATTTGCATATCATACGACTCGACATGACTCACTGAATCTAAAGAGACCAGTTGTGTGATTTTTGGCCAAACCATTCAGAAGATATAAGCCAAAATATGCATTTTTCATATCTCCTGACCACTAGGTGGCGCTGTGTCGAAACACTGCAGGTAGTCTCAGGTCATGCTTATTATAACACACACCAAGTTTGGTCTCAATATGCCAAACCGTTGCTGAGATATAGCCTCAAGTGCATTTTTGCGTGCTTTTCGTCAAATTTGTTTACGTGTCATTCGACAATGGTTGGACGAATCAACTTGAATTCCATAACTTTTTGCCAGCATGGTCTGAAGATGATCTGAGCCAATTTTCGTGGCAATCGGACTAACCGTCTAGCACGAGTTCGAAAAAGTAGGTTTTTCGAAAAATTGAAAATAGCGAAAAAACTAAACATTGCGATTTTTGAATTTTGGGGTTCATTCGACTTGGCATGAGCCAAGGATTCAGAGGAAAAAAGAATTTCCATTTTCTGGCTTACGGTTCAAAAGTTATTAGCATACAAACATTGAAAGTTTGGACAAGTGGTGGCGCTAGAGAGTAGGAGTTAGAGACTTCAAATTAGCTATAGTTAATGTTGGGACTGTCCTCTATCAGTGTGCCAAATTATACAACTTTCCCGCAATCGGTTCTATGGGCTGCCATAGACTTGCGGCGGAAGAAGAAGAAGAAGAAGAAGAAGAAGCAGAATAATAATAACGCCAACGATTACAATAGGTGCCTACGCACCTTCGGTGCTTGGCCCCTAATAATAATAATAATAAGAACGCCAACAAAAACAAGAGGGTCCTACGCACCTTCGGTGCTTGGCCCCTAATAAATGTTTCTTGAGCACCAAATCAGCATATTATAATGATTTCTGAAAGATCATTTGACACTGGAGTAATGCAAATGCAAATTTTGCTTGAACATCACACAAAAAAAAAAAAAAGACATTTAAAATGTATTCAAACAGAAAGCAACAACTAAAAGCAATGATTTCCACAATTGAGCAATTCAACACATAAAGAACAAGTGATGCTTGACCTCTCGCAAAAGAACATCCTGTGTTTGTGCACACACATGTGCAGTGCACACACACATACAAGCATAATATACTGAAACAAAAGGTTCGACACACCCATATAACTTCCTGTAACTATCAGAAGCACTTGGACTCTTGTAATGTGAACATTAACTGACATGAACACCTGAATGCAGAAGACTACTAATTATTAATGGTTTAAGCTGTTAAAAAATAAAGTCTCTGATTCACAGACGTGTAAATGCATGAGATAATCTGCCATGCATGATCACAGACACACCTGAGTGTTTCATCTGCGAGCTCACGGAGCAAGTCAAACCAGCGGTGTTATCTTTAGAAAAACATTTTAGTTATGTTCAAGCTTTTTTCTATCCTCCTAAAACTTTTCTATGTTTATAATATACTAGCTAACATTATACTATTGAGTTTAGCAGCCCCTGGTATTGCCAGACTGGTTCCCGGTGTTTGTCAATGTAACTAGAGCACATGATGAAGTGGAGTTTCAGGATATATATATAGCAACAAAATGTCCCTGAGAACATTTCATGACACAGTCACAGGACACTGAAACGTTGCAGCCACACCAGGGGCCTTCTAGCAAACAAGTGCATTCTTAGCTATACAAAATCAATATATTTCATGCACTGCACATTCATAAATGCATTTCACCATGTTCTCCGTGGGAATGGCTCTCTAAAGTAGGCCTAGATGGAGAATTGTGTCATAAAGGAATGCTGCTTTACATTTTCTGGGCTGGGTGTGCAAACATGGCAGAGTTGGGTGATAAAACACTTTGAAGAATTACAGTTCATATCTGTGACAGTAGACAGATTGGGGGCAATAATTCAGTTTAACTCAAGGTCAGTGACTGGCAAGGGCTTTTCATTGTCCACAAGAGGGTGTTAATTCTCCATGAGAAGCCAAAAGCATGACAAGTATATTCTTGAAGAATGGATCATGGAAGTTTTATGCAGGCATTACACATACTGTTTTAGCAAATTGAATGTATTTCTATTAATTTTTCAGTCATTCATGGTTAACCGTATTCCAAACTGTGTTATTGTTATTAAAAAATAATGATTTCCACAGATATGACATTCACAAAGCTCAATTACAAGCTAATTATTTTGCAGATAATGATACCTATCAACAACAACAAAACATTCCTATAGAAATGAACCTGATTTTGTTAATGTGCATGACTTTTCATGCCTGGAAAGCACACTTTTAAAAAATATAATATTTCCAGGTTTTCTATGTCTGTGGGAACCCTCAGAAATAAAAATGTACAAAGAAAAAAGGTAAAGATAATATTATGAACCCTTTTTTTGTACTAATATGTAGCATTTAAAGGGTGCAGAGATGTACCTTTTGACAGCTTTGTACCCGGTTTGCTCTTATAGTGTACCATATTTGAATTCTGTTCTTTTTTATATTTTCATAAGAAACTATAAAATATATCTTACCTGGAACCTTGAAGTCTGAGGAACATTGGCTTTTTGTAATGAAGTGTCACCTCTCTACAAACAAATTAAGACAAACAAAGAAAAGCGACTTAGCACCCTGTCAAACTTTACAATAACCTGAGGGTTCGACATGCTACGCCCAAAATGATGATTTAACAGTCTATCTGAGGAATATGGCATTACAAATCTGAGTAAAAAGCATTAACACAATCCTAGAAAAAAAACACACACAATTTGTGTCATTTATTCCTATCTTACTAAACTCCATTTCAGTAATTTCTCGTTGACTTTTAGGTTGACACTTGATGTTACACAGCACATAAGACATATGACATTCTTTGAATTCTCTGAACTTCTTTCACAATTGCAAAGCGACTCCAGTATCTGGAATAACACTTGAGGTAACTTTCGATCCATGCAAACGCATTAAAACCAAATTCAACTATACTAAAAAAAAATGTGTTGTTGTTATAACTGAACCTGTGTGTAGGCTACAAGTAGCCTACATTGATCAACATAATCCTGAAGTGTTTACATTTGTCAACCCTTTAAAGAACACTCATTTGAGCTCTTGTTTTACATTGGAAGTTAGTATAGTTTTCGGTGCAGTTCAAATCATGTCACGGCTCTACTTACGGTGCTCGACCAATACGCTGCGTACGCCATGGCGGAGGACGAATCGTTTGAAGGGTAGAAAGTTTGGACGACTAACTTCCTCGAGTCACGTTCGCCAGCTTCTTTCATTCAAGTGAGGTGCGCTGCTGTCTCGTTCACAGATAAAGCCACTCCCGTGAGCGTGGGTACCAGAACACCATGATAATTGCAGCAAACAAATGTTTGGGGCGGTTTATCCGGGTTTCAAGACTTCTGCATGTCGATGCAATGTGAAAGTTGCTGCTAGATTTGCATTGCGCATTATAAAAATATGCAGAAAGGCTGAGTCCTTGTTTTATTACACAAGCATTCCTTAGTAGTGATTGCCCAACACTGTGGTTAAAAGATATTTCTGTTTCACAGGTACTTCAATTGCAACGAAAACATACTCCGAGACTTTTAACGCTTATTTGTAGTGGCGTGTCTTAAAGCTTCGTGTGAATCTAAGTTTACACGTAGCCTATTCATGCGACTCTATTTGACCATGCAATGTTTCAATGTTAACAGCAGACCTTTATTTTACCCTTAAATGAACATTTACAATGGAACAAGACCATACTGTATTTTGAGTCAGATATGTTGAATAAATGAGACATGTTGAATAAATTGAGAATAGATAGCTACGGAGCATAGGCGGAAATCTCGGGGGAAATCCCAACTGTGGGTTGTCCTCCCTAAAAATATGATTAAAAAATAACAATGATTTATAGTTAAAATAATTGTGTAAGCAGTAGGCTAAAGCAAAACAAACTATACAAAAATGCGTTTTAAGTTTAGAAACATTGATTCTTCCTCCCTTGCCTTTGTATTTTACATCACCAACACACACAAACAAGACAAATCCTGTGAGAGAGTCAATAGTTGTGGAACTCCAGAAAGTAAGGAAGTCAAGGCTATTTCAGTCACTTGTCAATGTATTTTCCCGGGGAATAAATTACACGTTATTGGGGTCGCTTCAACTCGCCTGGGTAGTAGTAAGGCTTTCCTTGCATACTGCATATACCTATCCTTAAAAGTACAATTACAACATCAAGTAGCATACAAGTACAAAATCGTAGCAACGAATTAATAATTCGTTTCCGCGATTTAACTGCGTACTAAGTACATCGTGAAAAGAAATTTGTGGCCACGATATCTTTTATTCTTTACCCACAGCCCCATGTCATGTCAAATCGTGCTTAATTTTGCAATTAAGTAACGTTAACTGTTACAAACAATTCACGTGTTTAGATTCAATTAAAAAAGAACCTGTTCATAAGAGTCGTTCATTCTGAAATAGGACCATACACTGGTCTCGCGCGCGGGCTTGATTCACTGAAAAAAAAAGAAAAGAAAAACGACTCATATGAATCATTCGTTTGGGAATCAAATTTCACTGGTTGCGCTGTATGATCTGATTTGCCAAAGAGAACCGGCTCCTAAGAGTCCTTCGAGAATCATTCTTTACTCGTAGCGCTAATTGCTTTGATTCACTCAAAATAACTGAATCACAAGAGTCGTTCAGGAATCGAACTTTGCTGATTGCTGTAGATTTAGTAAGACTGTTCAAATAAAATTTCAGGAAACAATGTCAAAATTCTCATGTAAGTTACTCAAAGTTCAATATTGTTGGTGAATGCGCCCTCTGTAAAAAGGAATCAATTCAGAATAATAAGAGTTCCCAACCTTAAACGCTATGTTAACCCTTTACAGTGTTGTACAGAGTATAGCTACTAAAGGTTAGTGCAAATTGCATGTGGTAAAACATACCTTCTTCTTGTTTTTCTTACGACCATGACATCTGTTTTTGTGCGGCATGTCTGAGGAACCAGAGGTGGGCTTGTGGCACAGTGTTTGCTCCAACTGCGAACTGTGAAATATCAATCAGTGCCAGCCAGAGGCTTTGAGGAGGAGGTCTGAGGTAAATCAAACCGTGTGTGTAACTTGCATAGTGTCGGTGTGATTTGCGTTTGTTTCGAGGCTGTTTGTGTGGCTACTGTGTGTGCATACACGTTCTTTGTTCAAACAGTGTCTAACTTTCTTGAACGTACACATCTAGATGTTTCTATTATTTGTATTTATCTTTGCAATGTGTTGCATATGCACTTTCTGATTAAGCAAACACCCCCTCACCCCTTGAACGCTTCCTTTTTTTCTCCTCCCTATCTTAAAGGAATAGTTCATCATTCACGCTGTAATATTACTAGGCTTGAGTCGTGGCCTGCAGTCCGTGGGCCACGCCTTTGTACCGTTCACGATTAACCCCGCCTTAAAACGTAAACATAAAAAACTTTTACCCCCGAAAAGCGATTTTATATCTTACAACTACGACCTTCGATGCAACAGTCTAACAGCATAAAGTGCTACCTATGATTATTTCACATAGAAGAAGGACACACGTATTGAATCGCATCTGCATTGAGTGGTTTGTTATCACATGGCTAGTCTTTTTTTTAGCCCAAAGAGCGTATATTTAGAAAGATGTTAATACATTCTCAAATGTTAACAACTTTTTTTTTTTTTTTTTTTTTTTTTTTTTTTTTTTTTACAGAGGATGATTCTATATTATATAATTAATGTTACTGGAAGTAGTTTCATATTTTTTTGTAAAAAAAAAAAAAAAAAAAAAAGTAGCTTGTTTTTCTTGCAATCATTAAATATATATACATTTAAAATGTTATATATAAACTTAACATTTATGCACAGGCCATTTATGAATTTTGTTGATAGTGATTTAATTTGATTGTTAATAACCAGCATGTCTTTACAGTAACTTTACAGTAACTTTTATAATACTAATAAACCAACATCTCTGGTTATTTCAGGGTTTTGATCTATCAACTGAAAGAACAGAATCTTGTTTATTATATTATAATGGATGATTAATATTACATTTAAACTTTGATTATAGCCTAGCATATTAATGAACCACTGCATTTTGTGTTACTCCATAATGATGTTTTATTTGAGGGCATTTGTAGTGTAGGTATAGGGCCCTCATAACCTCAAGCCAAGGGGCCCAACCCTGAATATTACTCATTGTCTTACGTGGGAAAAAAATGAGAAATTCTGAAGAAATACGGTTAACTCCGTGTGTTTAAAATTAATGGGAACTTAGGCTTTAAATTTTGAAAAAGGATGCAAACATTATCTCTATTTTCTGAAACTATGTAACAGTAGCTCAAATGAGTTTGGAATGACATGAGTGTGAAATTGGACTGTTTTCTCTGTGTCTCTCTCTTTTTGGTTATTGTTTTCCTCAGACACACATGCACAAGAAAAAAGAGAAACCCAGCCATTATCCCCTCCTGTGTGAAACAGGCTCTGAGTTCTTCAACCGAAGCAACAGATTTTGCAGGAAATACTCTTCAAAGATTTCCTGCCAGCATTCTTCAGCTCAAGCTGGAGATATTATTATATGCCTGGATCTCACTCAGAGAAAGCTGCTGGTGAGTCACACAGGTGGGACACAAGTTTTCTCTTGTTCTTCACTTAAAATGATTTCCCCTGCAGTTCACTTCCTGCGACAGGATGATTGATTCATGCTGCTTTTTAATCTTCTTTGCCTGTAGGTTTAAACCTAATATATACTTCAGATTTGATGGTGTAGAAAAGGATTGTTGCTCAAATCTGTATGCCAGTTAACTGCGTAGTGAATATAATTCAATAAACGGAAGATAACAGAAATAAATATCTCTTCTTAATTATGAGTTAAATGTAATATCAGTGGTTTGTTTGTTAGGGTAAATCATTGACAATCATTGAAATTCTCATTAATTAATAGGATTTTTCCAAATGCAGGCAACTGTTGCATTTTTGTTCCATACTACCCTCTATTGGCAGATTTTTTTTAAACTGACCCTATTAAAAATAACTGCTATTAGTATGCTGGTTTATTTTATTGATTTATTTTTATTTGTTTGCAATACCCCACTATGGCGACCATAATGTCCATAACAATACAGGCTAGTTGCTGCAATTATCGTTACCACATTTATTTATTTATGTATAATTTATGTATTTTTCAGGGATGACAAAAAGTTACCACAGTTTTATCATAACTGTAATAAAAAAAGGTGTTTAATTGTCTGAGAATATGGGTAGAGAAACATGTCCGCCATAATTAAATGCATTCTGTGCTGGTGATTTTAAGCCACATAACAAACAACACATAGCCATCAAATTCCAGCAGGGGGCGAGGTTAACCTATTTCTCAATTCGTTTTCTACATCAGAAATTGATGTAATAAATTAGATACCATGGTCATTTACTGTTTATATTTTTTCATTGTATTTGTCAAAAACCAAAATAATAATATAAGAATAAAATCAAATCTGATCCAAAATAAATCTGAATATAAATTGTATCCTATATATATATATATTATGCCTGATTAAGAATATTTGAATAACAAAATAGTCCCAATAATTGTGCACACAAAGTCTATAATGAGAGCATTAAACCATGTGTCTAATGATTTAATATTGTGTGCATGTGTCCAAGTAATGGCCAATTGTGCCACCTTTTTATTTACATCATCGCTATTGGTTTTCATTTCCCAGCAATCTATAATGTAATCAGTAACGGCAGCAGCCAGGAAGGCAGTGTGACTCATTCTTCACAGTACACCCAGAGGAGAAGTGAAGCCACATCCACACTCAAACCTGCCATACCTGTAACATCCTGAGTGGATCCCTCATGTTTGCAGGAACCTCTAAACGCTTGATAAATTACAGACACCCTGTGACAGTGATAACATTCACAAAGGCACTAGCGACCGAGGCTTTTCTGTCCGTTTATCTGTGTGGGGATGAAGCTCGTCTGCCTCAGATAAGACAAAAGGGACACAATCATTTAAAGGAGGCCACTTGCTTGACTCTTTTTAATTCATTCAGTTCTCAAGGCTCCACTGTAGTATCTATTGACCTGTAGTTCATGAAATCAACTGTTTGTTTTGTGTCCACGCCAGTGGCTGGGAGTATTGATTTACTAAAACCAATTAAATGAACAAGTCTTTCATTCTACAGAGGCTTACCAGAAACTATTATGTGACTTACATGTACTTGTCTTCACAACCAATGAAATCCTATTTAATTTATCGAAATGACAATCAATGTTGAGCTAATTTATCTGACATGAGTTGTTTTATGTCAAATTGAGTGACACATTTGGATTTTTATTGTTAAACCTTAAAAATTATATATTCATTTTAAAACAGCTATTACTTAAACTGAAAAAAATTTTTTTTTAAAGAACTTGTGTTGTATGTTAAGATGATATAGGTTTTAATTAAGGCCTACTGTTTATGTAATATATGAATTACTGAAAAAAAAACTAAGCTAAAGAATCTAAGCAAAAAAAAAAATTATGAAATGTATACAAATAAAACGGAACAAGGCAAATATGTAAACTAGAACTAAGACAATAATAGAAAATTTTAAATTGTAATAAATATTAAAATAGTACATACATTATACTATAATAACTCTGCAAATTCATTGCGGTATGGAAATCTGAAATTGGTGACATTTAAATGAACAATTTAGAATTTACAATTGCAGGATATTTTTTTTTCTTTTTTGTTTTACAGTGTAGGGAATTTTCCTGGTATTTTTTTAGGCAATTGCCCTGAAGTGTAATGGACATTAAATAATTAATGCCGTGTTTTAGGGGATTGTATTTAGGGCTCATTGGATGCGGCAAAAGAAACAGTGGTTGTCAGGAAGAGCTCAAATGATCTTACTATTAAGATTCATCATTGTGGTGCAAGTGAGTCTATGGGGGTAGCAGGAAAAACAGGAATAACTCCTGAAACTTTACCATCATTTGAATCTGCTTCCTGACTTTGTTTTTCTGTGCACTCTTAAAAATAAAGCTTCTTAAAAGGTTTTTCACAGAGATGCCATAGAACAACCAATTTTGGTTCCACAAAGAACCATTTGGTCAAAAGGTTCTTTAAAGAACCATCTCTTTCTTTAGCAACAAAAAAAACATTTGTGAAACAGAAAGGTTCTTCACATGTTAAAGGTTCTTAATGGAACCATTTAGAAAAAAAAGGTTATTTTATGGCATTGTGAAGCACTTTAATTAGGAATGTAGAATATTGACGGGGTCTCTGTCATTACAGCATACTGCAAATATAATGTTCAAATTTGCCAAAATACATTTCCAAAATAAAAGGAAGACATAATATTTTCCAAAATAAAAGGAAGACATAAAATGTTTTTTTCCTACCTAAAAGAAATCCAGATGACAAAAGTTTAAGGTCAAACTAAAGAAAGTTTTTTTTTTGTGTTTAAGGTTTGATTGACTTTACGGTAAAACCCAACAAAGCTACAAAGAATTTATATAACTGAAAATATGTTTGCACTATCATTTACAAAATAGGTTACTGCAGAGTTTATTTTATGTTTTTTTTTTTCATCTTTTATTCTGTCATGCTCACGGGAAGGGTGTCACTTTCCTTTCTCCTTGTTTTGAAAGGTCATGCATGACGTTGAGAGATGTGACGGGCTCACGGATGTCACTGTTCTCGGCTCCAGGAGCAATTAGCCTTTAGGTTAACGCATCCGTGTGATGGTTTGAGCTACAGAGATATCTCAGATGTTCAGCTGACCTTCTGTCAGCACAGCAGATAAGAAGAACCCTCACAAAATCTAGTCTTTCATTCTCAGAGAAACTGATGTATATATTTTTTCAGTGCATTCTTAAAAATAAAGTTTGTGCAAAAAGGAGGTTTTGTGCAGTTACCATAGAAGAACCAAATTTGGTTCCTCAAAAAACCTTTCAGTGAACTGTTTTTTTCTTACAGTATTTTTCCACTAAGAACCTTTTTTGGAATGGAAAGGTTCCATGGATGAATGTTAGAGCTTTGTCATTGAACCGTAGTTGGCAATAATTAAACCTTTTTATTTTTAAGAGTGTAACAGTGCTTTTTTTGACCGGTGCAACATGTTTTGCTGTTATTCCAGCATAATGAGGACCACATTTTAAAGGTGACATTTCAGTTTAACAATTCAGTTTCAAAATAGCAATTCTGTTCTTAAAAGTTCATCAGTTTCAAAAAGTTTTGGTCCATTTCTTTATTTTGGCTTGATCTGGTTTCTATTAATGTGGCCCTGAAAGGGGATATTCATTGCACTTTAGGGGCCACAATTTTCATCAAAATGGCCATGACCTGGAGGATTGTGTGCAAGAGTTTGTGGACTATTGCCATTGTGCCACATGTGATGACCTCACCTTAATGGAGGGATTCTGGTGTGGGCTGGTGGACGATATCCGCTGATCTGTGCTGGTTGCTGAGGAAATACATCCTCGTGTTGTGGATCGCTGGATTGCCTTTCACCATAGTAGAAGCAAATTCCAGTCTGGCGTTGTCACATGGGGTTGCTGCTATCCCTCCGGCCACTTAACTATTTCAAACCTCTACCCAAAGAAAGAGACTGAAGAAGAGGGGACAGTCTTCCAAAGCTCCAGCTCTAGAGTCTGCTCCAGCAGAGCCTCTCTGTGCTCATGGACATGGTGCTACACCTATAGTTCCTGGCTCCTATCCTCACCCCAGAATCTGCTCCAGAAAGCTCTCCTTTATCTCCGCATGTCCCGTCCAGCTTTCCTTTGCCTCCTGAGTCTCCTTCGCCTCCGCTGGTCCCATCCAGCTCTTCTTCATCTCCTGAACCCACTGTGTTGGCCAGCTCCGCTCCTCCAGAGTGCCCATTCCTCCAGAGCGGCCCCGAGTTGTGCTAGAGATCTGTTGCCAAAGTGGCTGGGTCGAGGAACCGGGACAAGGCTACGAAGGCTCCTCCATGGCCTCCGGAACAGCTGGCAAGACCGCCTGAACACCCTGATCTGCCGTGGAGGCTCTCCTTGACTCGGCCCAGTTCCAGTCCAGGCTGCCCGCCCCCTTCCCAGATTGGTTCTGTTATGGCACGGGATGCTCCTTCTGGAGGGTGGGAGTAATGTTAGGGTTATGTTTAGTTTTTGTCCTAGTTTTCATTGTGTTTTCTGTAAGCACCTTCCCCTGTGACCTATCTTTCCTTAGTTTCCTAATTGTAATACTGTTCACCTGTGTTTGATTAACTCCATTCCTTTGTTTGCTCCCCTACTTAAACCCAAGTTTTCCCTTAGTCTAGGTCTGTTCTTGTTTATGTTGGTGCCTGTACTAGTTGGATATACCTTATTAAAGGACTTTTAATTGATCTTCATTTTGTATCATTCATATCACCAACCGTAACACTTAACAACTGCACAGCAGTTTTCTAGTACTGTGGCCGCAAATTATTTATTTTTATGTAAAACTTAAGTTACAAATATTACAATATAAAACTTGTACAATTACAAAAATGTAAGATAAATAATATAGATTTAATTTAATAAAAAAAAATGCTGAATTATAAAAAAATATTGAATATTAAATATTGAATAAAATGTGTATAATATTACATTTATCAAAATGAGTGTGTGTGTATAATATGCTAATATATGTAGATTTGACTGATTATTCAATGCTATTTTCAGTTTGCAATTTTTGGTGCTTTTTTTCTCTGTCGGTTTCTCATATTCTTTACATGCATGCACATGAATATTGCATGTTCCTTTTAATTGGCTCCTCTGGTCATTATTTGCCATAGAAACAAGCAGTTCTACTGTGTGCCTTTGAGAGCTGTCGGCTATGTCTCGCTCTGCCTGTATAGAAACTTCTAGGCTACTAAACAAAAACCTAATTACTGGCACAGGCTTTTACAGATATCTCAACAATGGTGGGTACCATGAAGCACTGTTTTTCAGGATGTTGACTCACCATACTTTATGGGAAAAACATTAGTACTCTTATGTACAGATGATAGAGACTGAAGTCCAAATTGGCAAGCGACATATTGATCATTTGTCCTGCGGCTTTTGAATGGACTACAGGCCTAAAATTTGCAGTTTGCCTCCTTCATGTTTTATGCAAAGCTTATATCCAGTGTTGTCATCTTGTGCAATAAATCCAGCCACTGGTCATTCCATGGTTATATGATCAGATTAATTTCCTCCGATATTATATGTGTAACTGATATGACACTGAACACTAACAGCAAGATAGAAGAAGATAGATAGCGAAGGAGAGAAAGGTTTCCATGACAACCACACATCCCTGACAAATGACACAGTTTGAGGACAAGAGTAGGCGATAAGAAAAGAATCTGTGCGTGCATGTGAGGAAGAAAGAGAGAGAGAGTGAAGATAAGTATACCTGGTCTGAGTCAGAACAACATTGACTCAGACGACTGCTGGCAAGAACCGCAGTTTAGTACATAGCCTACCCTACATCAGTGTATCAGCCATTTTAAATAATAAAAATAATAATCAAAACTAATAATAATAATAAACAGTTAAATTTTTTTGAAGAAATGTGAGTGAGTCTGCTGTGTAAAAGTCAATGCCATCCTGATGCTTGGGTGTGTGGAATTTTAATGTGAGTTCTTTGAAAGAGCCCACCCTCAAGGATATTAGCATATTTTCGTCCTTGGATAACGCTAGAGGCGCTCTTTCCGTGCGAATCTATTCCACCTTTTTGCCCATGCAATTGTTACAGATATGGAAAAGAGACGTTGATTCATCGTTGATTCAGTTCGTTCTCTGGGGCAGCTAGGTGAATCATAAAGCCAATTTCCTTTGAAAATTAATAGCGTAGGCCTACCTATCAATTATTAATTTCCATACTACAGGGGAAGTCGTGGCCTAGTGGTTAGAGAGTTTGACTCCTAACCCAAGGGTTGTGGGTTTGAGTCCTGGGCCAGCAATACCACAACTTGGGTGCCCTTGAGCAAGGCACTGAACCCCAAACTTCTCCCCAGGAGCCGCAGCATATATGGCTGCCCACTGCTCCGGGTGTGTGTTCATGCTTTGTGTGTGTTCGCTGCTGTGTGTGTGCACTTTCGATGGGTTATTCATGGTTCAGACCATGAATTCTGAGTAAGGGTTACCATACTTGGCTGTATGTCATGTCACTCACTTTTTTTTTTTGTTTTACTGTCTGAAACGACGATTCAGACCAGAAAGAAAAGAACCGACTCAAAAGAGTCATTCCTAGTGCATTCAGTATTCAACTAGGGAATGGATGGCTTTTTTGAGTTGGTTCTTTCTAGTTATAATAATAATTTTGTACAGTCTGTGCCATGCCATTTCTGTTTCCTTTTATTTTAAAGTTTTAGTATAATTATATAATTTAGTACAAGTTATGTCTATAAAGTTTTTATTCATTTAGTTGCTCCAAAGAGCCATTTATTCCAGCACACTGTCCAATGAGAAACAAACTGCAAAATTCATCGCTTTTTCAATCTAGATGTCAATTGATTTGACACTTAATTCATCCGCAGCAGTTAAAACACAATGTTTACACAGTAAGCATTGCCTCCATGACGTCTACTGGCCTGATTCAGAGTGTCCATTGCTCCATCAGATCTTTATTTCCTGTTGTCTCAGCCCATCCGCCTTCACAGGTCATGGTTTTACCCCACTTATTGTTCATACACCATTACGTGTTACCATATCTCTTAATGACAACCCCAGCTCTTACGGTGACAGCTTAGATGGGATGGCAGTAATCAGATGTGAGAGATTATCTCAATTGGCTGATCTGGTTTTTCCACATTTGACGTGCTTGTGTGCATGAGAGTGTTTGTGCATGTTTGATCAGTGAAGCCTTTTAAGGCTTTTATATTCCACAGTACATTACCAGAAAAGGAGCGTTTTGCATGGCTGAGTACTTCCGATGCTAAGTAAGTCCTTCAAGCCTTTGGTTTGTACATGGGCAACCCGCCAAAGTTGATCCAGTAAAGACAGCTGGTATATTAGCCAAAAGTGTTTTTTTTTTTTTTTGTGTAAAATATCTATTTTCTGGCCAACTCTCCAACCCCTTTTTAAAGAATACAAACATGCATCTCATTTATGAACTTTGCTACTTTTCCTCATATGTTTCCAGGTGCAAAGTCTAACGTGTTCTGCTTAATGCAAACAGGTGTTGCTAGGTGGATGTGGATGACTGCAGCTGCTAGAGCAAATGGACTGTTTGCTCAAAAGCCCAACTGATAGGTCTACTCTGAGAAAAGACCTGCTGATTTCTTTTCATGCAATGTCTAGCTATCTGTTAGCATTCCCATTCATCTCAATGGCAGTTGCTTGGCTGACACATGGCACCGTAATAACATGCACAGACCCTGATAGTTCAAAATAAAATAAAATATTTATAAATATTTAAATGTGATTTTTTTTTAACCCTGCAATATGAGTTCCAAATGTACCTAAATGTCTGTTCTTTACGATTGGTGTGCTAATTTATTGGAAAGAAATTTCACAAAATTCACGGCTGCTTTACGGCAGCAGATTTGCACTGTTATATTTACGAAAAAAAGGTGTGGCTCTTGATTGACAAGCACAGATTCATAAACCCATTAAAACAATTGGACCTGTGCCTAATGCAAAATCTCACACAAAACAAAAGACACTGACATCAAAAGAGGCTGGTTTCTGTCTGAATGTCCTCAAAGCACATGATTCCAAACCTCTCTCTTTGATAAAAGCGCTTGTTTTGGCACGACACTGCGCCTCAGGTTCATCTAGAGTGGACGTGCTTCGATAGACCGCTCTGTCTGGACCATTGTGACACTGACTGAATAAACTGGTGTGAATATTCATAAGGGCTTTTGACCACCTCATCACGATCTTCTTTATATTCATACACAGGGCATTAGGTGGTGGAAAATGAGTCTGGACCACAGTATCTAAATCTTTATACTGAATTAATTCACTACAATGTATGAATGTCTGATGTAATGATTACATCATGCTTTACATTGTAGTATTCCTGTTTATATTATAAGCTACTAATTGTCCATTCTACGTTTCTTATTTTTTTAAAATTGTTTTAATTTTAGTTTTTCATTTTCCTGTTTACTTAAACTGCTTAATTTGTGAATATTATATATTTAAAAACTACATTAAAATGTATTGTAAATGTATATTTCTTAAGCCGCTCTTTATTAATGGTGTTTTTCAGACATATGACGTATTTTGATGGTTCAATTAGATGTATTCCACATTATATAATATAAATATATTTCAGAATTGGATTAATAGTTGGAAATCATTAGTCTGCCAAACCAAGATTGGTGGCCAACCAACATACAGGAAGCCATTTTGTTGTCATGTGACAAGAAAACCTTAAACAGATTGGACCCCAGTCTTAAGGTCAGTATAAAGAAATATTACTTTTTCTCTTTTTTTATTGTTTTCTTCTGCTTTTTATTAATGATTAACTTGTCAACTCGTCAACATTTAAAGTGTTCTGCTGTTTATTTATTTATTGGCATAAATCATATTGAAAATCTATTAAACGTGAATTACATTTACTTAGATTCATTTAAACCATATTTTATTTCCCTTTTTAATGTATGTAGACCTATATGTATTTGTGTGTCATTCCACATTCAGTATATATCTGTGTATAGAGATAGATACATACATACATACATAAAATATACTTACAAACGTGTGTTTAACATGTTCAATTTCGGTATTGGAATGCATGTGATTGCTGTTTAATATGGATATCGTATTTGCTCATGCAGCTCGTGTTGTAGAGCTGTCCACTGATGCGGTGCTGAAACCTTCTCCTCATGACGCACACAGTTACGCCAACAATTTAACTATTTCTGAACAGCTGTTCCCTTATTTATTTAGTCTAACTTCGGATATATCTGCTAGTCTAAGAGTTATGAGGCCAAAGAGAATATTATTTTTACGTATATACGTAAAATAAAGAATATTTTATTTTATGTATATACAACGATATTATTAAATCTAGTTCTAGAAGGGTTTTGCGTCCATTTGTGCTACATGAACCTTGTATTCAACCTCAGATTTCATGTTTTCAACAAAATCTTCCATTCATGCTAAAAATTCTAAGAGTAAAAATGCTCGTCGGCTATTTATAGTGAAACATTCCCCTCCTCTTCCATGCGCAATTCACCCCGCCCGACTCCCTCGGGACCCGAGCATCCTACCCCAGGTACGAATTGACGTCAGAGCAATTCGTAATTTGACGTGTAAACATCCCTTCCCCTTCCACGACTCTCTCATTGGTGGCTCTCCATGCGCGTTCAATTACTCGCTCACACTGCATCAGAATTAACCGGAGAATATAGCGTTTACCAAGGAAGCCGAACTGACAGTTCCCGTGTTTACATATTTATTTTTTAACTTATTTCTATTTAACTGTTTTGTATCCATCGTGATCATCCAGATCATTTTTTTTAAGTGGTTGTAATTGATTTGAAATGGAAGAAAGATGTCGTCCAATGTTGCTGTGCAGTGTTCTTGCTCTGTTCTGTGCGCTGGTGTCCTCAGCTGTGGACAGACAGTATCTGAACGAATGGGCGGTGGAGATTCCAGGAGGACACGACAATGCCCGATCCATCGCCGACGAGCTCGGATACAAATTAGTCCGACAGGTAAGTCACGCCAAACACTCTGTTTTTCCTTCCTAGTAGGATCAAACACTTGTCTCACACAGATGTAGCTATGCTTTGCATCCGTGTTGAATGAAATTGTATGTTCATGTGGTTGTGTAATGCGTTTATTCATAGCAACATTATGCGTTTAATCAGCTGCCTTGAACATTTGCTTAGCCATGATACAGTGAAATGTTTGTTGAGTGATGGTCGAATGTGTTTTGCCTCCAGGATGCTTATTATTTTTTATATATCAATGTTAGATCTGACATCTGAATCCATCTTTTCTCCATATAGCAGTTCAGTAAATGTGATTGTTAATAAAAATACAACATTTAATGCAATTTTTACCTGCTAATCAGATGTGTCAACTTTTATAAGAATAGAAATTCACCTGTTGTATCATTTAGTTCTCTTATAAGAATGTTTTATTTCATTGAATAGAACACAAAGGAACACAAATGTAAGTTAGCTGACAGACCCTTATTTTGTGTGAAATAGCTCCAGCTTGACTAGACCAGACAGATGGGAATTGCGTCATTATGACCAGGCTTAATTTAGCACCAAATATGAACCGATCTCTTCATTCAGTTCACTCTCATTTGTCTGCAGATTGGGGCACTGGAAAACCATTATTTATTCAAGCGGCACAGTCACCCTAGCAGGACCAAAAGAAGTGCGGATCATATCACCAAACGACTGTCGGAAGATGACAGGGTATGAGGTTTTTCATAACCAATTAATTCAATGTACAGTACTTAATAAAACAATGTGCATTTATTCCAAATCCCCACTGAGATACAAAAAAATAAGTGGTTCTGTATGGGCAACTGTGGCTTGTTCTGTAGGTCTCTTGGGCTGAACAGCAGTATGAGAAACGGAGGGCCAAACGTGCCCCGCTGGGGACCGAATGTAAGGACTGCTCTGTGGACAGACTCTTCGACGACCCTATGTGGAACCAACAGTGGTATCTGGTGAGTCTCAACATCTTTATTTTGTCAAAAGCGCAATTTGAATATCTTTGTCTCTGCAACATTGACTCCGGAGGTATTTTTTCCCATTAATTTCTTAAGAAGTTCTAAACCTTGAACGAACTAAGTTTAATGAAGGTGAAAAGGCAAATGCAAATGCAATACTCTATATTTCACTTAAAAAAAAATTACGAAATTGCTAGTAAATTTTGCAAATAATTACAAAGAAATGGCAAGTAACACTGAATTCAACATGATATTTGCATGTAGAATGGCTGCATGACTGAAATAGTATATTCTAGTAAAATATACTCATTTTGTCAATATCATAATCGAATCAGAAACAATAAAAAAAAAACTATGTTAAATCATTGAATAAAAAACAACCACTCTTTGTTATTTTTTTTTAATGATCTAACATTTAACAATGTTAATTTACAAATTTACAAGGCTGGAATACACTACACAACAGTTGGCGACTATAAATTGTTACAGAGAAAAACTAAGCAATCATACACTAAAGGACTGAATATCGCACACAACCAGACTTGAAATCTTTCTGAACACAGCAGAAAGGCAGAAACACGTGCCTCATTGCTGAAGGACACATGACAAATTAAAACAATTTGTGTCCTAAAATCATCTCAAAATATCATGATATCCTTCATTTGAATGGAATGAGAACCTGAAGTTAAAATAGAGTCTACAACTATAATGAAATTTTATATGATATTTGTCAACTCAAATCTGCAGACTGGCTCTGACTTGTGGCAACAAGTGACAACTTGTTTAGAATGTGGGCAAAAGTCATGTAGTACATTCCAGTCTTTAGTCATTTGGCAGAAGTTGAAATCATATTCATTTGTTTACTTATATATAATATCACTGCATAAAATCCTTCGTGATCTCAGTATGTTGGACTTAAAAATTTCATGTGGTCAAAATCCATCTACAGCGGCTTTGTTAGATTTTTCTGTAAGTGCTGTAAAAGCCATTTTAACAATCCTCTCTGGGATGATGTATTACATTTGCTGTCTGTAGGCCTTCATTACTGGGTCAGTTGTCCCTCTGGACTCTGGCACTATGTGCAGCCGAAGCCCATTGTTTCTAAGCTTGCAGAGCTCATAGTATGGCTAAACAAAAAATGAGATTGTAAAGGAGAACCCTCCTAAATCCCAAACAACAGAAGAGCCAATCGCACATTAGTACCAATTTACTGAAACACAGTGGATTGATGGGTTTATTTTATGGAAGCCAAGCGCCAAGCTCTTAATGCCTGGGAATGGCTTCCGTACAGTCACAGATGGGAAGGATTCAGCTGCCTCTAATATGGGTCACAGCTCATGGTTTATATAGTAAGTCACTCTAATCAAATTGAAAACTTCCATTTGTATTTCCGACTGAGGGATTAATTTTTTTTGGACAAACGTTTTATTCTAAAATGCAATTTAGCAGTGGCATGAACCGGCAATGACCTTTTGTTCTTTTTGCTTCAACAAGTGCGCCGTTTCTAAACCTCTTTATTTCGTGTTTGCGTGAGCGCCGCCACCTCTTAACCTAATTGCTCATGAAGTTCCTGCCTGGTTTTATTTTAAACTCTGTCTGTGTTGCTGAATTTAGCTTATTAGATGATGTCAGCGTCTCCGTTTATTCATATTCAACTAGACTAACATAAAAGTGAATATTGTCAGAAATGAAATGAACTGCATTTTAGGGAAAAAGAAAGGATTTTTAAGACACACCTACCATGAGTTCAGAGCTTTGTGTGTAGTGGAATATGTAGAAGCTACCACTGATTTTTAACTTCGTTTTTTAATATAAATGAAGTCTTTGCATTGCTTCAATGGATGCTCAGGGATGGACCTGAACTAAAGTTTGCTTCAAATCAAAGTTTGCAGTATCTTGATCCATCTTGGAGTTGGGTTGTTTTGTCTTCTAATTTTTTATTGAGAATTTTTCTTTTAAATGAACAGAAAAACAACTTCATTCAAGGCTACTGAAAAGTAGGCAGACGCTTTTGCGCTGTACTGGTCAATATGAGTGATGAGGCAGTGAAGGCAGGTGGTTAAAAAAGGAAAGAAAGAATGACGTTCAATCTTGTGAGATGAAAGGCTAGATAGAAAAGAAGGATATGGATTTATGGAGGAGAAAGATGGCTCGGTGAATGGATTACATTTCACCAGAGAGGACTGCTGATAATTCAATTAAAGAGATGACTCATATGCTTCAATTCTTTCTGTATGGAGAGCTCTGTGTGGTTTTATTTATATATTATCTGAGTGGCATTGAGTGCATTTTTAAATGTATCACTGTGTTTGATTGTATCTCTTTAGAAGCAATGATCATTTTCCAGAGTTTATGCACCTGCCTGTATCTGAGATGCCCAGTAAAACTTCTTGACTCACTTTTAGAGGTGCTATGTGTACGTCAGCTTTGGCTATGCTGGTCGTGATTGTGCTATGTGGCAGAGCCGTCATGTGCGGTGGGTCATCTCTTTTACTCCCCCTCCCCCTCCAGCCTTTCTGGAGTCAGACCTCAGCTATGAGTCATGCTTCATGGTAATGTTACTGCAGCGTCTATTCTTAATTTGTGAGCAGATCACAGATCTCTTTCTTCTTTTTTGTCCCTTTTCCTATCACTTTTATGCCCCAGGCAGCTTTGTTACATTGCTAAATACGCTATAAATAATTATATACACACTAGTTGTATTTTGCACTTAATTAACTTCTTAAAAAATGTGACTAGATCTTTTTAGTGAACAAACTGGTTTCATTATTTTACGTTCACTGATTTGTAAATCCTTTTTGAAGCACTTTTAATAGCTTTTTCCAGCCTTCAAAGACTTATTGTAGCATGGCAAAAATAGTCTAGGCTTTATAGGATGAGTGAATACACTCTTTCTTTGATTGAGAAGGTGTTTTAAGTCTGTACAAACTGAACTAGATATCTGTGTTGCTCAGTGTTGTGAACAAACAGAAATAATGGGACGTGTAGCATGACTGAAGCTTAAAGTTACAGGGACTTATTTAGGCTATTATTGTTTTGTCTTTTCTTTCTTAATTTAAAGAGGTATAAGTTATGAAAGCCCATTTACCTCATTTAGTACAAAAAAATGTTATAAATAAATCATAATGTGGAGGGTATGAGCTACGAAGTTACACCATAAAAAAAAAAAGAATAAAAACATTTCTTTTTCATAATTGAAACTTTTTCCTCACTATTTGGACTTAAATGTCATAATTTTGATTTCATATCTCAGGATTTCATGTGTGATAATTCAGATTTTTTTAAATCCGTATTTTGGATTTAGAATCTCATAATTATGACTCATAATTTAATCATAATTATTTTTAAATTTCAACTTTTTATCTCATAATTTCATTTTATCACATACTTCTGAAATTCTGAAAATTTCTTAATAACAAATAATCGTAATCTCTTAAGTATGACTGTTAGGTTTATTATTATGTAATAAATAATGCATTGGTAAATATTTTTCTTATGTTTTATATTAGAATAAAAAAAATCTCATAATTGTGATTTCTGATAATTATTATTTTATTTCATAAGTATGACTTTTGTGTCATAATTTATATATATATATATATATATATATATATATATATATATATATATATATATATATATATATGTCATAAATCATGCACTGGTGATTTTTTTTTCTGATGTGGCAAAATTGGACTGCCATAAAAAGTTAAAAAAAAGTTGCAGACAAAATAATAGGTCTGCTTTTCAGTGGTGCTTAAATACTTTTAGATTTATAGACAACATTTCTTAGAGCAGTACGAATTTAACAAATCTACATGGATGATTCACTGGCTCACTCATAATAATACCCCAAAAGACACTTGCTTGTGACCACTTCACACACAGCAATTCAATAAATCAATGAACTAATCTGAATGAATCATTTGATTGAACACAGTCAAAATATTCACTTCACCAAAATAAATCCAATTCCTAGTTATCCAATTGAAATACTTACACTAATTAGTAAACCCTCAGCTTATACATTTCACACAACTCAGGTAAGCTGCATTTTATACACTGGTCACTCAACAGTGTATTTCCCATCACATCCCGTCACAGCAGCACTCTGATATTTAATTATCAGTCAATAAGAAGAAATCCCCTCACGCTCTAGTCTGGACTGAAAATAGTCTCCACAAACCAAAAGGTCAGCATGCATGATAACATCGGCGGCTTTCATTTTCAAACAAACAGCTTTTGTTGGAAGGGTCAGCGGTTGAGTCATACAAAAAGGGCTTTTGTCTTCATGAAGAGGTTGAGAGTACCTGAGAGTGTTGAGCGGTACTCATGAATATGACCCTGGATTGTTCACATATTCACTTAAACTGTCTTTCCTCATCCTCCTCTTCCAGCAAGACACCCGGATGTCATCATCCCTGCCCAAACTGGACCTGCACGTGATCCCGGTCTGGAAGAAGGGCATTACGGGCAAAGGAGTGGTCATTACCGTGCTGGATGATGGCCTCGAGTGGAACCACACCGACATTTACCCTAACTATGTAAGTGTGTCATCATCGGAAATGTCTACTCGACCACCTTCCTCTGTTGTTTCCATGCCAACACCGACCCCTCAGCCATGCAGAGGATCATCCATAGTGACACCTACCACGAATAGAGCAAAGCCATTTGATGAGGACCTCCAGTACAGAAGGTCACAAACAAATAATCCCACTCGCTCATTCAAAGCTATTTAAAAATTCACTCTGAATGTGTGGCATTTACATAAGTCTGCAGTGAGCCCAGCATCTCTTTTTTTGCCATGAGATGACTCATATATCACAGGATAACATCAAACATCTGTCTTGTATTAGCATTTAAATACATTGTAGCGTCAGCCGTCGCTCTGCTCTTGGCTTGTTTGCAAACAGCAGTCTTACCAAAAAGAAAGCCTTAAATCGAGGGGAGACCTGCATGTGTCTGATGCTGGTGAAGCAGTGTATTTGACTAACATGTGTGCACACAGAAAACTTGATAATAATAATACATTTTTATTAGCATGAACTATTTTTTATGTATGTTTATTAAAGTAAAAAAACATTGTAAAAAGTGTAAAAACACATTATTTTATATAAATATTAAATAAAATAGCATAAAGTATCAACACATTAAACATGATAAACATGTGTTTGGAGTCTAATACATACAGCTTTCTGCATCATGCTTTTTTTATTTATTTTTTTATTGTTTTTAAAAGATAATGCATTATGAAACCATAAACCAGTGTTATTTTAGTATCAGTAAGATAGTATAGACACTACAGTTGAAATATAGTTTTAATATTTTGCCTTAGTTTTTATTTCTATATGTTCTGGTTTCTTTTAATGTTTACACAGTTGATGTTTTTTTTTTATTACAAGTAACCAAACATTTTTATGGTTTTAGTTTTAGTTAACTATCATAATTCTGCTGCAAACTTTGCCACATGATCTCATTACATTGCTACATTCACACCATTTTGGAATTTTCATAATTACAAAGTTACCCAACACCGTATGCTGTTTGGCAGCATTTATCCTAACTTTCCCAAAAAAACATTACATTTTTTGGGCCAGTTCACACACAAACATTTTTGTATTTAAAACCGGTGGGTGCGGAATAATGCAATAAAGTCGTTGCAAGACACTACATAAGACACAATATGTGACTGCATGTGAAAAAGTTTTTTTTGTTAACAAGACATATTATGAGCACTAGTTGGATTTCTACACTTTGAGCATTTCTAAAAAATGTGGTTTTTTTTTAGTCCAGGGTGTGAACAGTATTAAAAAAATTACAATTACTGTAATTCCGAGTCAATGTAAACACAGCACAACTCACTGTCCAGTTATGATGCCAGGAAATAACATATTTTGTTTTTATCCAGCTTTTTTAGAAACAGTAAGAGTAGTACGCTTCTATTCTATTCTGAACAATTCTATTCTTCTCCCTTCCTATAAAAACACATCTGATTGCCACATACTGATACTACTGTGATTTATTCTGTGTATGCTAGAAATCGTTTTTCCACAATCCATATTTATTCTTTCTCCTCACTGTATAGGATCCTGCCGCTAGCTATGATTTTAATGACAACGATCCAGATCCCTTTCCCAGATATGACTCCACCAATGAAAACAAGTGAGTAAATGAATCTCTATACTCTTTCATTTCTCTAGATCAATGGACAGAAAATCTCAAGAGCACTGATCCACACTTGAAAAACACAAGGACAGATTTTTCAAAGCCTTTAGCCTTTCAGTTATGTTAAGCACCTCATACAGCGATAAGGAAACTGATGACTGACTGGAGAATGTTACAAGCCTCGGAATGGCATAGTCCTTTTCTGCCCTCTTTAAAGAGATTAGCAGACTTATTTAACATCATGCTGAATCTGTTCAGAGAGAATTAGACCAGATTGCCATTGCTTTCCAGCTGCTATGAAAGGAGAGCTGACAGTGTCAGTAGGTCTGATCTGAGAAGGTCTGTTCTCCATCAGGGAACGAGTGTAATCCATTCCAATGGTACACACACCACTCGTGCTGTCTTACATAAGAGGATCAGAACCCATCCACATCTATGTGGCTCAAAATATAACACCCTAGAAACATCTATCAATCAACAGGAACCCAGAAACCACCCTGAGAATATTTGCAACCATCTAGAACGACATAGCAAAATCTAGTAACCACCAAGAACACCCTTACAACAATTTAGAGCATACTAGCAACTATCTGGCAATCCAGAACCCCTGTCCATCTAACAACACCCTGGCAACCATCCAAAACATACTATCAACCACCCAAAAAACACCAGCAACCACTCAGAACACACTAGCAACAATCCAGCAACCACACCTAGCAAGTAGCAACTACCATAAACACCCTAACAACAGCCCAGAAAACACCTTCAACCATCTACCAACCTCCCAGAACACCCTAGAAACCACCTACAACACTGAACCTAACAGAACCCACAAGTAACAATCTAGAAACCACTCAGGTCATCCTAACAACAACTAAGAACACCCTAACAACAACACCCAGAACACACTAGCTGCCATCTAGCAATGACCCCGTTCATCCAGAACCCCTGTCAATCTAACATCACCCTAGCAACCATCAATAACACCCTAACAACCACCCAGAAAACACTAGCAAACATCCAGAACTCCCTAACAACCACCTACTGTAGAACATCCTACATCCTAGCAACTAACACCCATACAACCACCAGAATTGTAAGCATGTAGTAATGCCATAAAAACCATTAGAAGACGTTAGCAACCACATACTAATGTCCTGGCAACCAATGTTTCATGTCAGGTTTGGTCTACAAATGTAGATATAATTAATTTTGAACATGCTGGCTTTATTCAATTTGAATGTAGCTGAATTGTAACCCTGTTCTCTGCTGTATATCTTCAGGCATGGTACCAGATGTGCTGGAGAGATTGCCATGCAAGCAGACAACAACAAATGTGGTGTCGGAGTGGCCTACAACTCCAAAGTGGGAGGTGTGTGTTGTCAAGCTCTGTTTATTCACTTTTTGTATTTTAAAAGCTCTGGTTTAACTGGTGTTTGTAGTGTGATTATATATCAACACTGACCTGTACAACCGGGCATTCATGTACACAATTTGTCCATGTCCACTTGGACATATAATTTTTAGTGTGTCATAACATCATACAATGCATGCATGCATTTGGATGCATTTAATCACCAGCATGCAAACACTTCAAAATTGTTTGGACGTTTCAACAAACGTAAATTTTCGTGCCTCTCATCTGCAGGGATACGAATGCTGGATGGAATTGTGACAGATGCCATTGAAGCCAGTTCCATTGGCTTTAACCCTGATCATGTGGACATCTACAGTGCTAGCTGGGGCCCTAATGATGATGGGAAGACCGTGGAGGGGCCTGGGCGCCTGGCCCAGAAAGCTTTTGAGTATGGTATCCAGAAGGTGAGATGTGTGGGAATCAGTTCCACTAGATGAAAACCACCTAGCAGTCAATCAGAATACACTAGCAACCAACTAGATTCTAGAACAAACTTGCAACCACTTAACAACCATAAAGAACGTTCTAGCAAGAGGAGCCCAGATCACACTATTAACTATCAACCATCCAAAACACCCTAGCAATGATCACCACCCAAAAGACACTCTGGCAACCACCCAGTACAACCTAGCAATCATTTAACAACCATCCAGAACACCCTAGCAATGACCATAACCCAAAACAACCTGGCAATCACTGAACAACCATCAGCAGTGACCCAGAGCAGTGACCCAGAAAACCCTAGAAACCTTCAACACACCCTAGCAACCCTGTATGATCCCCCAGAACATGCTAGCAACAACCAAGAACACAATAGCAGCAACAATCTAGAAACCACCCAGTACAACCTAGCAACCCTTTAACAATCATCTAGAATGCCCTGGCAACGACCACCCCAAAACACTGTGGGAACCACTTAGCGACCACCTAGAACACCCTAGCAATGACCAAGAAAACACTAAAAACAACTTAGCAACCAGGTAGAACGCCCTAACAGGTATCTAACAATCATCCAGAGCACTCTAGCAACAACCACCACCCAAAACACCTTGGCAACTATTTAAAAACCACCAAGAACACACTAGCAACAAACTAGAAACCACCCGGTACAAACAAACAGCCATTTAACAACCATCCAGAGCACCCTAGCCACCCAGCTGATACATTGTTCTAATAGAAGAAGTGAAGAAGTGAAGAAGTGAGAAGTGAAGTGACATTCAGCCAAGTATGGTGACCCATACTCAGAATTTGTGCTCTGCATTTAACACATCCGAAATGCACACACACAGAGCAGTGAACACACACACACACACACACACACTGTGAGCACACACCCGGAGCAGTGGGCAGCCATTCATGCTGCGGCGCCTGGGGAGCAGTTGGGGGTTCGATGCCTTGCTCAAGGGCACCTAAGTCGTGGTATTGAAGGTGGAGAGAGAGCTGTTCATGCACTACCCCCACCCACAATTCCTTCCAGCCCGAGACTAGAACTCACAACCCTTCGATTGGGAGTCCAACCCTCTAACCATTAGGCCACCACTTCCCAATACTGTAGCATGTAACTCTTAACACAATCCCATAATAAACTCCAAATAATTGTTATACTCTAGGGCCGTGGTGGGAAGGGCTCCATTTTCGTCTGGGCGTCTGGAAACGGTGGTCGTCAGGGCGACAACTGTGATTGTGATGGATACACAGACAGTCTGTACACCATCTCCATCAGCAGTGCATCCCAGCAGGGTTTGTCTCCCTGGTACGCTGAGAAATGCTCCTCTACGCTGGCCACGGCCTACAGCAGCGGAGACTACACCGACCAGAGAATTGTGAGTCTTGTTTGCTTCAGTTATACATGTTCTTGCTGTTATGATCTAAATTATTATATTGCTTTTAGGTTTCCTTTGTGTCGTATGACTGAATGTCTCCTTGGAGAGCAATAAAATAGATTGTCTGACACCTTTGAATCCTTTTGGTTGGTGTGTTTGCTTGTTCTCTATTGGGTTTTGTTGTGTTGACATTTTATCTTTTGACTTATTGTCTTGCAGACTAGTGCTGATTTGCACAATGAATGCACAGAGACACACACTGGCACGTCTGCATCTGCTCCATTGGCTGCTGGGATATTTGCACTGGCTTTAGAGCAAAAGTATGTCCAACATCTTGCAATTTGTATGTTATATTTTTTTGGTAGGATTACATTGGTTTTACATCAGTTCTTACAAGAAGTGATTACCATTTGAATAAAAACATGGATATACTCTCTTGCTCTCCACACTAGTCCTGATCTGACCTGGCGAGACCTTCAGCACTTAGTGGTTTGGACGTCTGAGTTTGACCCCCTGGCCAATAACCCAGGCTGGAAAAGGAATGGAGCTGGTTTGATGGTCAACAGTCGTTTTGGGTTTGGTCTCCTGAATGCCAAAGCTCTAGTAGATCTGGCCGATCCCAAAGTCTGGAAGCACGTTCCCGAGAAGAAACAGTGCATCGTCAGAGATGAGACGTTCCAACCAAGGTAGAGTTTGCTTCCTGATATTAGGATAAAATAATTTGACTTTTTGCAGTAGATGCAGGCTGTGGTCTCGCACCTCACACATGGAAGACAAAGCCACCCTGATCTCCTGCCATCTGTTACTGTGCTCATCTATGGCCATTTATTAATAGCCACATTAATTCAACAGATCCAGTGTGTGTGTGTGTGTGTGTGTGTGTGTGTGTGTGTGTGTGTGTGTGTGTGTGTGTGTGTGTGTGTGTGTGTGTGTGTGTGTGTGTGTGTGTGTGTGTGTGTGTGTGTGTGTGTGTGTGTGTGTGTGTGTGTGTGTGTGTGTGTGTGCTTGTGTGTGCGTGCGCGTGCATTTACACCCATCTGTTTGTTCTTTACGACTGCTTTTGTAATTCAAATGAAGGTATGTTTTGGGAATTTTAGAAATGGAATCTATTTTCACTCAAGAGCCAGAGCTCTTGAATTGTGTTTCATCCTGCATTTACGTCACAAACTTTTAGAGATTGCGTGGCTTTAGTGTTTAGACAAAGCTCAGCTGGAAGAAGGGCACCTGAACAGATGTTTAATTTCCCTGGATCTAAAATTCCTAGTAATGCAAATGTCACGACACACATTGTAATGTTGTTTATAGCATACCACGTAATCATGCACAGCAAAAGCACATGGCGTTTTTTGGGTATTTGCTGTGCCTTGTCTGAAGCATTGTAGAATGAGTGAATGGCACACTCAATACACTGTCAGCTTTGTCTGCCCATCCATCCATGTGCACTTGTTCTAGCATTTAGTGTGCATTATCATCAAGGCACTTGCTTGATTCAAAGTCTGTGACTTTCAATGTAATCTGCAGGGATTAGAGTTCATATCGCTCATGAGTTTCTGTCTAGGGAACAGAGGGCAGATAAAATCCCTTCATTAATGTTCAAATGTCAAATTAATGCTCGTGTTTTTAAATTCATTATTTGATAATACTACCTAAATTGAGACATTTTAAACAAAAACTCACAAATGCTGAATTTATTTGATCAAACATACAGTAAAATGATAATTTGAAATATTATTACAATTTAAAATACTTTTTCTCTACTTGAATAAGTCTGGAAATTTAATTTATTCCTGTGACAGCAAAGCTGACTTTTCAGCATCTCCAGTCTTTAGAGACACATGATCCATATATATACATATATATAAACATTATTTCAAACTTTACGTTAGTGAATCTCATTCCAAACATAGCATGTGTATTTCCTGTGAATCTTGTCATTGCTAACGCTTGTTGAGCTACATGAACCACTATTTTATAAAATGTTTTTAACTGTGTATACAAACTTAAAAAAAAACTAAAAACTTTTTTTTTACTTACAGACCATTGAAAGCTGCAGGTGAGATATCCATTGAGATCCCCACTAAGGCCTGTGCAGGACAAGCAAATTCTGTTGTATCTTTGGAGCATGTGCAGGTGGAGGTCAGCATTGAGTACACACGCAGAGGAGACCTGCACATCACGCTGACGTCTCCATCAGGTCTGACAAAAACACTTAAACACGCTACACATGCACCCATGTTTGGGAATGAGGATACTGATTTTTGAGTTTGTCCCATTAGGTACCACCACAGTCCTGCTGGCGGAGAGAGAGAGGGACACATCATCCAATGGTTTCCGAAACTGGGCGTTTATGTCTGTGCACACCTGGGGAGAAAACCCCACCGGCACTTGGACCCTGAAGATTACAGATACGGTATATAAAAGCATAACCGCAAACAAATCTTAAATGCATATGAAGCGCCTGCTTATAACAATCTATTTCCTTCTCTCTTTTGCACACAGTCTGGACGGATGGAGAATGAGGGTCAGATTATCAGTTGGAAGTTGATTTTGCATGGGACGTCTGAGAAGCCAGAGCACATGAAGGAGGCAAGGGTTTACATGCCCTACAATGCTGTGCAGAACGATCGCAGAGGAGTGGAACCGATGGAAGACATGATCAAGGTCAGAACAGGAGTCAGACTTTAGAAAACGGCAATGTGCAAATTAAACAGTAACTAACTGTAGAGCAAATTTCTTATCATAATTTTAGTCCATGGTCTGTTGTGCAAACATTCATTTATTTAAAGCAATATTTTACATTTATTATGCATATGCATATGTGTAATATAAAATATATGTATGCATAATAAATGAAATAAATGTATATACTAAATATACTAGCAGAATTAAATATACATTATAAATAAATAAATTCATAACTTATAATAAAATAAATTTCTATTAAAAATTCTACATATTTAATAATTGTTATAATTATATATAAAATGTATTATACATACATATTTATTTATGCCTTTTTTAGGTGTGTTCTGGAGTTAACTATATAGAGGAACTGCTTTTTTGAGCAGAAAACATATTTAAAATCAGGAATAAATTCTGACAGTTATTGTGTCAAAAAAAGTACATTATATATCTATATGATATAAAAAAATATGCAAAATGCAGTTTCAGGTTGATCCAAGTAATATGCATATGTTCTAGAGAAACAAAAAATAATTTGGAGCTTTTAATTATAAGGAAAGCTTACAGATGCTAAATTGAGGGTTAAAGTAAATACAGTCTCTGGCCAGACATTGACTTCTACCTGCTTTAAACAAGCGTTTTGCAATTCTTCCACTCTTTATCTCAATTTCTTGTCTCTCTGACCAGCAGGAAGCTCCGACTCCAGCTCACGAACCTGAAATATCAAGCGCAGTGGTCCCAGACTCACTCCCGTCTGCTGCTTCCATCAGCGTCCCTGAAAAAAATCCAGGAGCTCCAGGCTCCTCCACTGCCAATCTGGCCCTGCTGCGTCTCCTCCAGTCGGCCTTCAACAGGCAAACCCCGGCGTTTCCTCAGCACGCTCTGGCGATTCCTCCTGCTCCTCCCAAGACCTTTCAGCCCGAGAGGATCCCCCCGCAGAAGCTGTACCAGGCCCTCGACCAGCTAAACCGTAACAGGGGCTCCGACGACGGCCTGTTCAGTGACTACAGCGACAACTTCTACAGAGCACAACCGTACAGACACAGAGACGACCGGCTGCTGCAGGCACTGTTTGAAATGCTCGGAGACGACCAGCAGTGAGTCGGGAACAGGCAAAGGCAGGAAGAGTAGGTAAAAGAAGCTGGATGCCCTGCTGAAAAGACCAGCTTAGGTCCACCAGCAAAACGTAGTTTTTTGAAGCTTTTGGTAGTGAAACAGCATGTTAAACTGGTCTTGGTGAGTAAGTTACGCATCACAACATCTAAAACTAGCTGCTACGCTAGTCTTTTCAGCAGGGCAAAGGGAGATGGATGGAAGCTGGTACACTTGAGGGTACTAGAGTTGACTGATGAAATAAAATGCGTTTTGTTCTCTTCCAGACAAGCTTGTTTTTATCTGCATATGTAGTTATCAACTATAAGCGTTCTACGGCCTGTGTCTGTCAGTGTGAATGTTTGTATATCTGTGGTGAACAGCCAGCTGTATTTAACCCTCAGTTTTGAACCAGGTTGCTAAGATTTAAAACCAGTGACGGGACCAACTATGGCATCTCGTGCCCTTTGTCCTCTTGATGATTTTTCTCATGTTGCCTTCACTGCCACTAACTTCTGCATGCTATAAAATGTTGAGAATATTCTACAATGACTGTAAATTGTAACGATTTGTGAAAGTGGCAGTCTGCGCAGAATCAGTTAAAAGGGAAACTTCAACAGAAAACGAAAAAACGAAACATTAACTCACCTGTTTACTGGACACAGAAGACGTTATTTGGAAGAATGTTGCTAACCAAAAAGTTTTGGGTCCCATTGACTTCCTTTGGCATTTTTTTTTTACCATACTTTGGACGTCAGTGGTGCCGAAACCCATATTCTTCAAAATATCTTCTTTCGTGGTCCAAAAAAGAGGAAAGAAAATCATGCAGGTTTGGAATGAAATGAAAGTGAGTAAATTAATGTAATTTTTTTTTTTTTTAATTTCACATCGATTTTATTCAAATCAATATTTGATATAATTGACCTTCTCTGTGCACTTCTTTTGTGCATGATTCGTGAGTGCACGCTATTCCAAATTTTAAAAAAAGTTTGTCTTGATATTTTAACAAAATATAACTTTCTCTCCGCCTCTAAAACGACTTGCCTTTTCGACTGATGTCTCATATTTCTCTTAATTTTCAGTGGTTTGTAACACCCACTTTTCACAATGCAAATCATTATAAATTATAAATAAATCAAAGTGTTATTCTAGAGCAGGGTTTCCTAACCAGGGTTTGTGGACCCCTAAGGGGTAATGATGGAACTACAGGATGTACCAATGATAAATGAAAGGTACTTTATCTTCTTTAAAATATTTACCCTGTAGAGAAAGTTGTATGTACTTTTAAAGTACACTCACTGTTTTATTCTAAATTAGCCAAGTTAATATTGATTATTTTTGTAGGTGAACAGTGTTCTGTAAGCAGAAACTGCTGCTTCATCTCTTTTATGAGACATTTTCATTATTTGAATCAAAGATATTTTCATTACTTGAAATAAAAATAAATACAGTATTATAATTTTTTCATTTATCTCAACTGGCAAAATTTCTCCTTTTCATTTACTTTAAATTGAAGTACTAAAATAAGTAATATAAAACTAATAAATAAAAATTAATAGAAACAATATAGACGTTTAAAAAACATGACTAGATTAATTAAAAATGACAAACAACAAAATTACTAAAACGTTCAAATTAAAGTAACTTTAATGATGGATCAATGATACTAACATAACAATGTTTTGATTACAATACATTTTTAAATAAAATAATAATTATATTTTTTGTTTATTCCAAAAATAGTAAAAAAAAAAATAATAATATATATATATATATTATAAATATATATATATTTAATTTTAATATATATAATTAATTTTAATTTTAATATATATAATTTTTTTTACCATTATTTAAAGTATAAGGTAATTCCAGTTAACACCGTAAGTGGTTTAGCTGACCAAAACAAAATAATAATAATAAAAATAAAGGAATACCTAGGAAACCCTGTTCATAGACTTAAGAAACACAGTAAAACCTGGTTCTACTGAGTGCTTATAGATCACTGTATAACATTCAGGATTACAGTGTTTAGAGAAATATCATTCAGTAAACTGTAGAGTACCTAGGACATATACCTGTGGGACACCTTAAAGCCTAATCTCTCTGCCCTTTTTTTGCACAACTTTTACCATGTACCTCTCCCCTGTTCTCTCTAGAAACACATGCATTTAAATCTCTTAATAGTTATACAGATATAATTATGATGTTAGAACTCATTAAAAAAGAAAACTGTACATCCCAGGAAACTGAGTATATGTATCAACTGATTTTATATTCAAAATTCATAAAACAAAGATAAAGTTTTATTTTTCTAAGAGTTCATAGTAGTTTATGAGACTACAGAGAATTAATATCTATATAGAACCCTAATATATTATATCGCCATTTACCTCATAAGCCTAAATCGCAATTCTGTCTCTCATGTGTTGTTGTACCTTTAACCTGAAGGTCTCTGGACTTATTTCCAATAAACTTGTGATGATGCTCTGAAAGGGATCGTCTGTGATTTGCATTTGTAAAACAGGCTGGAATGTTCCTACTCTATTCTATTTATAAGTTATCCTTTTAAGTTAACCATGTTAAGTTTGAGTGCAAACGTTAAAATAGAAGCCACAGTTCTGTTTGTATTTTTTAAACATATAATCCGAAATTGTTGGAAATACTCGTTTGTAAAAAGAAATGACTTAATAAATGTTTGTCATGGTTCAGCACATACTTGATTATTTATTTATATATTTTATTTTCATGGTGCACCATGCACTGTACAGTATATTTAAATTCTGTTTTACATGCACATTTACACCCACAAGCAACCTGTCATTTTTCAGTGTGCTCACTGTTTATACCAACTTACACCTGTCTTGCTTACAAAAAACATAGTTTAATGTATTCATATTAAATGACTTTTATCATACTAAACTAAACAGTAACATTGCAAGCAAACATGTTTTCATATATATATTTGTGTACAAGAGTGCAGAAGAGCTTTCTTTCTTTCAATAACACACATTTGTGTGGAGAAAGAAAGTGAAGACTTCATTAATCATACAAATACCTTTGTGTAGCAGCTATTCTTCTTATCTTCAATATTAGCTCAATATACTGTAAACTGGCCAATATATTATTGATAAAGGACATGCAATAGCCAAATCCATAAAAAAAAAAATCAGTTCATTATGACAGTAATGAGGAAAGATGTCACAGCCTGGTGGTAATTACAAAAATGTAAACGTCAGATCAACCCACTGAACACTTTTATAGACGAAGAAGCTTTTTATTAGCTTTCTTAGATAGCTGATGCTGTGATAATTTTGCTAGGTTTTCGTTTAATATTCTCACTGTCTGTTTTACTGAAGACTGACTTGTTTGGAATGTCATAAAGAGACATAGCGCCATCTTGTGATGCAAAATTCACACAAATACGGCAAAGTTCAAGGCTGTAAACACACTGAACCCATCTAGTGAAGGTATTGCTAGTTGCATGAATATGTGCATATGTATATAAAGAGAGACTTATATACAACTAGTATATATATATATATATATATATATATATATATATATATATATATATATATATATATGTGTGTGTGTGTGTGTGTGTGTGTGTGTGTGTGTGTGTACATTTATTAAAAAATTGCATATTTTCATATTGATAGCTATTTATTGCTGCCATGTATTCTGACAGATTTGTTTTATTATTATTATTAATTAATTAATTAATTAATTTTTATTTGTTTTTTGCAGATTTAATTATATTATAGTTGATGATGGTATGTGTATATATTTTTAAACATGAACAAATAAATAATAATAAAAAAATTATATATATATATATATATATATATATATATATATAAAAGCAAAAAATATTTCATATGTATATATACAGGTAATTTATTTCTTTTAAAAATATATAGCATATTTCCCTATTAACAGCCTTTTAAACCATATATTTTTACAAGAAACATGTACCACAATGATCTAAAAATGCAAAGAGAAATTAAATTCCACACTGCATAACATTACATTAACATACTCTACTTCTTAAGATTCTGCTGGAAAACAGGTTACAATTACACGTCTCTCTTCAGTTCTCTCATTTTCTTTTGCTCTTTGCTGGAATCAACTGTCCTTCTGGAGTTTATTACCTCCAAATCTGACAGCTTTGGATGAGAGTCAGAGAAACAGATTCCACCAGCCAGATGATGAGAAAGAAGCAGAGATACTGTGTGAGAGAAAATAAAGAACGGGGAAAGTAAAGTTAAGAGTGAGAAAATGAAAAGAAAACATTATATTAAACAGGTGCGAATAAAGAGACTAGCTGGGGATGAGAGATAAGAGGGCTGAAATGAACGAGGGAGGCCAATAAAATATCTCTCTCTCTCTCTCTTTCATCTTCTTCTTTGCATTCACAGGAAACATTTAGCCTTTTTCTGGAATCATCAGAATGTTGTGGTATTCTGTTTGGTAACTTCGTCCAGCCTGAGGTGAAGTGAAAGGTGTTTGGAAGTTATGAAAATGTGCTGAGACTGGATTTGCAAGATTAGGCAGCTCCACAACAACATGCCAGGGAGTTTATGGCTATTTTCTCAAACATACATCTCAATAACCTTTGTTTTTATTTATTTATTTATTTATTTATTTTTTGCTAAATCTCAAGAATTATTTTGTTAGAAAAATGAATGAGAGAGCTCTCTTTTAATTGGCTTGCTAAAAGGATCACTATTTTTGCTACAGACATGAATTATCAAATCATGTGGAAAGGGGACTGGACAGTTCACTGAGTAAAAAATGGAGGGATTATATTATTATATTGCTGTGTTTTATTTTATTTTATTTTATTTTGTTTGTATATACATTAAAAATACTTTTTGGGATATTATATTCTCTTAATTCCTGCTATTTGTTGCCTCCTTAATTCCTTAAATGCCAAGTTCATTTGATAAAATGACTATGCATTTAAAAGTCATTCATAAATATCTTCTGCTCCTTCTTGAGTAAAAAAGAGAGACCTGCCTCTGTTTGGAAACATGAGAGTGGCCACCCCATCAGTGTCTGTAGAGAGATACGGCTCATATATTACTGTTTCCATGTGATAAGGACCAATACAGCGGGTGCCACTTGTATTTCCGGATGATGGTCAAACATTAACGGGCCTTGCAGTTTCTAGGCCTTTAAAATTCCGGAAATGACAGAGAGGAACAGACAGCGGGACAACACCATCGACTGTATACTTAAACACCTCTTCATGTACTTCCTGAGAGACAGAGTCTGTGTTGGCAGAGCAATGAATTAGTGTAAGGAGCACATTTGTACGGTTGCTTGATGGTTTTAGGCATCACTGACAGGCCTTCAACCATCAAAGCAATGGTTCTCAACTGGTGACTCGAAACGGGTTCACAGCGCTAGATTAAAATAATAAATATGCAACGCTATGATAGCAAAAAAAATGAGTACATTAACTTTTTATCCTCTGCAGTAAATGGGTGCCATCAGAATGATTCTAAATGATTCTAGAGTCCAAACAGACGATAAAAACATCAGAGTAATCCACACGCAATCCACATGATTCCAGTCCATCAATGTATTGTCTTGTGAAAAGATGTGTGATTTTAAAAAACAAATCCATAATCAAAAAGATCCAATCATTAACTTCTAATCATTCCTTCCAGCTAAAGGTCCTCTAACATTGCTTGTCTGAATAAAGAGAGAAATATGCACAGATCAAGCACTGAAAAATAATTTCAAAACAGTTGTAAATAACTATGGCAAGACAACAGGGGGATGAACTTTTTCACTGGAGAAAGCATTATTATGGCTCATATATTGGGCGGAAGCAATGGTTTGAAGTTCAAAATTACTTAATCATGTCAGACTGTTTGGACTCTCAATCTGGCGGCACCCATTCATTGCAGAAGATCCATTAATGAGTAAGTGGGTGGAGTCTGCTCTTTGTAAACACTAGCCTATAGTTTCGCACTACTCTTGTTATAGTGAAACTCATGAAATGAGTTAACTAGTGTCATGTCAACATGTTAGTGTCATGAAAAAATTGAGCTTTTGGTTTGTTTCTGTTTAACCTGTAACATTAATTTATTTAATCATTGTGAATTGAACTATCTAAAGTCTTTTTTTTTTAAACCAGGTCTATTTGTCTCACATTTTTTGGTCTCTGATTAGGGACGCAGACGTGTCTTGGTCCCACATGGATACTAAGGTCAAAAGATCCACAATTTAGGTCCGTAATCTAATGCCAGGCAGCTAAAGTAAGTGGAAAGAGTTTAGGTGACCGCACACACACACACACACACACACACACACACACACACACACACACACACACACACACACACCCATCTGAACAATGTTAAATATCTGTTGATAAACACAAGCAGAGAAAAAAAACTCCAAGAGGAAGGTTGTGTTTGCAAAGCTTTATGTGAATCCACTTTGTTTCAGATGTTTCTTGTGTTTATATATATATATATATATATATATATATATATATATATATATAATTCTATTTAAAGGCAAAACCTGTTATTTGGTTAACAGTAAGTAAATTACTGTATATTGTGAAAAAGTGTAGCGAGAGAGGGAGAGAGAATTTAAATTAAAGTTTAAAGTAAACATTTAATAATATTATATATGCTTTTTACTGTAAATTTAAGTTAAATTGAAAAAGCCTAAAATATTGTTACCATAATTTGTATGGTAAATTTCTGGGAACCACATCTGCCAGTTTATTTTTTTTTTTACAGTAAATTCCTAATAACTTTTTACAGTATGTTGATATAACATATGATATGCAATGGAACACTGTTGACATATGAAATATATTTTCAGATTATTAGATTTCATTTTTTGCTCTCTATGTTTGACTTGTTAGAGTGGAAGCTCTACTAAGTCATGGTTTCTCTTATTAATCAGAGGTGACCAAAGTAATTGTTTTAATCCTGTTTGTCCTTTATTGTGTTCCAGACGGGCATGATGAAAAACGGCTTTATGGAAGTCGTGCAGGATTCATCCATGACAACACCATGCGCTGAGCATGTCAACAATGCCATGGAAATCAGAGGAAATGTAATCATGCAATGAATTTAATGTGCCTGAATGTTTTCACTCATCAGCCATTGTGCAAATGAGAGATGCATCAGCATGATGAGAAACTAATTAACACCCACTTTATTAATACTCATGCTATTCAGCTAAAAATCACTAAGAGTGTTCCTTTACAAACACATGTTATATAATCCCATTACTCTGTCTGTGAAGCTTTCTAGACCAGCACTGCAATTTTAAATGCTAAATAAACTCGTTTTTAATCAAGGGTGTGGCAGGTTTTTTATGCAGGCTTAATCTCAAGGATTCACAGCGGCTTCCCGGCACCCAGCCTAAAACTACCGCACCACACCAAAACACTCTGCATAATCACTCCGTCCCAGAGTGTGACTCTGTGAAACACAGCAGGTGTGCATGCTGGGGGAAAATAGCCAGAAGTCACCAAACAAGTTTTACAATGAGGCAGGCTTAAGAATAAACGGGTGACCTTCTCAGCTGACACTTTGGCCCAGTCCAGTCTAGATGATCAATATGTTCAGATCAGATGGAACTCATTAAAAGGACGGTTTTCACTAAGGCTTGGTTTGTTTGCTGGATTACAAAAAGTGCAATGGTTTGTCACACCTACATTTGAAAATACCCAGTCTATCATCTTATCTGGAAACTTGTTCCTTGTTCAACTTGTTCCTGCGGATTACCGTATGAGCCACGGATCGACTGTGACTCAGGATGACCCTAATGAACCTGGCTGATGTCAGCAGTCTGTCACTGCTTACAAACAGTGAAACATGTACAATAATGCACCTGCAGGCTGGACCCAAACGGCCAAACACTTGTTTGACACTGCATATTGCAGTGTTTTTTTAGGTACACTGTGGTAAAGACAGTGAACGGTTAGTGTGACAGCCGGAAAACCAAATCTGACTCTGATCTTAGCAACGGTGCTGAAAACACTCCTAAAACTGTATACTATTAATAAGTGTAATGTGTTTGTTTTTGTGTTTAATAATGCTTTAAATTACAGGAAGGGTGCAGAAGGAAAAGCAAACAAATCCATTAGGCCTCTACACTCAGTTTAATAATGAAAAATAGTTTGTTTAAACGCTAATGTTATTCCAGTATCCAGAAGGCACAATGCAATGATAGTATAAACTACATGATATATAAAAAAGCTGAAGTTAAATGGATATTTACTGCAGAATATTTACTTTAAGAATACTTAATCCCAAATATCAGCAGATTAATTGGTCTATAAATAATTAGGACAATTCAATATATTTTTTATATATTAATCAAATAACAGGCATTGAAAAAAATTATAAAATTTAATATTTAACAAATCCACAGGATCCATACATATATATATATATATATATATATATATATATATATATATATATATATATATATATATATATATATATGTGTGTGTGTGTGTGTGTGTGTGTGTGTGTGTGTGTGTGTGTGTGTGTGTGTGTGTACACACACACACACACACACACACATTTGACATATCTTATGCACACAAAATATATAATTATACAATTTAATGCTACAAATGAATGTAAATTAAATGCTGAATTTGAAAGGCAGTTATTACAGATCTTATATATACGATTTAGTAAATGTAATATTGTTATGCTTAATAAACATATAATTGATAATAAGTTGATTAATATATATTAGGCTATTTAACAAGGCTGATTTAGAAATTGTTATTGACCCATAACTCAAAATAGCCAAATATCAACTGATTTGTCCATCCATGACTTAAAAAATGCTATAATGTTTTTTTTTTTATAGTTTATCATATTTTATTCGATAAAAAGCGCACAGGAAATTACACATGAACGAGCATAGGCCAATTATCATACAAACACTATGTCATGCATGGTAAGCAGGCGAACATGTATACATTAAACAGTAAGGAAAACCTTCTAGCCTAAAGTGTTAGAGTGAAAAGATCCAATTAGTCTGTTAACTTTCTAAGAGTATGGAGCAGAAAGGGACTTACTTCAGCTCAGGTCCCTCCCTCTGTCCGCATTAGAGAGAGTCTGCACGTATGTCACAGGCACTATGGTGGAGGGCTGGTGAAGATGATGGCAGCTCTCTGCGAGAATGGCACATATGGACTCAACTGTGGCCGCAAGAGCGACAGAATATCAGTTTTACATGTCAAACTGACAGAATCAGCCTTTAAAGCGCTGGAAAACTACCAAAACTGTAAGGTGAGTGCTGGAAAACTTACAGTTTTATGAAGAGAAAGGGAGAGCGACAGCTGGCTCGCCTAAAAAAAGGCATTAGATTTATAAAAAATGTTGTTTTATTCCTTTCTAAACAACGCAACATCTCTTAAAAGTTAAATAAACGTGTTCAATTGGCTATTACCCTTGTAGAATTGATTGTAAAATGTTTTTTAATAAAGAAAAAAGACTCTAGGGAGTGAACATAATGCCAACACACCATTACCTGCTATAAACTCTTTGCATGAAATTTCAACTCCACAAACCACATTCAGCAAATGTTAATACATTTATGAAATCTCACTGATCGAAAGAGATGTATATTAACGGGTTAAACGTGAAATAGTTTTGTTAGTTTTATGTTATATTGTGTTTTATACTCGAAAGATGAGCTACAATGCTAACGGTTAGAGAAAACTTTCTCTACAAGCCAAAAGCTTCGATTCAGTTGTCTGTCATTTCGACCGTTTGATAGTTTTATTACGTTTACAGTCTCTTTAAAGTAAATGTTTAGCGTTACATGCGAGAAAATCTTGACAATTTACGAAAATTAAAGTTTGGTGAGCTAGCTGATAGCATGGCTAATGTTACTAGCTGGCAGTCCTCCAACAATGATTAAGTTCATAAATGTGTCGATATTGTTTGTTATTTGTTTAACTTTCACGACTCTTACTCTAAATAAACATGGTCCAGAATCACAATAAGACCAAAAAATATCTAAATTTGTTTAATTAACGTCTAAATATGGTTGCTTCGCTAGCTAACGTTAGTTAGCTATGAAGACACACACTCACACACACACACACACACCTGAAGAGTTTTATTAAAACAAATTGTGTCGTTTTTAATGCTATAATCTTTATTATGTGCTAGGCATCCATATGTAACTTAAACTACATTAGAAATGACTTAATTCTGCTACAACGTATTTTTAATGTGTGACACAGTGACTAATTGGGGAAACCCTTTACTTGTGCATATACCGTTTTAATAGTGCACAAATCATCATTCTACCATGTAATTTTGATAAATATTCCAACATAGGTCTGACCACAGGATTTGCGTATCATTTCCATTTAGATCATACGAGTGAGTTGTATTATAATTGTGAGTTAGATTTGTAAAAGTGTTATGAATATATGACAAAGATAAGGAAATTGATGAAACAAAAAAAATCTTCTGGCCATTTCTATCATTTTGAAAGGCTGAAAGAGTTTCTATTGGCTTACTAGGAGAAATTAGGGAGCTTCAATGAAGAGCTGCACTGTCTGGATTTTTTTAAAGCTCTACACTGCTCAAAGTGCTTATGAGGCAGTGTTTGACTTAAAGCTACAGCTGGCTCAGTGTAAAAAAAAAAAAAAAAAAAAAAAGGAGAGAGAGAAAGAAAAAACTATGCACTGGGTTCATACAAATGGTTCATGCGATCCTGAAAGGCCAAATCCTGGTAGGCCCAAGATTTGCTTTGGGTTGTGGATGATTGGGCATTCACCCCATCCATCTAATTGACACTCAAAATGTTGCAACACACCATCAGGGATACCAGATGAACAAGTCTTAAGCTGGGAGCTGTTTTTTATATTGCATGTTAAATTTAAGTTTTAGTAATTTTTTGTGCTTTTGATTAGTTTGTTATATTTGTATTTAGTGCTTTTTTTTATAAACCTCAAATTAAACATAACTTTAATATTCTACATATTCAGTGTTTTTTTTTTTCCAGATTTAATTTAAATAAAAATAGCTATTTTAAATAGTTTTTGTTTTTCATTCTAAGCACATGCACTTCAATTTGACATTATCTAGCATGGAAGCATACCAAAAATGTTGCGACAAAATATTAAAGGACTGCATAAGGTTCCATAACAATCGTGTTGTGTATTGAGTATCACGTTGGAGTAAAGAATGTAGTGATCATATCCTCCAGGGGTTAGCGTCCTGGTTAATCATTAACTTCAAGCGAGCCGTGCTTTATCTTTCATTTGGCTCTAAATGTTGATAATAGATCTTTAATTGCTAAAGTGTGTCTATAGATTCATTTTTAATGTTTGATTCACTACGGAAGCTGTTTGTCGCATGTGGTTTAGGCTGTTTGGCTGCTGAACACCGTGGAGACTGGACCACAAAGTTGTTGAAATGTATAAAAATTACAACAAACCGCATTGCGCAACAACATGCAAATTGGTTAACTTATGTAACAGCTAGTGGTTACTATCTTAACTTTGCAAGATTATTTGTAAAGTTATATTTTGTTATTTGCGTTAAGCATTGTAGCCCGGTCAACGCAGATGTGCAACCCATTTTTTAGAGTTGAGAAATACACGTTTTGGCTTCCAAATCATCAGGGAGCTTAATCGTAGTTCTTCATACTCCTGTGTAATGTGATCTGATCTAGTCTGTGTGCAAGTGTGCTTGGGGGTGGGGTCTTGTGAAACTTATCTGGTTAAACAAGCCTTTGCAGATGGAGGCTTTAGGCAGTATTTGAATTTAACCGAAGGTGGATGGTTGCACGGTTTGAAAGGTTTGGGCTGTGTGAGATGGATTCATGAAAATTGGGACATTTGTGCCATTGAGATGTCCCAACCTGAATTCATTCCTACTTTATATGTACTGCGTAAAATCACGGCTGATAATGATCCAGTTTCAGTAGAAATGGAAGGTGAAGTTGAGTGTATTGTATTGTGTTAGACAGTGTTCCTTAGAATCTGGTCTGGTTGTAAACTGCACATTTTAGGCCCTTCTGGTATTCTGTGCATGCAGGAAATGCACATACTGTAACTTTTCACAGTATTCATACCACGTGCTGCAGAAAAAGTATGCATAGTATGCCATTCTTGGATTGTAGTTTATAGATTATATAACTAATCTCACTGTTTTTATGTTTTTCTTAATTACATTAGATGATTGATTGGTTGCTTATATTTGATGTTTTGGTGGATGAAATTACTTTTTGCTTGTTTTTGACATTTGAATATTTTCATCTTTTCCAGAAGGCACCGTCCTCACAGGCGACGATACGTTTTCAGGGTCTTCAAGGGGTAAGTTGACTTTGCAGTGCCTGGTAATGAGTTTTACAGCATCTAAATGAGCATCTTCGCTGGCAGAGGTGTGGGCTTTACTCGTCAAAGCACTCAATAATTGTGAACCTTGTGCCTTAATAGAGACCCGCAACCATCTGCAGTTTTATTGGGTGGCTTCTCACTTTTCCACTGTGAAAGCACCCGTTTACTTCAGACACTGTGTAACTATAAATACTGGGTCAGAGAGAAGGGTTCTGGTTTTACGCTCCTGAATACTCTTTCTAAAGACATAGTGTGCTTTTCTAGTGTCTGTGCTGCCGTCGACATGTTATTACAAAGCTCTGACTGAGCTGACACAATGAGTCTGATTCAAAACCTAGTGTGCTGCGATATAGGAAGCCATCTTCATCCTTCAACAGTGATGGATGATCATCGGTGAATCATTTGAAATGCTCTACATGGGCGGCAGCTCCCTTAACTGTCAGTCAAGCGCATCGCATATATTAATCTTCATGAGAACCGCACAAAAGACTTGACCAGTATTAACGGTTGATTCCAGTGGAGTTTGGCATCTGCATCTTGTTAAGGCTAATAATCTTGCTAGGATTTTTGTGATGTGCTTTTGTCATTTTATTTTGTGGAATATTATATATTTAGCTCTTAAGTTTTAGTCAGTTTAGCATAGCAAGTCTTAGTACCTCGAATTCAACTCTTTATTCTCAGTTAGTTATTTTAAATTGAATATTCAGATTTGATTTCAGCTTTACTTCAATTAAAAGATTTTTAAAAGCATATTTATTTAAAATGTAAAGTTTTAAACCACCAGGAGAAACCTGACTACTGCCTAGGTAGCTAACTTGTGTTTTGCTACACTGATATGTTTTTTTTTTTGAGTCCCTCTATTAGTAGTTAAATTACATTTTGTTTCATCTCTGCCCTATCAGCGCATTAAAATCCCAACAACAGATGCTCCCAATGGCTGTCATAACTTTGACTTTTATTTGTCAAACTATGGCAAAGACAATCCTCAAGGAAGCTTTGAGTGTATCCACCAGTACATATCTGGGTAAGAGCTGCTGAGCAAGTTTCCTGTGTGTCAGAACTATTTTTCTGCTCATTTTGCTGTTGTTTCTCATTCGTAACCACTCTTCTTGTCTGATAGCTCTGGAGTCCCCCATCTGTCCTCCTTGGGAACGATTCAAGACAAAATCACAGTATGTGCCACCAATGACTCTTACCAGGTGACCAAAGAGAGAGTGGCCAAAGCTGAGGACGATAAAAGCAAAAGCAGCACCAAATTCATCAGACCCGGAGGACCGTTCAGAGGTTTGATATTAATGCACTCTATTTTTTCTCCTAACACATTCTCACTGATATTTGGAGAGTACCCAGTAATTCAAGTTTAAAATTAACCTAGGTTAACAGTTTCAAGTGTGAAAACTCTGATCAGTTTAATTGAACATTTTCAGCATTTCCATTTAAGTTCCTGTTGGCGTTTTAATCGAAACGTTTCTGTTTCAAAGAATCTTTCGAAACATCTGATGATTATCTACACAGGATGGGGTTTTCTTTTCAGTTTCTGTTTTCATTCCCCAATTTAGATCTGCGTGTGGTACATCGTTACATGAATTGGCTCATTTTCTAGATTGAAATAGACTAATTATGGGACCATTGTGTGATCATGCAGGTCTCCTCAGATTTTTCACATTGACCTGCAACTCTCGGCCAGTTCAGTTGTAACAGTCTCATAACATCTGCGTTTAACCAACCGGGAGCTTTACACAGTGATGTATGGATTAGGGTCAAGAGAAAAAGCAAGTAAAGGTTCATCCTATTTATCTGATGTGGCTAAGTCGTGGCACAACCCTTGTCTCCGAGATTACTGACGTGCCCCACATAGAGAAGTGGAAAGTGACCGACTGAATCTTTCAGGCTATTGTCACCAGCTTAGATTGTTAAATGAAATCAGCATTTTACAAACTGCAGGGGGGGGGAGACGATGCTGCAACTCATGAGACCTGTTTTATCTCATGTTTTAAAAACGGTATCACCATTAAGGAACAAAAAAAAAGTTTCACCTCTGCCAGACAAAACCTGTCTCTCAGCACCTGTTCAGCTGTCACTCCCCCCTGGGAGCCCCCATTCTCCGGACCACAGCTGGCGTCCACCACAAAACTGGAAAAGTCAGTTTCACCCCCATCCCTCGGTGCTAAGCCGCAGGGGAGGAGTGATGGCGGTGCGTTTGCATTTTTAAACAGCAGAAGGAAGTGCAAGAGTGAGGTTTGTGGTGTAAGGCTTTGCAGCAGCTGGTTTTCAGGAAACTGTGTAACACCTTTATTTGGGTTAAATCTGAGAGACATGATATAGAGTGGAAATGGTGCAGATTTGTTATAATCCAGAGTTTAAATGATCTTCCCTTCCTTGATTCCTCCCAGTCTGCCATACATGAATGATGGCCAAAGCCTATTATCCACTGACGTAAGAGTTTCACCTGATCTGTTGGTGGTGAGACAGCGCAAGTTTGCGTCTGGATGTCTTCCAGTCTTTGGTGCATGTTTGGGCAAACCAAGGGAGAGTTCATAAGAGAAAGATGTAGGAAGTAGGATGGTTAAAGAGTCACTATTCGTCACTACTTGTGAGAAATTTCACAATAGAGGAAACTTATGTGACACTTAAAACACTGAAGTATGTACTTCAGCATTGTTTTGAGAATGCATACTTTAGTTTGTATGAATCCTAATTTTAGATTTAGGGAGGAAAAAAAATAACATGTATTCCCCCAGTTTCACAGACAATGCTTAAGCCTAGTCCCAGACTTAAATGTAATTCTAAGATGTTTCAACAGAAATAAACTTGCAATGACTGATCTTAAAATATATCAGTGCCATTGTCTCAAGATGCACAAAAGTAATGTTTTTAACGAAGACCTGTTAATAAAAATTACTTAAATGTCCTAATTGAGCTATGGCCTAATCCTGGTTTAGTCTAAGCCCCTTCTGTGAAACCGGGCCATTAAATACAAATGTAAAGTATTAAGAGACCTCTTAAGGATAAATATTTCACTGTTGTAATCACTTGTTCACTCTGTGAATGTTGTTTTGGCATAGACAAAAAAGTCCAGCACCGAAAACCGGCCCCGTCAGCCCCCGATCCGGTTCCAGAGAGGAAGCAGACCACCCCCCTCAACCCAGCCAACACCATCCGCAAGTGCCTTACCAACAACCCCGTATCGCAACGGCCATACCGGGACCGCGTCATTCACCTTCTGGCCCTGCGCTCTTACAAGAAACTAGAGCTGCTCGGCAGACTGCAAAGAGATGGCATCAGCCAGAAAGACCGCAACTCTTTGGGCTCTACACTAAATCAGGTAAGAGTGAAGTTGTGGATTGAAATCAGTTCACTTTTTAGAATTAAAGCAACCATTAAGCTAAATTGACAGCAGGTGGAATGTTATAATAAAAACACAAGCTTTAATGGAAGACTTCTAAAATTGGTCTCATTAACTTTCATTTTAAGTGCTCCACTGTAACTCTAATTTTTGTTGGTTGTTTTTGATTGAATTTAACTTGCTTTTAACCTGAAATATTATAATTTTTTAAAAGCAAGATGAAAGACTAGAAAGGCATTAATCTTAATGCAACTTGAGGACTATCATCGTACATATTAGTTTGCGATGGGTCACAGTTATAATTGCATGGCGTCAAATCACACCTGGAATCTGCCCGCAGGCTACAGACTCACAGCACTATTGCAGAAGCACAGTGTCACGTAATGCAAGTCACCATTTAACAGACTAAACACAAAGACTTTCATTCATCTCAGCTGAATGTATAGCACATGGCAAATTAGGCAACCATAAATTAAACCTATTAAAGTCGTTATACACATGCATTCACCCTCAAACTGCTCATGCTGAAGAGACCAGCTTACTTCATTAAGGACATACTGTTGACAGTCTTCATATATGAATGGCTTTTGTCATCAAAAGGGGTAGAAGTTGCAATTTCGGTTCTCCCCGCTAGTTTAAATACCACGGAAAATAGAAATACCATGGTTGTCATTTTCTATGAAATCTAGAAGGAATTAATTCAGGCTTTGAAAAGGGAAGTATAAAATGATCTTCTCTGCTTCTTTGGAAATGCAGGAAGGACTGAGAATTTGAAACGGTGCCCTCACTGGGTTGTAATGTAAGAAGTAACACTATATCCTTTTGCCTAACTGTCCATTTCCATTACTATTTATAGTGTTTGTGTATCTGCCACTCTGAAGTATGCCGACTTAAGTATTCAAAGTGTGTTTTCGACCTCCTATCATATGTGAATATTTAGTTCAGTTGCTAAAAATAAAATGACTATATACATATTTAAAAAAAAAAATGGTTACAAATGGTTACAACAGTACTAATCATTAAGTTTAACAAATTAGATTCACATTATGTTAGTTTAATACTTTGTTCAGTGTTTGTTCAAATTCAGGCTTGGTTTAGCAAGCACCACTTATTAGGTTAATTAAATGTTAAAACCCATTTTAACAGCCACACTTCATGTCCCATATTTAATCAGAGAAAGGAAACCAATCAATGTAATGTTTTCCATTCCATTTAGGTGGCCAGTCTAAACCCGAAGGATAACTCGTATTCCCTGAAGGACTTTATCTTCCGTGAGGTCCAGAGGAACTGGCCGGGCTACACGGAGGATGAACGGGTTCAGTGTGACAGGATCCTGGCACGGTAAGACTCACCGGTCACATGCAATTAAAAGAAGAATGACTCTTTAATTGAACATGAATCATTTTTGAGAGCCAGTACAAGAGATCCCAAGAGTATTTGGCAAAGCTTAAATTAGTTCTCTTTTTTTTTTTTCTTCAACAGTAAATTGGGTTTGAATTCAGAGTCTGTATCTTCCAGCAGCCCAACCAAAGAGCCAACATCTCCACTGGTAAGAGGAATACTAGTATAATCTAGTTATATTGATTATATTATATTGATATATATTTTTTTATCATTGTATAATATGTATACACAGTACATATGTATTAAAGAAACAAATATCAATACATTATTATAAATTATATTATAAATGCTTTGAAATGTATAAATTATATTATTAATATATATTATGAACCACATACAAATATTGCCAATCTTTTGTACGTCAATTAATTTGCAGACCCAATAATTATTATGTTTCTTGCTCTTCAGAAACGTCAACCTGAGACTGACTTCATTGACCCTCTGATGTCTAAGAAGCCCCGAATCTCCCACCTCAGTAACCGAGGGCCCCCCTCCTCTTCAGGTCGTCATTCTTCAGAGACTGAGGACAAAAAACCTGCATCAACGGCCGCTTGCCCAGGACCCTATTTTCACCCTCCCCTTGTCACGGGCTCCAGGTCAAACTCCCCCAGTACACCAGAGGGCCGGGGGTCTCAGGACCTGCCCCTGGACCAGAGCTCTATATGCGGAAACTCCTCCGAGAGCTACGCCCCCCACAGCCACACGTCCAGCCAGCCGGTTTCCACCACGTCCCCCTTGTCCTTCTCCACCTGTACCGTCTCCACAACCACCATTACCTCCACTACTACCACCAGCAACGGCCACCGCGTTTCTTCTGCCGCGTCTCCTACGGCCAGCCGTGAAGGCAATGGCAGCAAAAAGCCCAAGAAGTCCAAGAAGCACAAAGATAAAGAGAGGAAGCGAGAAGGAGAGAAAGAGAAGGATAAGGACCGAAAGAGGGATAGAGAGCATAACTGCGATAAGGAAGCAAAGCCCAGGAAGAAACATCGGAATGAGGCAGAACAAAGACACATTCCTGCCAACATCAATCAAGAATCGGACCGAGAAGGTTTGTTTTGCCATGTCCTATGCATTTTGTGGTGTGAATAATTGATTATTATAAAAATATTTTGAATGAAGGATTTGTTAAGCTTGTTCTCTGGCCTGATGATAGGCTTGATTTATGTTCCATTTGCCTTTGGCCCTTGAACTTTAGTTTACAACAACAAATTTAAGTTTGTCCGTTCCCAAGAGACAAAGATCATGTGTTACGTGTGTTTGTGAGAGGGCAGATTTCCATGTTTCTACATGACTTTTGTGTCTCTTTACAGCTGGCAAAGACAAGCCTGTGAACAGCACTGAACTTCCAGTCCCAACAAAGCCCGATTACGTAGTGTGAGTGAACTTTGACTCGTTTATAGTGTGTCATTCTGCATAAACCCTCTGCATCACATACAGTAATATAATAAAAAATAATATTATTTAAGGTGTATAAATGCATTCATGTTTTTATATTTTAATATATATTTTATATTCTATCATAGAATTTCATGATATAGAATTTGTGATTCTATTTTTTTTATATATATAAAAATGTATTATGTAATGTATGTATTTTTTTTTTTTATTAGACTAGATATACGGTTTGGGTGTGTCTGTATATATGTGAGAAACGAGCAAATGATCTGAGACGTATTTCGAGTCTTATTGTCCTTGTATTGTTTTATTGCAGGAAGTACACAGCAGTGATATCTATGGATCAGAGGCAGCACTATAAGGATGACTTCAATGCAGAATATGATGAGTATCGCATCCTTCATGCCCGCGTAGAGAGAGTTACTCGTCGTTTTACAAAACTGGACGCCCAGTGTAGACGACTTGCACCAGGAACTAAAGAGTACCAGGTAGGATGATTCTTGTTCTTTTTATACTGGGAATTGCACAGAACTGTCTATATTTATGTCTATGTATATTTTTGTATCCCAAGTGTTTTTCTTGTCTTTCCTAACAGGACGTACATGAACAGGTGCTGCAAGAATATAAAAAAATTAAACAAGTAAGTGTAACCTTGCATGTCTTACCCATCTGGGTCCTTTTAGACCACAAGTAAACAAAAAAAAAAAAAAAAGTATTTTAATTGACACATTATGTTTGCTTTACAGCACAGCCCAAAATATTATGAAGAAAAACTGCGCTGTGAGTACCTGCACAACAAACTGGCCCACATCAAACGGCTCATCGCTGACTTCGACCAGCGGAAGGCGCAGTCCTGGCTGTAGGGCACGGGACCAAGCAACCCCCTCAGCCAATCAGAGCGCTCTTCAGCCGAAGGAGTGTGGGAATCAATCAGCTCCTTATTTATTCTATTTACTGATTCCCCACTCGCCTGTTTTTCCATATCTGGTCGCCTTCATCACTCTATATCATGTTTTTTTCCTTTTCATCCTATCCCATACCTTTTCATTGATTCCTTTTTCTTTCTTTTTGAAGGATTTTTTTAAAAGAAAAAAGGACAAAAAATAAAACTAACTTTTTGAATGCAAAAAGAAAGTTCGCAATGCAAACCGGGGGCCTTACAGCTCGTATTTCTTCAAGCCTTTTGCACAGGGGTGATCGAGCCAGTACATGTGAAAAAGTGGCCATAAAACAGGGGGTTTCCAAGAGCCTTGAGACTTCCTTTCTCCCGATGGCCCTGTTTTTCTTTTTTCTTTAGAAGAGCATCAGTATTCACGCCCACAGTGCAAATGATGCCTTAAGGTATTAATACAGACCTATATCGATGTGGCGTCAGTGAGACATACAAGCACCCGGGGCAGTGGGGAGAAATTATTATGACCTGATCACAGGTCCAGCGCACATTCATGGAAGGTGTGATCGATGTTTGCTTGTGTGTGTGTGTGTGAGAGAAAGTGGCGAGTGAAAATTGTCAGTGTTTGTTCATTTTTGGGAAGGACTGTGGGTCAGAAACTACAGGTAGAGATGGGCTCTGGGAGTAGATTTAGATATAAATTACATAAAAGAGAAAAAAAAAAAAGGAAAACAAAAATCCCCCAAAAAAAGCTGCTACATTTTTTTTTTTCTTTGAACAGCCGGAGCCTTCGGGATCAAGCCGGCTCGTTTTACGTGTTCTTATTTTGGGCCTGCTCTGTTTAAGAAAATGATTGTACCATCTTGAAGGCAAAGGTGCTACTGATTCATGAGAAAATGCGTCGAGCAGAGGCAGACCTGTATATCCATTTCAAATGTATTCATTAATTATTACAAGTCTCAGAACAGAGTTATTTATGACTTATATAATATTATATATTTTTTGTTTTCATTTTGAATTGCTGGAATTTTGAGTATTGAAAACAGAAACTGATCAAATATGCATAAAAGTCTTTATTTCACGGTATCATTAGTGATTAAACTTCTTAAAGATTAAGGGAAACGTTTTGTTTACAAAACCTGTGTGATGGGAAGTTGCCAAAAAAAAAAAGTTATAAAAATGAAACACAAATGCTTTCAATCCTATGTGTATATAGTCTGGAATAAAACGCGTTTCTCTGAGTGACATAACACTTTATCTAAAAGAAGATGGTGATCGAACACTTACAGTGTCTTGATGTATTTATTTTCTTTGATGCTTGTTTAGGAAAAAGATCCAGAATGCAGCTTTGTGAATCAGCTTTCAAAAGAAAAAGAAAAAAACATTGCTTGCAGTTATGCAAATTCTCACTGGATCATGGTGGATTCTGATTGGCTAGCTCATTCTTGAGGCTTGCTGCATTGTATTTGCACATTTTAAGATGTCTTTTTGAGATCTGAAAACAAATCATCTCTCTCTTATGATCACAATTATTCCATTGTTAAAGACTGGGAGGTGTTTCCTTTGTTTTCCATTGTTGTATATTGAAAAACCTGAGTGTGCCATTCTCAAAATAACCATTGATGAATGTTCGTTTTCAGTATTTGGGGCGGCAGATGGCATCTTACTTGCTTTTTAGGGGCTTAAATGTGATCAAACTCCCTAAGATGTTCTGTCGTGTGAGCTTCTGTTCATTTTAGTCGCAGTTTAAAGACTGGATGAAATGTCTGATGACAACCATAAACAAGTCATGGTTATTTAACAGAATTATAGCAGATGCTTATTTCCTCAGCATCCACACTGAGCCCTAAAGATTTGGGATGACACTAAGAAGTGTTGCTTTGAAAGGAGAATGTGCATCTACACATCAAACTTGGTATTGTAATTTGGGTGGGGAAGTATTTGGTGTGTGACCAACACTTGTTTTCTTTCCCTTTTGAAGAAGAGACTGTGCCTCTGACACCACTAAAGAGAGATGTTAATGTTGGAAAATAAGCCAAGAATCTCATAACACTGTCATCTCTTGTTTTAAAGGTGGGATGGGGGTTGTTTCAGACTGTAAGAAAGTCCCTGACCTGTCCACCTAAAAATGTATTAAATCAGTTCAATAAAATGTGAACTTGGCATTATTCTACCTTGCTTTTTTTCCCTGAGTCCATTTTACTTTATTTTTTACTGCTTATATTTTACTCTACATTTTCTAATCGAGAAATTAGAGCAAATGCGGTTAATGTTTGAGTGTCCTGAATGAGTCATTAAATTGTAAATCCAAAAGAATCGTTCACGACCTAAACAAGTAGGCTATGTAAGAGCAATAAATCTCCAGCAAGCAACTCAAGAAAAATACCTGCCACATTTGTCAAGGTATAAAATAGAAGAAAACAATTGCCTATATATATTCCGAGTGCCTACACTGAAAATTTGTGTATAACGATGAGTAATATTTTACATAAATCTCTTTCAGTGCCGCTCCAACTGCGAACACCTGTTCACACTGAATGAAGGAGGAGTAACGTGATCGATTTATAGACCAAACCAATGAAATACGTTTTCACGGACCACACTCGAATCCTATTGGTTTGTACCATCGTCAGTTTTTGAAGTCAAACTATCACAGAAGAGACCGATTCGTTCCGTTTAAAGATTTCGTTCGAAATCCTAAATTCATTCATAAACAGTCATGCCTCCCCCAATCCATTAAAAAAAAAAAAAAAAAAAAAAAAAACCGAGGTGTGGTTAGTTTTATTCCCTCCTTGCTTTGAAGGGTGTGAACCGACGGGAACTAAGGTTACGTGACTTAACGTTACACAGCCCGGAAAATCAAATAGTTTCGTTTTTGACTTCCCTGCGGTCGTAAACATCTGTGCTTGTCTGGAATCAAGAAGGCTAACGTAACATCAAGAGCAATGGCAGAATTCGTTAAGGCGCAAATTAAGGGTGACAAAGTAGTCGTGTTTCTGAAGCCGAGCTGTCCTTACTGCGTCCTCGCTAAGGATGTTTTGTCAAAGTATAAATTCAAAAGTGGACACTTCGAGTTGATTGATATCAGCGGACGCAGTGACATGAGCGGCATCCAAGACTATCTTCACCAGATCACAGGCGCGCGAACCGTGAGTAACATTTTGATAACACTTTTTGTTATTTTAGACCAGACCGTCAGTCATTACGTCACACTGCCACAGCTACACTAATTCTAAAGTAAATGTATTAACTTCAAACAAAACTTTCTTTTTATCTTAAAGTTCATTCTCAGTATTATATATTATTATGGTAGTAAATATCTCCATATTTTTTTAACTCGCTTATTCGCACAAATGCTGAGTCACCAATAGCTTGACCAGCAGCTTTGGCCCTGCCCATTGCATGTTAGTCATATGCTTTATTCGTTTGCCATGCAATGTATTACATTTATTTCCATCATTGAATTCTCCATGTATTCTTTGCAGGTTCCTCGGGTCTTCATAGGCGAACAGTGCATTGGAGGAGGAAGTGATGTCGACGGTCTGGACCGTTCTGGAAAACTGGAGGGCATGTTGCAGGCAATTGGATCTCTGCAGTGAAGGTATATACACGGTCCTTCTTTATAAAATATAAAAAACAATATATACATCAGTGGTTTAGCCTCAGGGCACAGATTTTCCTTTAGACATCAAGTGGCCACTATCTCAAAATTGTGTATTTTACAAAGAAATGTTGACGAAGTGATAAGAAACTGCTTTTTCTTTCAGCAGCCATTCACTCCACAAAACATATTTTGGTCAGTGAAAACCATATTTGACCCACAATTTAAATACAATATTATTTTAGTATGACTGAAACTGTGTAGTGTGTAAAATATATATATATATATATATATATATATATATATATATATATATGTATGTATGTATATGTGTATATATATGTATATGTGTATATATGTGTGTGTGTGTTATTTTAATTTTGTCAATTTTATTAACATTTGTATGTCTATGTAGACTTATTTTCAGTGTTTTAGTTATTTTAGTTCATCAAGGTGAACTACATTGAAAAAAAAAAAAGTTTTTTAATATTTATTTTATCATATTTTATTTTAACTTTTATTTTTAATTCAAGTACCAAAATTGTAGTTAACTATAATAACCCTGTCTGGCTCATGTTGTCTGTTACCCTACATAGTTTTCATCTTCAGTATCATTGCTTTTCCCAACATCAGTGACTGTGTTGGAACCTGTGACTCATTTTTGGATCACGACTCACCCCTTGTGAACCACAGGTTTAGATTAAAGCCCCAGCCTCTCAAAACAAACAAGCATCCTTCTAAAATGTCTTTATTCTGCATGAGATGAGGGTCAAACATAACTGGACTTAGACTAAAGAAAGCCAGAATCGGCTCTACGTCCACCATACTAACTGCACTAAGAGGCGATCCACATGCTGGATGCGTACTTTGTATGTTATTAGTTGAAATAAAAATCTCAGATGTACATGTTACAAAAATAGTTGCATCAAATTCAAATCAATCTCATGGGGGAAAAAAAAATAATATTAGAAATGTATTCAAGTCATATTGCTGGAGTAACCACTGAATTCAGAAACAGAAATCTCACCATGACATAACATGGCTGACCATGAGAGTAACATATCAGTCTCTGGAAAGAGTATGAGATGATCCCTACCCTGTTTAATACTTTGGGATTAATCCATCGCAGAGGAAGTTTATTGCACCAATCAGGCATAATCGCTCCTATAGAATTATCCACATAGAAGAGCATCGGCGCATAGTGAGAATTCACAGCTGTCTGCTTAATAACACAGGTTCAGAGGTCAAAGTTTGTGTGAATAGAGTACATCAGCATCCACCGTCAACCCAGGAGTCAAACACAGGTCTCTTTCATCCTGTATTTAAATGAATCTCTAATTTGCATCTTCTGTTTTACACCCTGCCTTCTGGTCCGCAGGGCGTCAAGAAGGGGTCACATGATGGTGCAGCGAGACTTGCGGATCTGCCGTCTGCGTTGCTGGTACTCGCTGAGCTCCTGTAGGTAACCTCTGGAGGGCCAGCGCAGTCGCTCCACCTGCTCGCGCTCCTCATCTGTCACAAAAAAAGCATTACAGGAAAATATTTCTACGACATTCCCTCCTGCTGAACGCCAGTGCATTTCAACAAAGCATAATATCCGTCCACCAGATTCTTTTTACCTTGTTCTTCAATTGAAATAATGTAATTGTCTCCATTTGTTTCACATTGAGTCTATAAGAAAAATCTGAAGTCTTACAAAAACCTGAAAATAAAATATTTTCCTGTCAAAGTTTGCTCGTTCTATTCATTGACTCACAGATATACCATTCATGAGACGACACTTTTATTTATTCGCCAAGTGCGTGTGGAAATGCAGGACATATTAATTAGGTCTGACGATGATACATTTGTTTCAAAAGTGACCTTACAGTTGCTCTCAGTGTTTCCTAATGAGGCTTTGACAGAAGCGGGTAGTGATTTGCATGGGCTTGTGTGCAGCAGCAGCTGTTAGAAGTGCTCTCAGGGTGTTGGGATCTGGCCTTAGAGATGATTGTGTGTGTGTGTGTGTGTGTGTATGTGTTCTAATGCGCTTGAACATCCCTTCCAGGTGGTCAAGCAGACGGCTCACCTGATAGCTCCAGGAAGTCAGGCTTGTGACTGAAGATCAGGTAGTTATTGGCAATGAAATGGAGGAGCCAGACATAGAGCTGGTCAGCGTTGTGACACTAATGAGAGAGGGAAGATGAGATCAGGTATATCACAGATGTATTGATATAGAGATGTATAGACTCACCTTCGCTTTCTTCAGTAAGCGAATCACACTGATCCCAGTAGATGCTAGTTCTCGACTGGGCATATTTTGAAGATACGCGCAGACACACACTTCACACAGGTGCTGCAGCCGTTTCACCTGGTACATCTCGGCGCAGACGAGCACAGCCATGGCCTGCAGCACACTGGCTGAACACACAGACACACAGCACTGTCAATCACCTCTTGTTTCCCCCTCCATCAACCTCAGTTCATATCCACCCCCTGTCAATCAAACTCAGTCTCTATTTGCATCTATTCCCTCAACAGTGTTGTTTAATGTCCTTGATATGAATGGGGAAGCATCCATGACACTGATTGACAGAACGAGTCAAACAATCTGACATACTAAACCTTCCTTCATTGTTTAATGATACATACAACCTGAATCATTACATGTCACTCATTTGAAACATATGGATTATGATGCACAATACAGTGAATGTAAAAAGCCATTGTTAGGCACAACATACAGAAGAACCCAATTTATTCTCACTTAATATTGTAAATGCTTATATTATTACCTAAACAGATAACAAAAAAAAAAAGATCTTACACTACCATTTAAAAGTTTGGAGTCAATAAGATCTCATATTTTATTTATTTAATGGAAAAATATATATACTGATACTGAAAGTAAATAATTTATGTTACAAGATATTTCTTTTTCAAATAAATGCTGTTCTTTTAAACTGTCTTTCTATTGTTTTCTATTTTTGTGTTCCACAAAACATTAAAGCAGCACAACTGTTGATACTAACAAGAAATGTGTCTTGAGCAGCAAATCTGAATTTTAGAATGATTTCTGAATGATTACTTTTTCTTGCATGTCATGTGCGGGGCTCCATAGTTTTGTGTGTTTTCAATAAAAAAAATATTTAATGAAACAAAATAATTTGTTCATCCTTAAATGTTGTTAGTACTGTGAACATTTAGTATTAAGAAATTACATTTGCTCATTCTATTGCATAATTTGATACTCGGACTGAGTAATTCTCTCAAATTGTAGTTAAGTCCTCTGAATCATATTGTGTATTTAAGCACACCTGAAAAACTTTATTGACCAATCAGCATCCTGGACCAGAATCTGGGCCAAACGAATGAAAGATTGACTCGTCCTCGAGTCAAGAACCGGTTGCATCAGTTTTCGGATCACCTGTAGTGATGAGAAGTTCGGTTCTTTCCTGCGAACCGGTTCTTTCGGACAGTTCGATTCAATGAACCGGTTGAAGAAAATGGATCACCGGTTCTTGCGCTCAACGTAATGATGTCATTGGTAAATGCGCATTTTTGTGGCTAAATATCATATTATTGGGGTCACTTAAACTGGCAGACATGAAAACAACCCACCGCAACAGGGTTAAAGTAGCCAAATTCTGCAAAAATCCTTGATAACCACACTCTCACCTGGACAGCAGGTGTCAGTGTAGAGGTACTCCAGGAAAGCCAGAAAGGTATCAGACGAGACTCCATGTATTGGCACCACACGACTTCGTGCTTCTGCATATTTCCCACTGAACATGGCAGCCATAACATCACAGCGGGCCACAAGCACGGCTCTGTGTGCTGGCAGCACACTTCCTGCAAGCAGATGCACAGCTGACCTCTTAAAACACACTTACACCCATGGAGTCAAGCATTACAGAGGAGCTCTGACTCAAACATAAGCCCCTCCCTTGTACTTTCCACCTTTGAGCACTCTGAATCAATGCACCATTGTCTGTATACATGCACATGAGGGTTAGCATTGACTCTTGCCTTGCACCATGAAGATGACATCAGAGTATAGAGGGGAATTGAAGAGGCTTCCCAGTGTCAAAGGACCTTGTTGAGAGCGGGGGTTGGGTGTGTCCCTGGGGGCCTGCAACCACAATGAATCGACACTGCAGTACACAATTTGAGGCGTTGAATACTGTTTGCACTGTGAGCATTTAGAATTGAGAAATCGGGTCAGCCATGCAAATCATTCGAAAAATAAAACCTTTGCACAGTCCAGTTCTGTAGTATTTTTAGAGTGTCTCCTGTCTGTCAGACAGATACCTTTTCTCTTCCAACGAATGAGCGTATCCTGTCAATCAGCTGGGCTACGGCCAAAGGGTTCTTCAGTTTTTCAGCAATAGCTTCCTCCAGGTATTCCCATTCCCAAGCCCCTGTGAAAAAACACACATCACCAGCATGCACTGATCCATGAAAACATCCTGCTCACACATGCAATAACTGGCTGTCCGGCTGACCGTGGAGTAGATCTCGACCTTTTACACTGGCTGCTCAGATCTTGCAGTTTAACCAACAGTTCAACCTCCCAGTGGAGGTACACTCTTTTTTCAACCTTTCAGTGTATAGTTCTTAAAGTGATAGTTCGCCCAAAAATTCTAATTGTGTCATTAATTACGCTCTACCCTCATGTCCTTCAAAACCTTTGTTAATCTTCGGAACACAAATTAAGATATTTTTGTTGAAATCCGTGAGCTTTCTGACCCTGCATAGACAGCAATGCAACAGGTAAAATAGTCCATGAGACATCAGTAATTCAACCGTAATGAAAACTTTTTGTGCGCAAAAAAACCCCAAAAGTAAACAAATGTATTCAACAATTTCTTCTCTTGTGTGTCAGTCTTCGTTGTGATTTTTACGAGAGTACCACAACACAAGGAGCTGACGTTCTGACGTAGAACCTGGATTGGCTGCGCCTTGTTTACAAGCAGAGGAATGCACAATGCACATGGAGACTGACACTGAAGAGAAGAAATAGTTGAATTAAATTAATTATTTTTGTTTTCATTGTGCACAAAAAAAAGTATCCCTGTAGCTTCAGAAAATTAAGGTTGAACCACTGATGTCACATGAACTATTTTAATGATGTCCTAACTACCTTTCTGGGCCTTGAATGTGTCAGTTTTATTGCTGTCTATGCAGGGTCATAAAGCTCTCAGATTTCATCAAAAATATCTTAATTTGAGTTCTGAAAATGAAGGACATGAGGGTGAGTAATTAATTGGGTGAACTATTCCTTTAAAAGAACCATGTGAAGAACATCTTGAAAAATCTGAGGAAAAAAAAAAAAAAATAAAGGTTCTTCATGGAACCATCAAAGCCAATAAAGAACCCAGTGTACAGGGCTGGTGGATTCAGTTACTCCACCAGGTTATTTTAAGAAAATAACTTTAAAAACAAGGTTATGTGAGCCTTTTCTCAGCTTTCTCTTCTCCATTAACTATACCAGGATACAAAAAGCCACAAAGAAGGTGGTGGAACAGCCGTTTTCCACAAGAATCAAGCTTTCTTGGTGACAGCTAAGAAAATAAAACCAATATTTAACTGGTGTTATTTCATAGTAAAGACATAGTTTCCACTGTTCTGTCACATAAAAATGCTCATCCGTCACAGCTGAGCTGATTTAATATTAACTCAGCCTCATTCGTAAATCTGTCTAGACACTAGCCGAGCGGGATCTGATCTGAAAGAAACCACGCACAATGAGTTTCCACGCATCATTTACGTTAATGTAACGACCGCCCTTGGTTCACGGGAGGAAATTGGCCTCTGGAAAAATCAAACCATGTATCAGCAGCAGGGTGAGATGATCTCATCAGTATGAGGCTCACCTTCTCACCTTGTGAGCATGGCCTCACTCTGATAAATGAGTCTATAATATCCTTTCCTGTTTCCTGGACTGTTAAAGCCTCTTCTGAACACCTGATTGAGATGCATGTCCATCCTTCCAGCCTCCATTTTGCATCAGAGCTCCCAAAGAATGGGAAACGGGAGGTAATATTCCCAGCTTATGAGGAATGTTGTCGTGACGGGCTAATACAAGCACAGAATCAAAACGGTGTACCTGAATGTCATGAAAAGCATGTCCAGGACACACTTCACCCCAAAATCAAAATAAATGCATTGTTTGCATAAAGGAAATGCGCTGACTTTATTGTCATTACATTCCACGGTGACTTTCCCTTTTTAAAAAGAGTTAAATTTGCAATTAAAAGTACTTGTTAGGCATTTTACGTGGGCTATCAAGTTGAGATCACATGACCAGCGGAATGCTACTTGCTTTACGTGGTAACCCCATTATAATAAGGTAACATCAGCTCAGAATAAATTAAACATGGCTGATCTCAATAGCGCATTTCAACAACGACATCAATAACAGAAAAAGTTGAACGATGCTGCTTTCAAACCACAAGATGTCAGTATAATTGTATGCAATAATTGTATTGTGTGTTTGTGCGTCTATATATATATATATATATATATATATATATATATATATATATATATATATATATATATATATATATATATATATATATATATTCTTTCCAAGAAGAGATGTTTGCCATATAGCTTGCATTATAAACAAAAAGTTACTGAGCACAATAATTACTGTAATTTTATTTTTTATTTTATTTTATTTTTTTTAGATTTCTTTTTCTTTTTTTCTTTTTTTAGATTCGGTACTGTAAATTACTATAATACAATTAATTTTAAATCAGCATAAAATAAAGCCAGTTACAAATACTATAATAAAATATTTAAAAAAATGTATCCTTAATTGCCATAAAAATAATGACACAATGCAAGTAAGAAAGAAAATAGATAGATTTTTAAATGAAGATACATTTTGTGGTAAAGTATTACATGAAACATTACTGAGAGGTTTTGTGAAATTCAGCACTTACCATAATCATAAATTATTTTTTTTTATAGAGGCACATATATTGTATATCATATCTTTTGTTTTCCCTCTCTTGTTTCCTCATATGCATATATGGTCACACACACACACACAAACACACAGATCTCTCTGTCCTCCCATGCATGGTAATCAGCCCCACAGCTCCAGGGTCTCATAGAGTGGACTGCCATCATACATGCACATGTAGAAAACCATAAATCAGCCAGGGCTTAGACACAAACAGACAGCCTCCAAACTGAAGCCATTTTAATTATGAAACTGTCCTATAAAAATCCTTCTTGAAGAGATAAGACAGTGAATGGGAGAGAAACATTTCAACCGTAACTCAATTGAGACGCCTAAACCAGCAGAACTGAGGAAGCATTTTCAAACAGTTTCCTTCAATCATGCTAATCTCGCGTCATATTTACGTTTGTGACAGGATTCTTCATGGAAAAAGAAATGCTGCCAATAAATAAACACCAGCAATAAAAGAAGCTCTACCTAGAGGAAATTTGCTCTTTCATAGCTCAGGAGACTTGGATTTTCAGTTAAATAAACAAGATAAAATAAAACAAATAAAATGTGTTACTAGCATTTTCGAATATTTTTATATTAAATAAATATTGCAATGTATGTAAAATATTAAAATGTGTTATATGATTAATAGCACCTTTTTTTCATAGCTTAAGAGAATTAGGTTCTCAGTAATTAAAATAAAATTTACATTTATTTCAAATATAAATGTTTTATATGATTGGCAGTGTTTTTCCTATAGCTCAGGAGAATTAGGTTATCAGTAAAGAAAATAAATGTATTTAAAATATTAAAATATATTATATAACTATTCACAGCTAGAGAATCATGTTCTCAGTAATTAGATATATATATAAAATATATATATATATATATATATATTAAATACATAAAAAGTAAACAAAATGTATTTAAAAAAATATTACAAATGTTTTATATGATTATTCGTATGTTTTTGTTTTTTTAAAGAAATGTCCTTTGCATAAGGTCTCCATTTGCTCTGTTTAATCAATTTTTTGTTCTTAAAGAGTTGCTAATTTTCTCATCTGTGATTTTTCTTTCTTATGAAAAAAAGCCATAAACATCAATATATTTTGCCCTTTATCCAACAGCAGTTGCCTTAAACAACATCAGCCGTAATATTGCAAACAGCGCACGTTCTTTCTCACCTCTGTAAAGAAACATTAACGTCTCCCACAGGCATAAACAGAGCAGCGGGTCCTTCACAACCAGCCGTGAAAGGTGTCCTGGAGGGTGTCCGTCTGCTCTGGGTAGATCATCTATGCCTCCATCCCAGGTGGACAAAAGCGAGTTGGGGCCGTCTCTGTCCCTGCAGGTGCAGCGTGAAACAGGCCTTTCCCAGGCCTGCCGTCCCACCAGCAGCTGTCTGAAGTACGGACTGACGGCACACAGAATGGACGCGTGCGCCCAGCCCAGCTCCTTCCCAGAGTCCCCAGCGTAGAACGCCACGTCTGCGAATTGAACGCCGCGTTCGAGGAGCCACTGCAAGTCCTGAGAGAAGGAAGATTCCTCCACTCTCACCGAGGGAAGACGCGCTGTAAGACATGGATGGGATGTTATAGGACAGCCTTACAGCTCAGATGTTGATCTTTATAGCTCAGGATACTAAATGTGGGTCTGAGTTATGTTTCAATCAAGTATCAACAAAGCAGAGATGTTGCCTAAAATACCTTTAAAAAATTAGACACTTGTTGACGTGGAGTAAGAATGCAGAGCTATTAAATGAATATTGTGAAAAGTGTGTTCAAATTGAAATTTGACTTTGTGATAACCTGTAATAATGTAAAATATTATTGCAACTTAAAATAACTTTTCTATTTTAATATATATTTTACAATTTAATTTATTCCTATGATGGCAAAATTGAATTTTCAGAAGCATTACTCCAGTCTTAGTGTCACATGATCTTTCAGAAATCATTCTAATATGCTGATTTGAAACATTTAGATGGACATTTAATACATTACTGTGGAAATGGTCATACATTGTTTTTAGGATTCTTTGATTAACTAAAGTTCAAAAGTAGAGCATGTTAAAAAAATAACATTTATTTGTTAAATGTTTTTATTGACACATTTGATCAACTTAATGCATCCTCATTGAATACAGTTACACATTTCTTGTTTTAATTTCTAATTTCTTGAATGCCATATAATTTCCAGTGCCTCTTTTCTTTCAAACATTTATGCATTTCTAGTTAAAAATTAAAAGTGATACTTTCCTACATTCAAATTAGAAAACTCTCAAATCCCGAATCATAGTATGCTGAAACAATTATGCTAAATCTCGGTTTCCAATGTATTTTCAAAGTATGCATCCTTGCATGTGTTCAATATTGCTGACAGCTTCTCTATTTAATTTCGATGCTGTCTAGCAGAAACAACCGTGATATTAAAAAGATATAATCTGTGATTATTGTTTCCTGTAGGGAATGTTAAAGAACACAAAAGGATGTGAAGGAGAGGAAGATAAAAGAAATGGGTAAAAGAAAGGGTGAAACAGGGTGAGCTAAGCAGAGGAGGATGGTGGGTAAGGACTTTTTTTAGTGTGAAGGGAACAAGGTGGAGAAAGAGAATGATGAGACAAGCAAAGCAGATGAGACGGGATGAGTAAGGGCTCCGGTAATAAGACTGGAGCAACGAGAAAAATGACGTGGAAGCAAATTCCAAACAACGAGGATTACAGGAAGGCCACAATAACGTACAAAAAAGAAATAGAACAAGCACAACAAACAGATGTTGTTTGTTCATTATGTCTGTATTATAGGTACATTTCCTCATATATTACTGTTGTACTTTATGAACTCCATAACCATTCATTTGAGGCCACACCAACGGTTTCCCAGCATTCAATACCCTACATATTTTACGGGCTGTGCTCTATAAAAAGAGCCTAAGTAGTGCTGGAGCCACACCAACACACTACAGAAAGCTTTGGCTTCTTGTTCTAAGTGTCAGTGCTAGCAGTGCTCATCTTGTGCAGAATACTTCTAGCCTTTAGCAGACAATCCTAAATGGCAGATGAGTTCATTGACTCGGTTACTGATGAATATTGCCATTTTGTGCACATTTTGCAGCCCGAACGCTTTGCAGAGATTAAGATAAGATGCCTGGCAAATTGCAAGTAGTTATTAGTGAGATTAGCCAAAATTAGAGCGGTTTTAAAGGGGAGTGGAAACGTCGAAAGCTGCATGATGATCTTTTTGAGATGTCTACTACACCAGACACATCACTCACATAATAATGAGGAAAGCTCATCAGCCACTAACCTGGCTGGTCCAAATGAGGAGGACGGGGCTCGTTAAATCTTTGCCCCCGTCGTTTGTCTGGCCGTTCTTTGGCTTTCTGCTTCAGACACTGAATCATGAAGTATTCCAGCTGTGTGAAGATTCAAAGGCAAGCATGTAAATAACATCCAAGTACACCACAAATCACACCAACACCAAATATCGAGGAATATTTGCAGCTAGTTAGAAATGTAAAAAAAAAAATTGTGTCTTTAGGGTTACAAAAGCTTGTCACTATACCCTTAAAGGGTTAACTTTTTGAACAAAATTTCATACCTTTACAATAAAAATCACAGTTACAGCTATGCACACTTGAAAATTAAATCTATGGGGCAAGATTGGCTGATTAATAAAAGTATTTTGCCTAGTGTGAGTTTCATAACCACAAACAGCCTTGTCAATGGATAGTGTACATTTTTGTATTTTTTTTTTAATTGAATAAACAGCTTCTACTAAAAAAAAATAAAAAATACTGTCCCCATATTGCATGTGATAGATACTGTCAAGAGAGCTTAAATGCTCTTAAAAGGGTCATATGATGCTTTTTTAAAGATCATTATTTGGTGTAAAAGAATATGTTGACAAGCTTTAATGTTAAAAAAACACATTATTTATTTTTGTTGGCCCTCTATGCCCCGCCTCTCTCAAATGCGTCGTTTTCTACAAAGTCCCTCCTTCCGACATGCGTAGTCTGCTCTGATTGGCCAATTGACCCAGTGCATTGTGATTGGCCGAACACTGCAAGCACTCGTCAGAAATGTAACGCCCCTTTCCATAATCGTTATATTCATCTTTAAAAATAAATGTAAAGACTCTCTCTCTTTCTCTCACACACGCGTGATTTCGCCTAGATACACACAGCATCTCCCTGACATGGCTGCTTCAACACTAACTGTGGTTGCTGAAACCACTCCTTCTTTCTTTGCGTGAACATTTGGGCAGCATTATGCAAATATTTCCATATAGTGATATAGACATGTGGGGGCATGTTTGAATGAGCCATTTTAGGGGGGCTTGGCAGAGTCTTAACTTTTATAAAGAATAACTCTTTTGATTTGAGGCTTTAGTCTTTGCAACTTTACAGATCTTCTTCATGCACCAAGAGCTTGTAACACTGCAAAGAGAAAGGAAAAATGGAAATCGCATCATATGACTCCTTTAAATTCCAATTAGCCATTTAGCAGATGCTTTAATACAACATGACCTATAGTACACTTATTACACTCTCCCTGGAGCAACCGGGGCCCAAGGTCTCAGTGGTGATGGATGGGTTTTATATTTCACCCGAGGCATGGAGTTTATAAATTACCTCTTACTGGGTTTGAACCTCCAACCCTATGGTTACCAGCCTGGAACCGCTAAACCACAAGTACAGTTCTTCTGCATACTTATGAGACTTCTTAACAAAGATTAAGAGAAAAAAAGACACTTACCACACTGCCAAAGTAACGACCCACAAAAAAGTTGTTTAGAGAGGGCAACTCCAGGTAAGTGGCCCCCAGGTCCCTGGACAGCTGGAGCCCCTCACTGTGGGGCACACAGCTGCTCCAGTCGGACGCACACAGAGGACATGTGCACGGCGGGCCGTCATCTGTGGAGGGTGACAGAAGGAAACAATAAAAATGTGATTTGCATTTTTCACAGTGATGCCATAGAAGATCCACTAATCCATCAAGTGATCAGTTCTTAAAAGAACCATGATTTTCTTAGTGTAAAAGACATTTACTAATCTCAATGACTATTTTTCCACTATAAGGAAACTTTTGTGCATTGTAAAGGTTCCATGGAACCACACATGCCAATTTGTAAGTGTATATGCATATGCAAACGTATTACTGATGCACATACAAATGACATTTGTAGAACAAGGGGTCAAATAAAGCATGACTCAAACTGACAGAGAGTGCATAACATTCAGAGAGATGTCAACAGGCAGACATATGGAGCAACAAAATCTGAGCCTTTATTATGTAACACTGCATTCCAGCTCAAGTTTATACCAGCGTAAATTTAAACATCAGTACGTGTGTGTCCGGACGTGCGGAGAGAGAGTGGCAGTGACAGAATGAGAGAGCAGGGATAGCTGGATAAAAACAATGTGTATGTGTGTGTGTTAGGAGGCGCTGGCCCGGCCAGGAGGGCAAATGCCTCAGGGAACAGAAGAGCACGTAAAATGATAGCAAGAAAAGACAGCTAAATGGAGAGAGAGATAAATGGAGTGAGAGTGGAAGAAAGAGACGTGAAGAGGGCACAGGCAGGAAAAGGAATGAATCACTGTAGCCAATAAAAGAAAATGCCTGGAGAAATGGAAAAAGGTGTACCTTGGGTCCCTCCAAGCAAAGCAACAGGAAATACAGCACAGTTCTCATGACACAAACTCATTAGCATGAAGATTATGTTAAACCAGATGCTAACACGCGAGCAGCATATAGCACTGCAAGGTACTTTTGAATCATCTTGAGAAAAGATTCAAACATTTACATGCATAATGTTGGTAGAATTATTACAGGATTATTTGACCTCTTTCAATCACAACTGTCAGATTTATACTGTAAAGGAAACTGCAGAAAGTCATGCAGGTTTGGAATGACACGAGGTTGAGTAAATGATGACAGAATATTATATTTGAGTAGACTATTACATTAAACTGTCTGAATAACTCATTCTACACTGTTTGTGACTGAACGCAGGGATGTACAGTTTACAGCAGGGATTCCCAGATTTGTGTCAGCTGACTCCCTTTGACATCAAATTTTGACTTGAGATACCACCTAAGAATTTTCAGTAATTTAAAAACACGTTCACATGTTTGCCATTCTCTAGTAACCACATACAAACAAACAAAATATAAAAAAAAAATATTGAAGTAGTATATATTGAAGAAATATATATATAAATTACTTCTTAAAATTTTACATTTTTATAATTGATTAATTAGTAGTTTTTCTTTAAACCCGCCCAAGAGCCTTCCGCAAGTCTTAAACAAACCCATTGTGTTCGTTTCTCATCCATTATCCTTCAGGGATAAATGATGTAGCTGGATGGAGTCACATCTTGATGAATTATACATCTCAAAGGTCACACTGTGAACACAGAGCTGCCGCTTTTATAGCGAATGGAGCCAAATCTGTGGTCTAAGTGCTCTGAGTCTATAAATGAGCATATTCAACAAACGCTTACGGCGCAGCCGCATGCAGCACATCAAAAGAACTCCGAATCTCGGCTCGATCGGACGACTTCTTTTTCCTTGAAGTCAGAAGCTTCTCATATGCTGTGTTGCTTTTTGAAGATTAACTAGTTCAACACCACTGTACCATACGTTTCATTTATTTCTATTATGTGAATTCTGCTCTTTGTCATTTCAGGAAAGTTTAAAAGTCAATTTGACTGTCTAATGCTTTGATTGGCATGAGGAATTTACGATTAAATTATGCATAATCCTAATTATCATTAGTACTTGACATTATTTGCTCTGCTTACAGTACTTAAGCACACATAAGCAAAATCATCAGGCAATTTTTATAACCAGAGTTTAGTTGAATTGTTTCCATTAAGCCCATTATCTCCCAAGTCTGCACTACGAAAGGCTGATAGTCATTTATTTTTCTTTAAACCTTCGTAATGGAGAAAAATACCACCAATGTACTCTAAACAAATGCAAAACAGAAACAGCCAATCACATCTCACCATTTAGCCTCGCCCCCACGGCTACCAGAATCACAGGAACACCCCAGTGTCGAAGAAGAGGGCGAAGTCTTGGGGCGTAGACGTTTCGGACCTTCTGAAAGGCCAGTTTGTCGTTGACCGAGTACTTAATGACCACGATGTCGGCCTGATCCAGAATGCTCCGGACACTCGCCCAGTCGCTGTCTAAAAGGTCCTGCGATTAAAACGAAAGTTTTAACCTGTGATGTTTATAAGGGCATATCTCAGTAGCTCAGAACCTGTTCCACCAATCAGTTTATGGATATCACTCCAATAGATAAATTCCTCTTAGTCCTCCAATCAGGTGGAAACAACTCCCTTCCCAGAGTTTGCAGAAACCCTAATCCTGCTTTAGAATCCAATCATCCCTCTCTCATTCATTCTGTTACTCACCCAACTGGGACAATCCCGCACCATCACTCTGACATCCCCGAACACTCTAGACTGGTACTCCATAAATGCAGGGTTCAAGGGATGCCTTGATGGTGTCACCGAGTTTGGATCTAATTCCCGAGCTCCATGACCCAGGTAACTCCACAACAAGCCACCTTGGACCTGTCCCGGGCCGGTCGTCTCGTCCCCAGGCCCGACGCCCACAGGACACTCGCTTCCCAGGGCCACTATGTGGACAGACCTGTTGAACATAGAAAGCCTCTAGCGGTTTACAATTACAATCCAACCGGTTGTCTTTAATCACAGCTCACAGCATTTACACACAGTCTTCAACTCTCTCTGCACTGAAAAATGTTTGTAATTCTTATGGAAGAAAATTTCAAAAATTGGAACCAGTTAAAAATCTGTTAATTGCTTAACTGTAAGTTTCTCTTCCATATACAGTGAAGTACTGTAGCTGTCAACACTGCATCATTTGTAATTTTACAGTAAAATACTGTCAAATTTGTGTTTTGTTTATTTGCAAGTAAAAACAATGAATTAACTTCAAGTAGATTTGTATATTAACATTTTATCACTTAATGAAATAGGTTATTATCAGTGAAAAATATACAGGCAGTATTTTACTATGATTTTCTAGTAACCACAGCTGACAAATCTATATATAACAGTAAAAACCTGTTAACTGTAAATTACCACACTGGTATTAATATACCATATGCTGTGTATATATATATATATATATATATATATATATATATATATATATATATAATTATTTAAAAAAGCAAATGAAACAAATTCTAATTTTATTTTCAAATGTAAGATATAGTAAGACAATGTGAATACACGTGTGACTACGTTATCATAATACTGATCTATAATATACATACATACATATACATATATATATATATATATGTATATGTATATGTATGTATATATATATATATATATATATATATATATATATATATATATATATATATATATATATATATATATATATATATATATATAATTATTATTGTTACTAATATTGCACATGCAGCCTATGCATGCGTGCAAATGTCATTGTGTCAATGACCAGTTAGTGCACTGATCTGTATGTGCTACTGTCAATTTTGCGCTATAGGGGCTTCGGTCATGGCAAAGGAAGAATCATATGCATACTTACATGATCACAACAACCGTCCGCTGGATCAAGGCTCGGGGAGCACGTACTTCAGCGGGTGGCTTTCACATCAGTCTCCGGCTGTTTTCCGCAATGAAGGTCGGACACGGTACAATCCCTCAGCTGAATGAAAAAGCGAACGGTTCATTCCTTAAACACGCGCTGGCGAAGTGAAAGAGCGTCAGGTGCGCAATGTACCGACTGTAAACACACACATCCAAGCAGAAACGATCCAATGGATCCTGCGCTAGAGCAAACAAGTTCATACTCCACCGAAAACAGGGATCCGGCGCTTCCCGGGACGCATGATCTGAGCCCAGAAACCAGACGTCACTTAAGCATAACGTCAAAGCTCATGGGTCAACGAGATAAGAATACAGAGGAAAACAAAACAGAGCAGCGCGAGTGGGTTTGCCTCCTGACTCAGCAAACGATCGGAAGGACGTGGACACTTGCTGTCCACACCGCACACATGGACTGCGCACACAGGCTGCTCGTGCTACTGCTGTGCCTCTGCTGTCTTGTCTGTTCAAACCAATGGCACTTTCAGTCATTAATAGCTACGTGATTCGAGAGAGTCTTTGACTGTCATAAATAAAAATGCAGTCTCACTGCAGGCTCAATCAACAGCAAAACCAACTACACAGACAGATTTTTTTAAGAATATGGTGCTCGTTTAATGCAAAACACATCCGCTTTGGGCCATGAGAGCTTCCTTTGGTACCCTAGCCAAAGTCAAAAGAGCCCACCACTGTGCCAGAGCTGAGATGTGACAGGGGTCCCTATAGGGGCACCCAGAGGCCCTTGGGTGTGAGATAACAATATTTATGCTTTGCTTTCACAAGCACCTGTAATTAGACATGTGGCATGCTGACACCACTGCATGACACACGTGGGACACACAACTATTACCTCTATATTATGGGCTTTAAAGGCACTGATTCTCTAATAGAAGGTGGTAATAGCATTTACTGTATGATATAAACAAACAAACATTGATTGGATTTTTTATTTGTTCATTATTTAAGCGGGAGGTTGCTGTTTTCTTTCAGTCTGTCTGCCAAGCTAATACAGTATAATTTAATATAATATTATATATAGATTATATATAGGATTTCCTATATATAGGTCTCACCAAGGCTGCATTTATTTAATAAAAAATGCAGTAAATTTTTTTTTTAACTTTGTAAAATATTATTATAATAATTTTCTTTATGTTTTTCTATTTTCATATATTTAATTTTAATTTATTTATTATTCCTGTGATGTTAAAATGGAATTTTCAGCAGCCATTACTACAGTGTCACATGATCCTTCAGAAATAATTCTGATATGCTGATTTGGTGGAAATATTTTATTATCAGTGTGAAATGATGTAGGTATATCTGAATAGTGGAAAAAATGCATTTGGTTTGTTTGCAGCATGGATTTTCTTTTTAATCTTTTAAAACATCTTTCGTTTACTGAGGCCCCCTATAGTGAGCCACTGGTGTGGTACAAAGGTGTAATCAATTTAGAGTCAATCTGCTTGAGGCAATGTATTGACGCTGAAAATGCTGTTTGAAAATAGCATTTGACCCAATAACCTATCTGCAAGAAAATAAAAGCTGTTTTATTGTTTGTCCTCTTCCTCTCAGGTAATTAGAAATTCTTTGCATTCAAACCAATTCTATCCTAACATGCCATTCGGAAACAAACGATTACTTCAGTAACTCTGACACTTCTATTTTTAGCCAAGTGTTGTGTATATTTTAATTTGCCTTGTTTGCCACAATATGACATCAAAAAGCCTCAGCACCCTTCAGATGCTCCTCTGAGATCACCAGAATAGCATCATCTCCCCTGAGCCGTAGCGAATCAAAGCTTGCATTCCATCTTTTTTCCATCAGTCATGCTGTCCTGATACTGAAAGGATTATTTTAAATCTACTATAACAAGCTTTTTATCCATATAACAGGTCTAATATAATCCCGCACCCATCATCTAACGCAAAGACAAGCTTTAATCATTATACTCAGGAAGACTAGTGAATTCTGGGATATGAGTATAGAAGTGTTGTTATTTTGTAATACTAGCCCAGTGGGATATACTTCAAATATAGTAGGCATATTCCCAGCTCATTATGCTGCCCTGCATAATGTTTGTTGAATGGAATCCAATACTTTTGGGGGGTTGATTCCAAAAACAGTGGCTGTTTTGCTCTGCCCCATCATACTTTCTCACAAAATATGATGTGTATTTGTTAGCAATTTTATTTTTCACAACTATATGTAAGGAGATGTCTTGTTTGAGATGTCCCCTATTATACTCACCAGAAAAACTGCAGCCATTACAACTACTTTTCTCAGGTGATTTTATTTTTATATATGAATGAATGATTCTGAAGACATTATTTTATGCCTAATCTTATATTTTAAGGTTAGAATTATATGGACGCTTGTTTCTGCAACAGGATTAAAAAATAAAACTAAACTTTTTCTTGTAATTCTGAGTTGATCTTAAAATATTTTTTTCTGAAAATTTCTGTCTTTTCTTCAGAATTGTGCTGTAAGAATTACAGAAACTTCAGACACTTTGATCTTCTGAGATATACTAAGGACACACAGTGCATTAACATACAGACATCTGTTCTCACATCTCACTGAGAGAAAATGCAGGAAACGCCTCTCTCACATATGCAACAGTTCCTACTCATTCCATTCCTTCCCTTCACATAGCTCACTCAGAATGGTCAATAGTAGAATATAATGGTATATATTAATGCAAGTGATATTTACAGTCATGTTTGGTGTCATTTGAATTGTCTCAGTGCAACTGGTACAATGGTGTCTGTCTTACAAAAGTAGATTAAAAGATAATTCATTTCATAAGAATTAAGAGATATTATGTATATCTGTAATGGGAGGGAGTGCCCCTTCCTAGGGTCCTCCATGTAAATTACCTTCTGTTCCCATTGAGGTGTAAACTACCCTGGTCTGGGACCTGACCTAATGCAAATTCCAATTGTTAGTTTCTGTCTTCATCTCGGGGGATGTTTGTGTTGGTCTGAGGTATTTAAACGATTGCAGCAAAAGGATCAGGGCCTTCTGTAGCTGGAATGAGCCCATAGCATGAAGTGTGTCCACACACTTCATACTATGTATTTTTCTAAGAGTCAGGTATGCATCTTTTACTATTAGATTCATCTTTGAGAATTTGGTGTCTAGTATTGATTTGATATCTATGAATTGGCTATGTAATTGGCATAATCCTTACCTGACTGATAATAAATTGTTACATTTGATTTACTCTGACTGACTCTGAAACTATTTTCTCAAGGAGATTAAGTGAAGGCTATGTTTCCGCAAATCTGCGTCCAGGGTTAAGTGCATACTAAAACTCAGACTAGATGGAGCATGGGGCGCATCAGGTGAGGTTTTAGATTTCTGGCTAAACCGCTTGACTTTAGTTAAGTTGTACTCAGTTGCATTAACTATGGGGGGCTAGTAACAGTACTGGTCATAACCGCTGGTTATTGTCTCAGCTTTAATTAAGTTGTACGAAGTTATATGACTGTCGGGGGGGGGGGGGCTAGACAGATAGTGCTAGCAGAACCGCTGATTATTGTTCTGAGCTTTAACTAAGTTGTACATGGGTAGCTGAGGGGGACTAAATGGATTAGACATAAACCTCTGACTACTGTTGAGACTGGCGAGTTTGTGATCGTGGGGCACACGTAGAAGAACGGCCGTCGTGGGGCACCCTTAGCAACATAGATTCCTAATGAACGAGTAAAATAAAGTAAAGAGTTAAATTAGAATAATCAAATCTCAGAAGAATAACAATAATAATTAGAGACCAACAAACAACCAATTTGCCTTTCAACCTAAATTTGAGGTCATACTAAAATGGAGTCAGATTAGATAAGAAAATGGAGTCAGATTAAATAATAAAATGGAGTCAGATTTGAGCTTAACCTAAACTGAATAACTTTACGCGCTGAAAGACAGAACACGCAGGAAACCTTCATCCAGCACCGGATACCTTCCTTGGGCCGAGTGCCTGGACCTTACAGTGCGATACAAATTAACATTTGCGAGAATGAAGTCAAATTTTTCATTTAGTGGCAAAACAGAGTTCAGAATTCAGAGTAGAAAAGATAGAATACTTATAATTATTGTATATTTATGACACTAAAAAAATTCAACTCACTTAACTGAATTTGTGTCTCCAAGTTGCAAAAATAAATAAATAAAAGCATGCACAAAACTACATACAGTTGCTTTAAAGTGCATTCTGATTATTATTCGAACAATCATCATATTCTGGAACAAAAAACACTGCACACGATTGAAATTTTTACTGATATTTTTGTACTCAGCATCATCATATTAGGTAATATTATTAGGCTTTTTTTTTTTTTTTTTTTTTGCAAATCAGAATAATTATTTTTTAAGATTAAGGACTGTGTTATCAGTGGATTTCTCCTTCCAGTCCTTTTTGTTCTACAGGATAAAATAAACTATTTCTGTTTGTCAACAGGCTGAAATAAATAATAAAACAGGCACTTTTTACAAGCACTGCTGAGAGGTGTATATGCTATTTTAGGGCTGCTTGGTTGGCGTACCATTGAGAACATTTGTTTTTAAAGGGCAGGAAGGGTTACTGTAGGTCATCTGCCATGCAGAATCTTATTTCAACTCCAATGCACAATCACATGCCCCTCGTGTACATTCTTGGCCCAGAGATCACAACCACTCTACAGGGAAGTCTAACTTCTAAACACTAGCAAATACAGATTATTCCTTATTGTGAATGAGAATAACAGTCCATTCAGAGCCATTTGATGACAACAGGCCCTGTTTAAGGAGGATATTACATTACAGTAACTGTTGAGCTTTGGGACTTTTTTTCTAGTTGAGTCCGTACTGCAGTGAAGGAAGGGAAGGTAATGGTTATCTAGTTTGGACATTAAGTCAAGATGCTTAGCAAAATATTTTCTTATCTTTTCTTTGTTCCAACTGTAAGAGATAAACTAGGGTTAAACAAGCATGCAACATTTTTGAGATTCTGCTCTCAGCTAAATAGATTCATAATCAATAATTTTGGATCGTTTAATAAATTTCACATACTCAGCACACTGCAGGCAGACATTATCACAACAACTGATTATGACCTTATTATATGACAAATCGTCCCCTTGGAATTATAAGGTTCTATCTGCGTTCTGAGTAGTTTTGAGATATTGAACTTTAAAGTTTTTGTGTTCCATAGACTTCTGTAGATAGAACCTTTTTGTTTTTTCAATAAAAAATCCCAAAATGTACACAACTTAAAATAAAACATCAGATAATGTAAATAAATTGTCACAGAATATTGTGAATAACTCAATTTTGACAAAAATGTCAGATAGAACCTTATAATTCCAAGGGGACGAAATTAATAAACAGCAAACAAAACTTTGGGTTCAGTCATTTGTTTAAAAGAAATTAATACTTTTATTCAGCAAGAATGCATTAAATTGACCAAATGTGGCAGTAAAGACAATTATAATGCAACTTTTTTAAATACATGCATCTTTTGAACTTTTCATTCATCTAATAATCTTGCTTTCATAAAATTACACAATTTCACATACACAGGAGCCAAACAAATCAAAATGATATATAATCTGAAAAATAAATATGATGTATGCCACAACTGTCTAATTTCTGCCGCTTTTCCATTTACTCTTGATGGACACTGTCTCTCTTCAGAAAATTTCATCCATGAAATAATAACTGAATGCCAAGTTAAATGTTTGTGCAAGAATCAACTTGGTATTTAATGGAGTAAATGCAAAAGAAAACATTATTGGAGACATATCAATGTTAATATGAGCTCACTGCGCACTAAAAAAAAAAAAAAACTAACAATAATGCAACATCAGTCGCTTTGAATAAAAGCATCAGCCAAATGCATGAATGTAAAATGTGACTACTTTAAATAATATTATATATTACATATATGTAATCATTAGTATAAATAAGTGAACATTTAACAAAGAATGATATATATATATAATTTTCTTTTCTAAAATGTATCCTTTTTTTAAGAATGCACATTATTAAGATTTTTTCAGATATTAGGATTGTATTTTTGCAAAACCTAACAAATTGAGCTGAAATACAGGCATTACTGTGAATCATTGAGATGTATAAAGATCCTGGCACTGTCACAAAAAAGGGTCATATCATTTGATTAATGATGTCAAATCGCAGGTTTATTCATGCCGACTGACTCTGAAATCATCAATCTTAATATATGCAGTTCCCTTAGGATCCCTGAAGCTCTCGTCTCACTGTTGCCGCCCGACTAAACGTCTTCATCTGCATTCACGTCTGCTTCTCCATTCTCCGACTCCTGTGCTTTTCTCAGTTCTGCCCTGCCCTTCTCAGTCTGATAATAGTCTGACTCAATCCACCCGGGGCAGCTGGACAACGTCACAAAGATGTCTTCGTCTACTTCTGTCACTTTGTGCACTCTCTGCTTTATGCCTTTGGAATACCACCGTGGAGTGGGAACTTTTTCTGTGGGGTTGCTGGCCTTGTATAACCCCTCACCTTCAGCCAGAGTGATCTTATACTTGTGCTTTGGGCACACAATACAGAGCTTGTTGTTGATTTCCTGTGCATGAAACATTAAACGGGGTAGAGTTCAAACGAGAGGTAACAATGTGTGTCAAGTGCATTAATGGATCACTGAATGAGTTCTGGTTCAGCAGAAATGGCTTTACCTCAATATCTCCGGGCTCTAAACTACTGCCAGCATCTGTTAAAAAAAATAAAATATAAAATAAAAGTGTCATTAGCAAACATATGCACTAAGCTGACAAATGCTTTCTGGGTTTTTGCCTCTGGAATTGGACTTGGCACACATCTGCAACAATGTTACACTGCTAAATCTGCTACTTTGTCTCCCTCTAGTGCAGAGAAATAGGCAAAGATGCTTTTCATGCTACTCACGGTAACACTGCAGGTCCATTGCATAGAAAGTTCTCTGATGATATATAATAAGAATGTCTCTTCCGTCTAGAGTCACATTCATTCTCTTGGCCTGAACGAGATCTTCTTTCTTGCCGATAAAATACATACGAGGAGGCTTGTTTTCATCCATGGATGTAGTGCTGTTTTAATTATGTCTTCTGTGAAAATATAATGTTTATGAATATCATCCACCTAAATGAAGGTGCTTAAGTTACATAAATGTATTGTTCTTGGTTCTTGTCCTTCAGCTTAAAACTTAGCAGGTGTTTGTTTGAAAGTAAGACATGTTAGTAGGAGGAATTAAAGGGATAGAAATTGGGTTAGATCCCAAAAATGAAAAATTCCATCATTATTTACTCACCCTCCAGTTGTTCCAAAAGTGCATGAATTTCTTTCTTCTGGTGAACACAAAAGAAGCTGTTTTGAAGAATGTTGGTACCCAAACAGTTTCTGGTCCCCATTGGCTTCACTGATAGTATTTTTATTTTTCCATACATGGAAGTCAATGGGGACCAGCATTGTATACACATGCATACATATAACCTTTACATATATGTTGTAAAATTATATAAACCTCAAACAGAAGTCATATCATTCACATGTCCAGCTACTCAGTGTTGGTACAAGATTATATAAACCAGCGGGTTATAGGGAATAAACCAACGAGTTACAAATAGTATAAAATATAAAAAATTTACATCTAATAACAGCCAATATAATTGTATATTAAACAGTATTTTCTATTTTAAAGGAATTACAAATATAATGGTAAAAAGTCAATTAAGATAAATTTAACTTTACATAAAACCATAAATGGAAATGGTAGAAAAATTATTTTAAGCAGTGTTACCTTCTGCTCTTCCAGCTCGTTGTGAATCTTGTGAAACGCTCGTCAAGAATGGTTTAAGTTGGTTCTAGTCTGCAGAGGAGAGGATGGCGTTATCTCAAGCACACCGGCTGCTGAGTTCAGCCCTATCAGTCCCTCAGATCAGGACCCTCTCAGTGCCTTTAACATTATCTTTGTTTAATGAATAAAACTGAATGACACACCACTAACTGACACATACATGCGATTTTTCTGATATCAGAAGGAGGTTTATAAAGTTTCATATGACTGTAACTTGTCCATCTGCCCTTCAGGATTCCGTGTAATATCATATTATTTAAAAACAATTGTTTTTAAATTATTATTTTTTTAACGCTCAAAGTCCATCTTATCAAAAAACACTGTATATATGTTATAACCATAAATAAAAAAATAAAAAAAAAACAAAAAAAACAATAGTGTTTAGACCTAGACCAGTAGACTCTTATTATTTAAATTGCCACTGAAGGAACCAATCAGAGAGCGACTCTCTCTCTCTCTCTCTCTCTCTCTCTCTCTCTCTCTCTCTCTCTCTCGCTGCGTACTCTTCAACGTCGTCTTTGCGCAGCAGTTACGCAGTTGCGCAGTCAAGACAGAAAGTATCCTGCTTGCTAAACTCTTTTCCATGCGCCATTCGTTTATTAATGTGCCAGGTTATTTCGCATCTATTCTAAACAAAAAGGAACGTTGAATTATTTTCGGCTTGACGTAAGTGAAATGATTCCATCCTTAGCTATAGCTTGAGAGCAGCTAATGAATGGTGTTAGCCTAATATCTTGTCTAGAAACATAAACTAGAAATGGTAAATACAGGCATGTTACACAAGCGAGTCCAGTTTCATTAATTAGTGTTTCTAACCCACAGTTTGTATTTAAATAAATCAAAATGATTTGTAGTTTATATTTTCTGTTGGAAAACCCTCTTAAACCAGCTGGTTTGAAAGCGGTGTTGCCAAACTGTCAAACGTTACTGTTGTTTCCTGAAGAACACTTTTTTTTTTTTCAATCCATTATCATGCTATGTGCTAAAATGACAGGGAAGTAGACTTCGACACTTATTCTAAACCAGCAAGCTACGATGTGTTTTCTCAGCATGGTTTCTGCAAATCAGAAAATGGTAGTTTCAGGTGTTTGAAAAAATGGCAAATGAAAGTCTTTTTTAGAAAACACAATTTAACCTCTACAGTTGCATGTGCTTTACAAGACGCTTTATATTATCAAAAACTAAATAAAAATATTAAACAAAACATTCTCCAATTAAATATTACATATAAAATGTGTAAAAAAACTATATAAACCATAGTCCTTTCTTAACTATTGCAACACATTTTTAAATACTAAAACAGTTGTTAAAATATTAAAAATGTAATAATAAAAAAAAAATCTGTATTTTTCCATTTTTACAAGATGCTTTAACTATGATATCTACAAAAAAATTGATAAATCAAATTATCATACTATTTTTTTTTATAAAAAAAAAAAAAAAAAAAGTATATATATATATATATATATATATATATATATATATATATATATATATATATATATATATATATAAAATAGGCAGTTACAGTTGCATGTGCTTTACCAGGCTGTGTATTTCCAGGTTATGGCATTGCGGGCATGTGGATTTGTTATTTTTCGGCGTTTGGTCCAGAAGTCTCCCCCTGATAATATAGAGTTCCTTCTGCTGCAGACGTCCTACGGGGAACATCACTGGACACCACCCAAAGGTGCATCTCCAAGCTTATGATGCTTTTCCTATGTTCCACTTATTTAACTCTGAATTTCATTTTGAACAACTTATTGTTATATGCCAATTTGAAAGAATATTATTGCTTATTTTCAACATAATGCTTATTTCTACTCACAAAACAAATACTTTTGTAAAGCGTTTATAAACTAAATGTAATAAATAAATAAAAAAAATCACAACCACAACTGCCACAAATAGTGGAAATATGACCTATTATCAGGAGCAAATCAGTTGAAGACATATGGCTATCTTAAATTTCTTAGTATTGCTACTGAAATAATAACATTATCTTTCCTCCTTAAGGTCATGTTGACCCTGGAGAGGACGACTTTACCACCGCCATGAGAGAGACACAGGAAGAAGCAGGTTTAGGTAAAGATCACCTGCGTATGGTCGACGGCTTCCTGCAGAGGTTGCACTATCAGGTCCGAGGAAAGGACAAAGAGGTGCTCTATTGGTTGGCTGAGCTGCGTGACCCAAACACACAGGTCGTTCTCTCAGATGAACACCAGGATTACCGCTGGGCCAAACTAGAGGAAGCCTGCAAACTGGCAAAATACCAGGACTTACAGGACACACTTACAGCAGCACAGCGGTATCTAGAAACACAGGGCAAACAGTAACATTTACACTTGGTTTTGACAAGTTAAATGCTTGCTCTCATCTTTATAAAATTGTTTTAGGTTGTCAAATTAATTATAGAGGACCTGATGTGCTTTATGAAATTTGACTGTGAGAATAGACATTTGACTTCAAATCCTTTTTGCATCTTTACTTGCTAAGCTGAATTTAATGTGAATTCGTAAAAGGTTGCTTTCAAGAAGTTAAAAATATTAAGACAAATGCACAATCTTTAAATCTCCACCAACAAGTAAAACAAAGCTGCCATTCATTCCCAAGAATGTTTCGGGTTAGCTGTAATGATCTGTAACATACTGTTAATTTCCATTGAAAAATCATGTTCGGAAGCCCCACAATAAAAAAAAGAAAAACACACCGACTAAATACTTGAAATTGATGGACTACAAGGCTTGTAAGTGGATTATGACACCATTAACATATACAACTCATTTTTTTCTATACACACACATTATCTAATCTCATTGTCACTTTTTCACAAGTTAGTCCACATACTGTATAGTTTTTCAATGTTACAATATAGGGTCCATCAAAAATAGTCTATATAATTAGATGCAAGTTGTTTTGCTATGAATCCTGTATCATTCAGATTGTCCTAAATTATTAACTGTAATGAAACCAGTAATGAGAAACACAGTTTAAGAATCAATGATTGTTTTAGTATTACTTGTATTCTATTATAGGTTTTATTCATATTTCAAACAAGCTTTTATTTTTATATTTTTCTTGTGAATTTCAGTTAAAGCGCTTTGAAATGTATTTTTTATTTCAGTTAGTAATATTAGTATTTACACTTCAGTTTAAAAATGTCAAAAATATAGTTTCAATTTGTCATTTCATGTTTACATTTTATTTTAGCTCTTAAGATGTTTACATTTTATTTTAGTTTGAGGTTTTGTTTTTTAGTAGTTTTAGTCAATGATATCAACACTTCCATGAACCAAAAGCACCTCAAAATGTCTTGTCTAATGGTTTAATTGCATTAACTCCTCTACATACACACAAACAAAAATGAATTGTATCGTGATCATACAAGCACAGTCTTAAAATGATCATACTGGACCCCCCATCCCCCCAAACTCAAATTCTTATGTTTAGAATAGAAACAGGTATCGATTTAGAATCATTCTTTACTGTTCTCCATTCTTCCTTATGTGAATATTTAGAATGGTATTCCCTTTAACAACATTACAAGATAAAGAAAATGCATCGAACTTAGAGCAAATAATGACTTCGGTTGTTTTGATCTGACTTAGGACCACAAATCCTGCCAAAAAATGGCATATGAAAAGCAAAAAATCATTAGTGAAACATTAAAAACACACTCATGACACAAATAATAAAATCCTTCAAGACAAATCCACTGTCGATTAACGTCACAACACTTTTTGAAATGAACTTGGTTGTTTTACTGTGCACAGGGGTGCATTACACCGAGAGTCTCTTGCTGAACATGTAATCGAATCGTCCCTGTTGAGCCCTTTCGGCCCGTAGTCCAAAAGTTTAAGTGAGCGATTGAGCCGGGAACGATTGTTCTAGATAGTTCAGTGAGTTCATGATGCTCGGGAGAGTACGAGAGCACTGTTTCCTCATGATCCTTACATCCACACTCCCTTCTGGAGGGGTTTTGTAGAACCAGGAATCAGCATCCGTGTCCTTGGCTGGTTTGTGGGAATAAAGGTGTACCTGAGACCCCATGTGCATAAACGTCTACGCTTCCACCCCCCTTAATGAGACCTTAGGGATTCGCGTCCCTCATCGGATGATTGACACATCATATAAAACACATTAAAACACACAAGCATGCTCTTGAAAGCTACGGCCCAAGACAGCACCGTTGCCAATGCAAAAAAGCTTAAGACCGGGGATGAGAGGGCTCACACTGATGAGTGAAATGTTCTCAGCAGTCAATGATCTCAAAAACCCTGTACTTAAAAAAAAAAAGAAGAAAAAAAAAACTCCCAAGATTTTCAGTCAAAATCGGTGAGAAACGGAAATGGTTTGGTACAGCTGCTTGGACACTCATTCGTGATCACTTACCAAGAGTATGTGTACATTTAAAAGCATAACAGTATAATTACCTTCAGCCAAAATTGGTGGATGGAATATTAGTGGGACATCATCATAGTGACATAAACAGTCTCATCATAGTTTCTGGGTCAGCGAAATGAAGGTGTGCTGGAAGTAGTTTTAATGCTAGTGTTGCTGAGCACTTGAAAGCACCTTCATGTGCCATATAATCTGACACTGTGATTTAATGGCTCAAAAAGCTCAGGTGATTTGGGGATATGAGCTGCGCATAAGAGGATGTAGTTGTGAAGGTGACCCTGCTGATGTGGATGGCTGGTCAAAATGACGAAATTACATTTTATGAGAAGGAAACAGTCCATTTTTTCTCTGTTTTCCCACCCTTAAATACTTCTAAGTGGGATATTAAGTACATATAGTGGAAACGGTGAAGCCCTATACTGTAAAGAAGCTTGGAAATGAACAAAACATTCCTTTGATGGTGATTTTAACTAGCTCATGGGTGGGTTGAAGGACTAGTTGGATCATAAATTGAAGTTTTATTTATTTACTCACCCTCATATCATTGAAAATCTGCGTGGCTGTCTTGATTCAAACTGGCATAATGCATTCGGTTATGAAACACAAGAATCAATGGCTTGGAGCATACATGAGAGCTTTAGTGATCCTTAAGGAAGGAAGAACTTAGATTTTGGCCTTCATCCTCTTCCAAAGCCATTGTCTATTGCAATTTGGACTGGTTTTCGCAATTTATTTATTTTTTTTCTGAAATCTAAGTTTACATCTCACAGTCATTCTTTTGTTTCCACATATAATAAATAATAAAAAAAGGCAACTGCAACTTCTTATCTCACAATTTTTTTTTTTATTCTTGCAATTTAGCCTTCGCGAAGACCCACCCTCCTTAGTTAATGTTGCAATGTCTGACAAGCCATGCCGCTCTGACACTACACATCATGTTCTCACGCAGTGAAAAATGCATCGCAGAGAAAAGAGGAAACTGACAACACGCCGACAGACAAGACTGAGCAGGTTATTTCTGGTATGAAAAAGGTCTTGGCTTTCAAAATTGGTCTTTCATTAAGAAATTCAATCAATACTATTTTGTGGCTCTTTACTGTGTCTTAGTTTATCTACTCTCTTGTCTGATTTGTTTGTCGGACATGCTGGCAGATTCAGCGTTATGAACTGTCAGATCGCCTGTCAATCAAGCTCTTTGCAAAGGGCCAAATACCAATTAAAATCTTATAACTTAGACTTTTGTGCTCAGAATTACAAGTTTATATCTCCCAATCCTGACTTTTCTCTCTGATCTGTGAGTTTTTAATCTTGAAAATGAGATTTCTGTTCACATCTCGCAATTCTGACTTTTTTCTTTTTTTTTTTCTATTCTGTACTGCTTTTGTCAACTAAATGGTAGGGGAAGTAGGTGAATTTGGACACTGGCATTGTTTGGTTTTTATCTTTTGGAAAAATCAGCTAAAAAATCTCAAAACAGCTTCTTTAGCAACATAAGGGTGAGTAAACACAACAGATTTGTATTTTCTGAGGGAACTAGCCTTAAAAAAAGGGTTGCAATTAACAACACATTTTGAAATGCATGTTTAAGGTGGCCTGACAAGCTCTGATTATCCAAAAGCCCTGAGGTTAAGAGGCAGGAGAAGGTGGGATGTGAAACATTACTAACAATGACTGGTTTTGTGAACCCATAGTGAACTTTACTTATGAACGGGGAGGTGCTGAAAAGGACAGAGTTCTAAAGTAATGAGTTTTTTGGAACAGAGTGAAAAATGAAAGCTTTAAGCACAGGAAAAGAGAATATGAAATATGAGGCTGTCAGGGTAAAGAATAGTGAGAGGGCAAAGGTCAGTGTCACGGAAACGGTGGAAGGAGGTCAAGATTCCTCGTTGCCAGAGTCGTCTTCATCGCCAAAACAGTCCCCTGCCATTCCGCAGCCAATCCCACTGGCCTCCGCCTCGTCTTCGTCATCCTCCTCCTCCTCTATGTCGTCGTCATATAGATCGTCATAGAGCAGGTCAGAGCTACTATCGTGGGAAGGCACTTTGGTCTGGATGCAGTACTCAGCTAGTGTCGTTGGTACTTTAACTCCATCTCGCTCTGCATCTGCCTTAGTGGACATCACCTGCTTCCTGTGCACAATCGAAGACAGAGTCAGCAAACCAATTAAGGCTTTTTGTGTATATATGTACACAGGTGCATCTCAAATAATTAGAATATTGTGAAAAAGTTTTTTGTCATTTATTTTAAAAAGTAAACTTTCAAATATCATTACATGTAAAGTAAAATAGATGACAAGTTTTTTTGTTTTCATTTTGATTTAAAGCTGCAGTAGGTAACTTTTGTAAAAATATATTTTTTATTTATTTGTTAAACCTGTCATTATGTCCTGACAGTAAAATATGAGACAGATAATCTGTGAAAAAAATCAAGCTCCTCTGGCTCCTCCCAGTGGTCCTTTTGCCATTTGCAGAAATACATCGCTCCCGTTTAGAAACAACCAATCAGAGCTGCGGTCTGTAACTTTGTTTGTGTTCAAAATGTAGAAAAATGTATATAATAAGCGAGTACACCATGAATCCATTTTCCAAACTGTGTTTTTGGCTTGTCCTGAATCACTAGGGTGCACCTATAATAAGTGTTTATATGCGGACTATTTTAGATTGCTTCGGGGTACCGCGGCGGAGTAACCCAGTACCTTTGTGATTCTTCATAGACATAAACAGAGAGAAGTAGTTCTGGCTACGATGTTCTTCCGCAAGACGCAAGCAGTTCTGTTTATTAACTGCTAGAGTGTCAAAAGTTACCGACTGCAGCTTTAAGAAAGTAAAAAATCCAGTATCTTAAAATATTAGAATATTTTACTGAAAAAAAAAAAGGATTTGCAAAACAGAAAAGTTCAAGTTCTTCAAATTATGTTCATATATGCACTCAATACTTGGTTGGGGGTTCTTAAGCACAAATTACAGCATCAGTCTTCCTCCAGACTCCAGACCTTAATTTCCAAATGAAATGCAAAATTTACTTATTCTGAAAACAGGACTTTGGACCACTGATCAATAGTCCAGTTCTTTTTCTGCTTAGCCAAGGTAAGATGCTTCTGACGTTGTTTCTGTTTCAGAAATGGCTTTGTAGCCCTTTTCCTGAAGATGTCTGACCATGGTGACTCTTGGTGCACTGACTCCAGCTTCAGTCCACTCCTTGTGAAACTCTCCCAAGTGTTTGAATCAGCTTTGCTTGACAGTATTCTCAAGCTAACGGCCATCCCTGTTGCTTGTGCACCTTTTCCTACCCATTTTTTTCCTTCCAGTCAACTTTGCATTTAATATGCTTTGATACAGCACTTGGGGAACAGCCAGCCCTTTCAGTAATGACCTTCTGTGACTTACCCTCTCTGTAGAGGGTGTCAATGATTGTCTTCTGGACCACTGCCAAGTCAACAGTCTTCCCCATTATTGTAGTTTCAAAAAACAAAAGATACCAAGAATTTATTCTGTAGGGATGATCATTTAATGAAACTCAAAAAAAAAAAAAAAAAACATTTGAAATGTTTTACTTTACATGTAATGAATCTAGAATATAAGAATGTTTTTGAAATGTTACATAAAATGATCTGTTTCATGATAATCAAATTTTCTTAGATGCACCTGTATATGCATACTACTTTATATTTTCCAAAAATAAATGAAAACTTTTTTCAGCAAGGATGCATTCATTTGATCAAAATTTACATTGAAATCATTTTAAATTTTAACTAAATGTTCTATTTCAAATGAATTATTTTTCAAACAAGTCTTGAAAAAAATTTGTATTACTGATTCCACAAAAATATTAAGCAGCGTTAATGTTTTCAACATTATAATAAGAGATATTTTGTATGCATCAAATATTAAAATGGTGTCTAAAGAGGCTTATGACACTAAAAAATGAAGTAATGGCTGCTGAAAAGTTATTGTAATATATTTCTCAATGTTAAATATTCATTAACACAATATTTCTCAGTATTAATGTTTTTACTGTATTTTGGTCAAATAAACATAGCCTTGGTGAACATAAGATACTTTTCTGTAAGAAAAGAATGTCAATAAGGGAAAAGTTCAACATTTTTCACTAATGTTTACTTGCCCAAGGGAAATAAAGACACTCGGAGCAGTATGTCCTGAACTTCAGTGTGATGGTGCAATGGGAGTTTGTTGGCCAAAAATCAGGCCTAAGTCAATGTTTAACCTAGATCTCAGCCAACTTTAGGGGTATAATTCAATTTTGACTATTCCTGAAGTATATATAAGTTGTACACAATGCTTGGGTGCTGCTGCTGTTACTAAGGTGTTCTGAGTGGTTCTTGAAACATTGCTATACAGTTGCTACAGTTGTGAGTTTTGTGTTAGCACTTTGCTGGATCTCTGCAAAACAATTAAGGCTTCACAGCTTCTTTTAACAGTTGCAAATGTTACAGCTACATGTATAAATATATTTCACATATTTTCAGAAAGAAGAAACAAAATTTTGGATTGTTTATTGTGGATGCTTACTAGTTACTATTAGAAAAACAGACATGGCCTAGTTTCTTAGGATTTTCTGATATCTAGATATGGCTTAGCTCCCTTACTTCAATGTAAGAATACTGAACTTATTCACATCTGTTTTATCAACCAAGAGGCGAAAATAATTAGGTTGAGAATTATTCATGTCCGTAGCACAAACAGTGCAGGACAGATTAGTTAGCAAGCATCATTAATAATATGTTAAGCATTTATTATATGCATCTGTACTTTATGTGCTTTATATGTTGTGAGGTGAAGCAAATAAAATATTAAAAGTTCTTCTAAGTATTAAAGTGTCAGAGAGCAGGAGAAAAAGTTTCAGACTGGCCTTTAAACTGAATGTAATTTGATATAAAAAGCAGAGAATGTGTTTTCATGGAAGTCATTTAAATGATGAAGTGGTCGTACCTTATAATCTCTGCGTATTCCTTGTCCTTGCCTTTGCTGTCCCTCCACTTACGAAACATGACCGATGCATCCACGTTTGCAGGAGAAAAGGTGTTGGGTTCATTCAGCAGTGAGATCACGCTCAGCAGGATTGTTCTACAGACAAACACACACGTTACTGCCGTTCAATGGGGACTTTAAAATGTATGACATTTTTTAAAAAGAATTCTCTAACGCTGACAAGGCTGCACTTATTTGATCAAAAATACAGTAATATTGTGAAATATAATTTACAATTTAAAATAAGAGTTTTCTGTTTTATACATTTAAAAATTTAATTTATTCCTGTAATGCAACGCTGAATTTTCAGCATCACTACTCTAGTCCTCAGTGTCACATTATCCTTCAGAAATCACTCTAATATACTGATAAACACTTTGCGGATTAACATTTTACTGGAAACAGTTATAAAAAAAATGGATTCTTTTTTAATTAACAGACCATTTAAAAGAACAGCCCTTTAGCCTATTTGAGTGAAATTCTGTGTATTTCCACCAGAATACCTGACATTCTGGGTGGGGTTCCATCGCTCTGAGGGCAGCTCTCCGCTCTGAGGGTCATCCACAGGAGGATGGAGGATGGAAATACACACGTCGCCATTCTAGGGTAGAGAAAAGTACATTAAGCAACAATGGCAGCATTGTTATGATTACTAATGTAAGTTTTAAGCTGATGTAATCCATTTGGCGGCGCGGTAAACATGCATTAAACAGGCATACACAAGCATTTTCACCTCATAGATGTTTGGATGCCACATCTTTGTGAGGAATCGGAAGGTCGGTGGAGAGTAGGGGTAGTCAATAGGAAATTTTATATGGGCCTGGGGAAAGAGACAGAGTGAAACACTAAGCATTAATAGCTCACATGAGAGCCATATTAAATCAGTCCCAAAATGGAAAGGACACAGACTAAAAAGGTTCATCTATACATAATCCTCATGAATCTCAAAATCATGTACTCTTCATCAGGTTTCTGATGTGGTGCCAAAAGCGTGCTTGAGACAACAGTGCAATTCAGCTAAACAGTGCAGCGCTGTGTTAAATGCTGCACCCTCTTCAGTGCAGTGCTGATAGTACTATATTGTGCTGAATGTTGTGATTGTGGTTATTATAACAATAGTGATTTTGAAAGTGATTGTGGCTTTGAGTTTAGTTATAACAACTGCAATGGTTGTGAGAGCAGTTAGTTATAGGTTATGTGGCTATGGCATGAGTACAGTTTTAAAGGAATAGCTCAGCCGAAAATGAACATTTGGTTAATAATAACTAACTTTCATGTTGTTAGAATCCCATATGAAATGAATCTTAAAAAAAAAAGATAAGATTTAAAAGAATGATTTGTCCATTTAGAAATTGCCCACAGACCAAATAGAGCTATGGTGAATAATGGTGGTCATTTAAATTTCAGTCTTTTCCTCTCAAGGTTATGACTCATAGAACTTGGAATGTAATGCACAAGTCATAAAAAGTAATTTTATGATACTTTTGCTGCATCTGTTTTGAAACTTGAAACCTCCAGAGAGAAACCTCTAGTCACATTCTTCCCTCCTTTTGTGTTCCACATGATATAAAGAAGTCCTACAGGTATGGAATGACATGAGGGTGAGTATTTTTGCTTTAAACATGAATGCAGTGCTACTCTAATTCCTTATCTTCTTTGCGAGTGGAAATCCTGCTACTCGCCACTGCTGTTGACTGCTGATTATGTGTCAGAATACATGAACTGGCAGCGTGACTGTGACAGCGTGAATGAAGATAGGAGTCTCAGTCAAAGCATTTTGTGTTAGAAAGCTAAAACCGGATTTCATCTAACTTTCTCCATTTGTGATCATTAGAAATAAATGGGTACAAATGACACAGTTCTTTGAAGCTCTAAAAACTTGCAATATATATATATATATATATATATATACACACATTACATTTTACATATAACAAACTATAAATGCTTTTCAGCAAAGATACAATATATATTTCAATGTAATTTCTTACTGAAGCCTGATAACTGCAAATTTTAAATACTTTGTCTGATGGGTGGAACCCAAGTCTGTGTTTACAAAGATACCATAATCTTCCTCAAAACATGCCGTATATGTGCGTCAAAATATTGAATTTACTGTTTGCACCAAAATGTAACCCTTCTCCAAACGCACCTAATAAATGACTCTTATATTTAAGGAATAGTTCACCCAAATTAGAATTTACTCACCCTCAGAACATTCAAGATGTAGATGTAGAGGAAGCAGTATTGTAGAGAGAGGACTTGTTAGCCAGAGGCAATTGTTTGAAGTTAAAAAAAAGCCTTAATGGTGGATTGTTTCTTATAACAAGCATGCAACTTTTCACTTCACAAGATGTGAGTTTATGAAGTGTAGTCATGTGGATTATTGTATTTTTTACCAGCTGTTTGAACTCTTGATGGCACCAATTCACTGCAGATGATCGATTGCTGAGCAAGTGATGGTAAATTTCTCTAAATCTGTTCCCATGAAGAAAGAAACTCATCTACATATTGGATAACCTGGGGGTGACTAAATTGTTGTAAATCATTTTTGGGTGAATTATTAAGCTGGGACAGAAGAATGAATTTTAACATAACAAAAATTGCATCTTTTATAAATGAATCAGCCATACTAAATTGCTACCTTAAATTAATAAATAAAACTTCACCAAAAGACTGTGACCTGTGTCATATGATGATACAATAATATACCTATGAAGGAATGCTGAGGATTTTTTTGTTGTTGTTGGTAAATTTGAGGACTGCGTCACTGAAAGTACTGACTATTGCAGTTGATTCACCACTGAGAATACGACTACAGGGAATACGGTTAAAACGCACTGTCCTTCTGTTTTTAGCTCTCATATCGAGATGTCATTAATATCTGTCAGGGCTAAAAATAGAGATCTAGAGTATAAGAAACACATCACCCAGGGAAAGAAAAACGTGAGAGTGCAAAACATGGGAGAACAAGTATGCAAGGTACACTTCAGAATGAAATATTATCATGCAGACTTGAATTGCTTTGTCTGACTCACAACAGCCTAGTCGATTGGTAAGCATTCAAGAACATTTAAATCCACACAAGGCTTACCTTAAAGTAGCCCCCTTCATAAAGTGTGTTAGGAGGGCCAAAGATGGCCACCTCCCAGTTGTAGAGGTCCGACTCCTCCACCAGAGTGATGCGGAAACCTTCCACTGGCTCCTCCTGCAGGGATTTCAGCTCCAGCATCAGAGCCTTCTGAGAGCTCGGCATCTGCTGGTGTGCCATGACAGTCCTGATCCTTTAGCCTTACTGTGGATTCAATATATCAATATATCAATATATATATATATATATCAATTTCAATATCAATTTTTTTTGACAATCCCATTGACAAAAACAATTTCCTTTTTTGTAGTTGTTCTAAATATATTGCTCTTGTACTCATTATTAATGCAAATTAGTATTGCATTTGGTCTTAATGCTAAAAAGCTCAAAATTATTTAAAATATTACCTCTCTCTCTCTCTCTCTCTCTCTCTCTCTCTCTCTCTCTATATATATATATATATATATATAAATAAATAATATGCTATTTGGCCACTGAGAGTTAAAGGAAATTGCAAAATGAAAGAAAAAAAAAACATTAAAAATGCTGTACAAACGTTTGATTAGGTTTGTATGCAAAAGTATTTTGACGAATAAAAAACATGTTTATACATAGATTCATACCTGAGCTGCTCCCCAGGAAATGTGATGTTCGGGTGCCTTAAAGATCCAGCTTCATGTAAATATCAACACGTTTCTGATATTTATTTATTCCTTGGGGCCCTGAAGAGACGGTTAACCTTATTTTTCCTTTGTTATTTCTCGAATCCTGTTGCTTTTTCTGTTAGGCGTGAAGTTTTCCAATCTTATAGGAGATGTTAAGCCGAATAAATCTATTCATCACCCTTCTAATCAATATTTAAAAAAAATAATAATAAGCCGTTTGTTCTGTATTTGCTGCTGGCCGCAATGGAGGTGAAGGCGATGGATTGGTTGGGAGTTGTCCTCGTGTACTGCCCTAACATCTAAAAAAAAGTCTACAGCATGCAAATAGATCTCTAATTTCGCTTTATAAGATGCAGAATATTTTTGTCAAACCCTGCGGCTCGCTGTCATCACGCCGTTTCGTTGCGCGTCTTCGGCCGCACAGCTGATCAGCTGCTTGTTTACATTTGTTCTGCTGAGCCTATAACGCACCTTCAAAACCCCCCGTTTGCGCAAAGAATTACACTGCCAGCTCTGCTTTATCCGTCCAGACCGACTCGACAGCGAATTAACTAAAGGGTATGGGTGTTATGGAAGTGGGCTATGGAGATTAATGGGAGCGCAGGAGAGATATAAGAACGCAATCGACAGGTGATGATTTCTTTCGCCGTTTCTCAATCGCTTCTATTGATGCTTCCGGTTATCATAGTGCGTGCCTGTACACGTCTGTACGCCAGTGCGTCATGACGCAGGACACTCGACTGTAAATACTTACCATACTGTACACACCACTATATGTGTTATTACATAGGTAGTACATATTACATACAGAAAAATATAATATTACAATTATTTTAAAATCCACTATATAAGAGAATATTTCAGTAAGCAAAAACGTAATTTAAAATACACGTAATAAGATTATATCCTCAACAAAAAACGAACGGGAAAAATAGTAGCTAAATACTCATTAAAATGCAAAATGAAGATAATAAACAATAATAAAAAGATGAAAAAGAAAGCAGAAATAAAATTATTTTCACTAAAGAAAAACTCTCCTATGTTTGGCCTGTAAAACCTTATATTCTTTTATGTCAAAATCAGCTGTTTTGCATAATGCGTATGTCTATATATATTTACATTTAGTCTTTTAGCAGACGCTTTTATCCAAAGCCACATACAAATGAGGCGAATGGAAGCAATCAAAAATAACAAAAGATCATTAATATTCAAGTGCTATAACAAGTCTCAGTTAGTCTAACGCAGTACACGTAGCAAGGATTTTTTTAAAATATTTATATAATAAAAAGAAAAAAGAAAACAAATAGAAAAGAATAAAGAAAGCTAGGGCTTATTTAAAGAAAAAAAGCTGTTAGAAAACAAAACAGAGTGCAAGTCTTAAAGGAAAGAAAACCAATAGGCCTAAATAAATATAATTAGAAATTAATTTTATACTTAGAACTTAGAAGTAGAACTACAACTTATATATATCATTGAAAGTGTAGTCTAATGGTTGGTTGGATAGAAGGAAGGAAAGATAGATGGGTGGAAGTACAGACACAGATAGATAGATAGATTACCTCTTAATTATTATTAAAAGGTTTACAAATAAACAATATTCAACAAACTAAAATAGATCAAAACGTTCCTTTTCTACGTAGGTTGATGGACTCAAACGTGTGCTGAACCCATGTGCAAAGGCCGATACAGATGACGTCCCTCCCCAGCTCCTCTCTGATTGGTCGAACCTGTCGTCATTCAGTGGAATCGCATGTCGTCACACAGGAACCAAAGGAGGCGGTCAAACCAAGATGGCGTTCTGCGATGAAGCAGGAAATATACTCGGTTTTCAGTAAATCTCCTCATCTGAGAGCACCGACCGGAGCTTTTATGTCCAAGGACAAGTGAGAGATCTATTCGGAGACTGAAGACAGAGCAGATACTGGTAAGGACACCGGTGGGACACGCAGGGACAGTTTGAGGGGCGGTGGCAGGGGAAGTCGGGCCCTGTTTGGTCGCTTAACGAACCTGAACTGAAACAAAACTAGACAGTTGTTTTAACCAAACGTCCTCATTCACTTCCGTGCTTATTTAGTTCTTAAGTACCAGATATTTGGCTTTAGGTCTTAAATACTTTAGTGTTTTGATTGATATGACTAGCAGACAAGGAGACAATCACAGAAGCCTGGTAAGGAGCCAGAGGAGAAATATGTGTCATCATCAACATCCAGTTTCAAAATAAACCAACATGTCCCAACAATGTCTTTTCAGTAACAGTTATATCTAAGGATTTATTGTTGAAATTTAGCTGGTATAGGACTCATCTATGCTGCTGTCTGAATTAATTTCTGTCTTTATTATTATTACGCAACAAACCTGTTAGCTGTATGTGCGTTAGTTAACAAACTGGTTATGATTTTTTCTTTTCTAATCAACTGCTATGCGTTACATGTAAGAGATCGTGGGTGGTGAAATGACCTCAAACCCGGTTTATCAGCCTATTTGTCAGCATGTGATATACTTTTGTTCTAGTTCCCTAGTTCTCATCACACAGATTATCAGTTGTGCTTACTTTATTGGTATGTTGTAGGTAGTAGACTTCCTCTAAATGTAGAAGCGTATCTGTTTACTGTTTCACTGTAAGAAAGTCCACGAAAAGCTTGTAATTTAATGCTGTTGGACACTGCTTCTAGTGATCTAGATCTAGTTTTTCTCTCATCAATTATCAGAAGTGTTTGATAACCAATTTACATACACATTTTTATTAACTTTTTGACAATCATCATTAGACAACAACAAAAACATAATGTATATAAATAATAATAATAATTATTATTATTTATTGCTTTTCCATATTTCTTTTGGTAATGTCTAACTGTTAGGATTATTAACTATACATTTTATACAGTTAATGCAAAAAGTATGCTAAATACATTTGTGAAGCTATGGTATCTATTTTAGAAGGGACAGTATAATGTTGCAAAAATTTATATTTCAAGTAAATTATCATCTTTTCAAATAGAGTGATGGCTGCTGAAATAACATTTTAAAACCACATTATATTAACATATATAGTGTTACGTAATTGGAGTATTATTTCTCAATATTGCAGATTTTACTATATTTTTAATCAAACAAATACAGCGTTGGAAAGAGAGTTCCAGAATTTTACTGGTAGTTTATATATAGGTCAAACAGATGTTTTTCATTGGTTATGACATAGACTCAGTTTGGTTTATGGAATTAAGATCAATAGTTAAATTACTACACATGTGTAGCCAATGAAGTTTACTTAAATAACATATTTCAATAGTGACACATATAACTTATCAATGACAAGCAAGCAATTCCGTTCTTATTTTAAACATAGTTCTGGCTTTCTTGTATTTATCAACTGTTGACAAAAAGATATCTGAAACCTTGCTTGTTATGAAGTAATGGATATTGATTGTAATGGTTGGGCTATGTTCAAAAATGGTAACTTCTGTAGAGGAAAGTGTAGGGATGGAAAAAATAGGTAACTGACTGCAGTTTGTATGAATTGATGTTGTTTGTCTGTTTCATTAGTTACTCTAAATGGCTGCGAGGAAGTCTGGATCAGATATCCACAACAACGGTGAGTCAATCATTTGCCCTGTTTGTTTGTTTTGTAAAATAAAAATAGCCGTCAGCATAAGTAAATCATTTTAAAATTATTATTTTTCCATGTTACATCACTCGATGTTCAAGGACCCGTCAGCTACCTTGATGGTGTTCCTTTCAAGCTGAATGAGAAGTACCGCTGTCCCTCAAAAGTGGGTCTTCCCATTGGCTTCTGTTTGTCTGATTGTAATGCCATTCTCTCGGATCTGCAAGTAAGTCCAGTTTCCCTTTAACTTTCCATTATACAAATGTTTTTTGTAAGAAATAATGAACACTTTGCTTTATTCTTCAGTATGACTTTAGTCTAGAGAGGCGCAGTGTTCAGTGGGGGGAAGAACTCGCCAAAGCGCGAGCTGCTGAGGCTCGAGCAGCGGAAGTCGCCCGGACGGACTCTGAAAACGAAAGGCAGGCTGCTGCTCAGGAAGCAGATGCTGGATTGGTTGGGGGGAAGAAAGCACACCCCTCTGATGAGCAGGACGTTGTCCCACCAGCATTGAACCCGGTTTTAGCTGGCCTACGGCACACAGAAATTCTCACGCCTCTCCCAGCCCCATCTTTTGGACCAACACGACCAGCACCTAGCAACCCGGCTCCACAGAGTCTGAACTTAGCTGACTTTGAGCGAGAGGAGGACCCTTTTGACAAACTTGAGCTTAAAACACTGGACGACAAAGAGGAGTTGCGGAATATTCTGCAGAGCCAACCGCAGTCGTCCGTTTCACCGCCTCCGCTTCCTCCAGCAGAACATCGCCCCACTTCTCCCAGTAATACGCCTCCTCTTCAGGCCAAGGCAGGAATCTTCCATCAACCTAATGGACTGGTTGGACTGCTGGACTTAGACCGGGGTGGGGTTGTGGGAACCCCCCATGGACAGATTGATGCAGACCGCCCATGTAACATTCGCTCATTGACTTTCCCCAAGCTTTCAGACCCAGGAGACTCCCCCTTGGAACCACCTTTCAGCATTTACCCAGCAGCCCAACCACGCACCCTATCCAATGGCACGCTACTGGCCCTGCAGAGAACAGCATCAAATACCATCACAACACTCCAACAAGAGCAACCGGTCTTTCCTCAGAATGGGGCACAGAAGCAGGTATCATAACATGGGTGGAAACATTTGCCTGTCAGGGCTCATTATTAGCATGCAGAATAGCTAATGCTCATTGGAAAAGCATGTCTGTGGTGACATTTAGCAAAATTGCGTAGCTCCTACTGTGTTTTGCCTTAGTTTCAGAGTGAAATTTTCAGTGAGTACCACTAAAAGTGTGTATTCCAAAACAGATTGATGTATATTTGGCTACAATTTATTATGTTGGGTGTTGTACTGTATGTATTGCAGCAATTTTGAAATGAAACATCTGGTGAGTGGCACCGAAAGGTTAAAGGGTTATCAAAAGGTTATCTGGTTAGTGGCACCAAAAGGTTAAAGGGTTAGTAAAATTCTGTCATGAATTACTCACCATTGTGTCATTCCAAACCTATAAAACTTTCGTTCATCTTCAAAACCCAAATTTAGATATTTTTGATTGAATCTGAGAGCTGCAATGAATTTGTATAGTAACTTTATTGGAGATTTGCAAAACATGTAGATGAATGTATGTTTTTCCAATGAGCCAGTAGAAATATTTCTTCTGATTTTCTCCGTAACATCTTTGCAGTCCAACCAGGTCATAGCGACTAACCCTCCACCTGCTTCCACGATCCTACACGGCCTCTCTCCCAGCGAACGACAGTGTGTGGAGACGATAATGAGCATGGGTTATTCATTTGAGGGGGTTCTCAAAGCCATGCAGAGACAAGGACAGAATGTGGAACAGGTCACTTTTAAGCCTGAATATTCTTAGGGCAAGTCTGTGTTACTTTTATGTAAATAAGACTGTTTATGTCATTGGTCTCATCGATAGGTGCTGGAATATCTGTTTACTCACAGTCGACTGTGCGATCGAGGTTTTGACGCGACTGCTGTTGAAGAGTGCTTGGAGATGTACCAGGGTTCAGAGGAAAAGGTGGGATGAATTCTAGCAGCCACAGATACACACACACAGTCTGATTTACAATATACTGTCTAATTAGAATATACAGTTGCACGTGTACTTTATATCAGAATTGCAAATGCTTGTTTTGACATACTATAGTTAAATGAAAAACGTAATTTTTTTTTTAGTTTTCTGCATTACATTTTTCACACAATAAAAATGATTGTACTCATGCTACATTTTCTCTTCACAGGCTTTGGAATTTCTTCAGCTGATGACTCGGTTTGGAGAAATGGGCTTTGAGAGGGACACTATTAAAGAGGTACTGCTCGTGCACAATAATGACCAGGACAAGGCACTAGAGGATCTGATGACCCGAGCAGCTGCGAGCTGAGCCCTGAGAGTCTCCCTTCCGCAAGCCAGCCCTCTTTTGGCCCTCAGGGGGGTCCTGGCTGTGGAAGGGTGGGATTCACTTATCTCTAAGACAAAATGACTGATTTTGTACCCTAATAAAGATACACCGCTTGGAGTAGGGATTGACGGCACCACCCGACAGTGCATTCATCCCTCCTCAGCTGTATGTCTGATAAGTGATCTTAGAATGGTGATGAGTGAGAGGAGCCGAATCCTCCTCTGTAAATCGGCATTGGCTAGTGTTTCTTTTGGCATGGTGACAGGCTAGAATGGGCGGTGCTGGAGAAACAGAACCGAGCTGAGCCCCACTGACAGAATAGCGACACTCGAAGCTATTACGCTGCCATCTCCCGCTGCTGGACGCAAGCTTTCGAAACTGAAACCTGAACGCTCATAAATGCAACCAATGGCAGAGCAGAGACCCCACAGAAGTGCCCCCTCTCTATTCAGTCTCTGCTGTTTGTTCATAAGCTGTTTATATGTCCGACAGGCGGAAACACTTTGTCTTTCTTCATTTGTCCTTTTTTGAGATTGTGTTTCTTTGCCCTTTGATTAGGAACTGCTTTAACAGAACTAATCATTATGTAAGTTCCCAGAAGAGAACAGAAAAAACTGCAGTAAACTTTTGCTCTGTTGGCTTTTGCACTGGAATGAACACATTTGGCAAGAGAAATTGGCAAGTTCGGCCGGAGGCTGCCCGCCACATTTTCAAAAACTGACATGCAAATACCGAACAGGCACACTGAATCCCAGATGTTAATATAAACATATTTAAAGATCTGTAAAGATACACTGTCGGGTTTCCATCTGTAATAAAGAAATTGAGAAACTTAACAGGGTAATGAGGTTAACACATTTATATGAGGTTTATTGGATTGTATAGATGCGTGGACTTCTCAAAAGTTTGGGGGCAGGAGGATTTTTTGGGAAAGAATGAATTCTTCTGTTCAGCAAGGATGCATTTTAATTGATTATAAGTGACAGTTTAAAAATGTTTATAATGTCCTGAAGGATCCTGAAAAGCGTGTCACTGTTTCCACTAAAATATTTAACGGCAGCTGTATTCAACATAGATAATTATTAAAGATGTTTCTTGAGCAGTAAATCAGCGTATTAGAATGATTTTTGAAGGATAATATCATATAATACTTATCATAAATGATATGACATATGACAAATCATATGACACTAAAGACTGGAGAAATGAAGCTGATAATTCAGCTTTGCCCTCACAAGAATAAATTGCATCTTAAAATATATTATGTTTGAAAACAGTTCTGTGAAATTGTAACAATAGTTCAAAATATTACTGTTTTTTACTGTATTTCTAATCAAATAAATGCAACCTTGATGAGCATAAAAGATTTATTTTAGAAATCATTAATGAATTTATAAAACCAACCCCAAACCTTTGAAGAGTAGTGTTCCTGATAGTTGTGCAATAAAACGATCTTAAGACGAGACTGTGAATGCTTGCTGCACATTAGAAACCGTTTGAATGGCCTTTCAGAGCTTTGGTCACCAGAGGAAACCTTGATGTCAGTTCAAATATCTCCACATTACCTCATGGGATTGACCAACTTGCTCAGTACAAAATATACTGGCTCCCTCCTCAGAGAACCAAATGAAAATTGGTACAACTCTTATGTAACAAATGAACATAACAAATTAACTTCAGTAGGTCCAATGTCTGACCTCATACTTTCTGTTACTGACATTTGACCTCTTATTAACCATAACTTTTGGGTGAGTTTTCATCATACCAGTGCTTTTATGTTGAGGTGTAGAATTTGTTTTTAATGCCCCATTTGACAGTGGCCTTTAGGTATAACGCAATACTAAAAATCTTAATTAAACCCTATTGAGCACTTTCCTCTGAGATGGGGTAAATGATAAGAATCACATTTGACAGAGATGTTCCTTGGCCCAGGGAGCACATGTAGGTTACTGGGTAGCTCATCTGGACATTCATAGATAAATGTTTCATTATTTAGCAGCCAGACGTGCATTATCATTTCGCTTTTTATTTTTTGTTTTCTTAATTTTCAGCATTAACAGCCTTTTAATCTCACTTTCCATGTGCAATATAATTTTTACCAGTGTTGTGTCAAAATTAGCTAATTTAAACTGTAATGAGTCCTTGTTAATGTGAGTGGATCTCATGTAGATGTCTGGAAATCGATGTCACCCTGAAATCAAAAGAAAAAAAAACAAGAAATTAAATTTGCATAAAAGATTTTAAATGACCTATACACACACACACACACACACAGTTAAGGTGAAAATAAATTATAATAATATACATTTAAGTCATATCATATAAAAACAGAGACAGAGAGACATTTATTTTCATGCCTAATTGTCATGATAAATGTCACAATGAAAGACCAGCAACAAAATTAATGGTCCTACAATTGTCTTGATTAAAAAATCTATATTTTTTTCTTTTGGTTTTGAGATGCAATATGACCTGCACATGTTCTTGACAGATATTAAGAGGTTCACGTGTCCTATCCTGTAAAGGACTAATTATTCAAAAGAAGTAAGATGGTGTAAAGGGTTCTTCCTCATCTATTTTTTGTAACAGCTTCTCTCAGGCTTGACTGAACAGACTACTAAAGGTTGAAAAGAATAAAGCAAACACACTGCTGGCTATATATCACAAAGAACATTTTGCCTGAAGCGAGTCAGCGCTTAAATGCAGATCTATTGTTCTAAGTGTAAATGGGGATATCCTGATGTATGGCTAGAGAACCTGATGGACAGGTGGAGCAGATGGGAGGCCCTAATGACACAGAGATCCATTGCTCTTAAATGTGATTTAAATTATTTAGTCATCTTTCAAATGATTTCAGACTTAAATATGATTAAACTTGTTCTTCTTTTCAAAGAGTGTGGCTGTCACTGATGTTTATGATGTAGAGATTTTGTACAGGAGCAGCAAAAAGATCTACCTGAATTGTAAGTGACTCTTGCTGGCCGCCACCTTGGTGAAACAGAGGGTCAGCAGCAATAAAAAGCACAAGTTAAAGGAAGTTCACACACTGCATGTTGAATGAGGTTATTAAATGGCTTATTGTCTGTCAGACAAAATAAACCTTTGTTCATCAGCAGATGGCATTGTTGAAACTGGCAACATTTTCATCATTTAGTGAAAAGTCATCATTTTTTCTCTTATTCAGATATTAACCCATCTGATCAGAGAGGAGGAAATAACCAATTCAAAACATCTCATTCAGCAAATTTCTTTACAGTATATTACAAAATTGTGTGTGTGTGTGTGTATATGTACATTTATATATAAATAATTTAATAATTCTCTTCAAAACTAATTTCAAGAATGTATGCTCAAATTATTTAGTTGTTTAATTTCTTTGTAAGTTGTGTAGTTATACGGGTCAAAATATTTATATTACTTGGAGAAATATTACAATACAGCCTTAAAAGCTATAATCTAATAAACTAATTTCTAAGGTCAAATGTATACATTTAAGTTACCTAATGTTGATTTGTTTGTTTTTCAAATTAAATACGTTGAGTTTAAGTTTTATGAGCACGCTGTGTATTATTCAAATGATTACAGTTATTAAAAAGTAAGCCAGTACATACAATCAGGAGAAATTGTACATTATAAATGTCATAGCGTTTTTTTATCGACTTTAAAAGACAAGAATGAATAGAGCAGCACAAATCGTTAAAGAATCGCAAGGCATAGAACGTGAGAAGGTCGTGCACGCGCACGCACGTAAGAGACGCGCACGCGTATGTTTGACCTTGTTTTTGTTGATGTTTGACTGGATTGCGGCTGCGCGTGGCGCTGTACGTTGTCGGGTGACGCGATTTGTAAGGAGAACGACGGACAGAGAGAGAGAGAAAGAAGATAGGTGAAAAGTGAGCTTGCTGTAGGGGAGGGGCAGCAGTACCCTTTTAGCTCCTCCACACAGACGAAAACCAAACAAGCCTGCCCTAAAAACAACCTATATCCAACTGATCGGCGATCTACCACTGCAACGGAATCGGCCGGTTATTCGTTTCAGAACCGTCCGACTCGACTCGGCTCTAGTCGCGCCGCTTCAACAGCCCAGAGGCCGCCGAAATAACCCCATCGCCATTATATGATCCACTTCCCAGCGTCGCTGCTGCCCTCCATGTGGGTGAGGGACCTGTGCGTGTCGGGCTATGGCGAGAAAAACAGTTAGCAGGAAAAGGAAAGCAGAGGAGCCCAAGGAACAACAGGTAAACAACAAATCTCCTTTATACGTTACCTTATAAAAACAGCTTACAGCCATATGCTAACCGCTCGTTTTATATGAAACAACATCCATGAATCATTGAAAACAGTAACACAAGCTCGAAATGTGACAGTTTACAAACAGGAATAGATTGCAATCTAATGTTAGCACCAGCCTGCTGGCTAAAGGCTAATGGTGGGGTTGTTAACTTAGTTGTTGACATTGATCTGGCGTTGTTGAGCTGGTTTGTTGTTTATTAATGTGAAATCATCAGTTGTCTTGAACATTAAGGTTATGTGTTTTGTCTGAGTACGTCTTAATCCTGCACTAGATTACAGGATAATGATTCTCCAGCAAGAGCCAGACATTATAAGCTGGTTAGACGGTGCCCTTCGACTGAGATCTGCTACACTTTTTCATTATTTTTCATTAAGATGAGAAATATTAATAACACCATGTTGCCTTTGCAGCTCAGTGATTCTGGATATGAGACAAAACATGTTATACATACATTAGTTCTAAACGACATTTATATATGATCACTATAGTGTTCTTATGTATCAATTTATTTGTTTTCTCTTAATGACAAGAAATTGACATCCTAAAAACCACCTTTCCTCAGATTTATAGATCTTGTAAGAATGAAATGTATTTCAAACAAAATAATACAGACGGAAGAGGTTCGTTTTAGCTGCTACTCACAGATGTGGTTGTACTTTTGATCAAAACTGTCAGATATTTATGAAAACGTTTATAAAATCAGGCAATATCACAGACCGCATTCATCCTGAAGGTCCTCTTTGTATATTTCACCTGCTGTGAGTTCAACAAGGTAATACAGGTGCAGGCAAATTTCTGTTATTGTGATGTTATTATTTATAGTTTTCAATCATGTTGCTTGCATTTTCCGTATGTTCTATTATTACCTCTAGGAAAACACAAAATGAATATGCAAGCTTGATAAGCAAAAAATAGTTATTTTGTCAGTGCTGTATTATTATTTTGTTTCAATATGGTGACAATTCAGTAAATGGAGTTTGAAATCACCACACAGTCTTAAAAGATTGGTTTATTGAAAGTACATGGTATTTGTCAATATTTATGATAAATATCAGACACATTACTGATGGTGCGGACTCCGTATTGAGTGATTGGCCAGTAAAAATACACGTTATGGGAAGATAGAAGAAGCAGGATATGTGTTTGTCCAAGTACTCAAGAGTCAGTGAGCATCACCTTATGATGGCCTTGTAGGTGAAGTAGATGTGTTAAATAGGATACACCGGACAGGATAGAGTTCTCATATGGGGGCGGTGGTCTTCAGTGCAACACACTGCTTGGAAGATCACTTGCTCTCCTTACTTGGCTTTGTTAAAGTTTTATTTTGGATATCATCGGTCAGCTCTGCACATATCCCTGTGTGACAGCCAAATCTAAAAGATCAAATCAATAAAAACAATGCACTGATATCATAGGCCTCAACAGTTGATGTTTGTAATATTAATTAATGAGGCCTGACAATGGGAATGGTTGTGTATATCTAGACCTTAAATGTTCATCTCACTGTGTGTAATTATAATTTTCAGGTAAAGCTTAGAAATGAACCATTATTTATTCATTAATATATCAGTTACAGTTATATTCGAATACCAATTTTATTATAGCCCTACAAAATTGATATTTAGCTTGTTTGTTATTCCCAAACGTTAATGTGTTATAGTTAATGTTATAGTGTTCCTGTAGCTCAACTGGTAGAGCACTGCTTAGCAAGCAAGCAAGCGCAAGGTTGGGGGTTCGATTCCCCGGGAACACATGATATGTAAAAATTGAATGCATGAATGCACTGTAAGTCGCTTTGGATAAAAGCGTCTGCTAAATGCATAAATTTAATTTAATTTAATTTAATGTTTGCAATCTTGCAAACATCATGTGCATTTATAAAGCCTAGGCTTTATATTATATAATCTTTATGTATAGTGTAAAATATTTTTATTTATAAAGCCTACATTATTTAAAGAAAAGATTTCATGCTTATACGTTCTCATGTAACGGAATATATTCATTATTCCTCTGAAATGTTTGTTTGAGCATCCCGACCAACACCACAGGGCATCAACCAATGGTGTGTGTTTGGAGCCGGGACTATGCAGAATATATTTCCCATGAGATTTTTTTTTTTTTTTTTTTTTGTGGTTAATATTTTTTTTTACCATTTCAAAGTTATTGATGATCCTTCCCACAACCCTTGAGCATTTTTTTTTCTGTGTGATAAGGTGGTCGTGTATTGACTACGATCCTGACCTGCTTGGCCATTAGGATCTGGGTCAGTCAGATATGACTGATGTCTACTGTCCTAGAGGGGGATTGGAAACGCTTTCCTGAAGTAGATATACATCAGTGTTTATGACTAGGAGTATGTTACTCCTCTTGCTCTGGACAGATGATGTCATTTCAGCAAGAGGTGATAATATAGTTGATGATGTCAGTGCTGTTTAGCGAGATTAAGCATTAAAATGAATGAGTCTCAGTCTCTCACACAGATTGTTGGACCCACAGGAGCTAATATACTTCAAGCCGTTGATTTTACTTGACCGTGTCATGGCTATATTTGATTTGTCGATGCTCGCTGGGAGCACAGAATCTCTTTGTCTGCCAGCTGGCGTTAGCATCAGATAGAGGTCCTCACTTTTGTTATTTGGCAGTTTTGCCATAATTTATTGTGTTTGATTGTAAAGAATGTTGTTAGCAGGGTGAGGTGATGAATTTGCAATGCCACCAGGTGTTTTTCTTCAAATGCAAGCTGTTTTAAAAAATGCCTACACAGTGCTGGATTGCAAGGAAGCCACCTAAAACCAGATGTCCTAGGGTTTCTGTTCGAAAATGTTATAAAATCAGTTTGAGAAAGAGATGAACAATTCACTAACAAAGAATATTTTTGTGAAGTGAAATTAGGGCTTAAGTGAGCAAACTCTTTCTTTTTCAAGTTTTATGGAAAGGATTCACTTAAATATGTTCTTTTAAACATAATTTTCGTAATAGTAATAGCTATTTTCATGGTTTGCATTATAATGTTGTGAATTATTTTAAAATCATTCATTTAAATTTTTAGTGTTTTATTTTTAAATTATTTAGACAAAGTTGAAAAAATGTACTCAAAGTACATTAATGGCCATTAAATAAAGTTTCTCCTGGGAAAATGTTTGAATTATAATATCAATTATTTTTATTTATTTATTATTTTATTTGTTTGTAAAACTAATATTGTTCAATTTTTGTAAACATTTCACTGAAGTATAGTTAAGATAATTTTATATTATTGTAGAGTTTTCCATAAATACACAGCCTTCAACGCTGATATGGCCTAAAATGATAGATAGATAGATAGATAGATAGATAATTATCAGGTACAGTCAGTAAATGCTATTACACTTTGTTGCAAGTATTTGCGTTTCTTTAAAATGGCATGCAATTTAATCTTGTATGATAAAGAACATTTATGAAAGTACTTCATGTTTTCGTTTATATTTTTATTTTTATTTGGTCAACTCCTATAATAACTCCTTTTTGTCCCTCTGTCAGTTTGACTGGTGTCAGTCTGCGATTAAGCGTGCCCGCGTGTCCAGCTCAGCGCGTCATGCCCAGCCCTGGTGGCAGAACCAGCAGTCGGTGGTGTGCTCCGTGAGAGGAAGGGAGTTCCGCCCGCAGCAGCAGCATGAGTGGAGCTTCCAGCAGAGTCTGCGCGGTTTCGCTGCCGGACGCATCCCAGGAATCCTCAGAGAGAGAGAGTTCTCCCTCGGCCGCCTTAACAAGGTGTTTGCTTCCCAGTGGCTCAACCACAGGCAGGTGGTGTGTGGGACCAAATGCAACACGGTGAGATTGTTTCTGATTAGCACTTTAGCATGAAACCGTATTAATGCAGTATATATGATCTTCAAGACATTAGTGGTCTTTGTGCCGTTTAATTCTTAAACATATTTAAAACCTTTTTATGAGTTGGGTAAATACATTTTTAAAGATTGGGTAATGGTGCAAAACCAAATTTCTAAGAGAAACAGTAAAGGGAAGTAGACCTACCAGCAGATTTGATTATAGTTAACTAAAACCATTAAAAACATTTGGTAACACATTAGTATAGGGTCCAATTCACACCAATAACTAGTTGCTTATTAGCATGTCTATTATTAACATATTGGCTGTTTATTAGTGCTTATAAAGTACATATAACGCATGACATCCCTAATCCTACCCAGTACCCTAAACTTAACAACTACCTTATAATATACTATTAATAAGCAGCAAATAAGGAGTTAATTGAGGCAAAAGTCATAGTTAATGGTTAGTTAATAGTGAGAATTGGACCCTAAAATAAAGTGTGACCAAACATTTTCATTAAAAGACATTTATCGAAATAAAATACAAAAATTAAAGTGTAACTTGATGTACTAAAATAAACTGAAGCTGAAAAAAAAGTTATATTAATATAAACTATTCTAGTATCTCTGTGATACTGAAATAATGCACTAGTACACAAAAGGTTTAACACACCCTACAGGAATATTCCATGTTGGAAAAACTATTGACAGCTGCTGTATATAATAATGTCAAGTCATCTCATACATTGATGCTGTCTAACTTGATAAACATTCTTTTAAATGTATAGTTCATCTCAAAATTTAAATTCTGCATCTACATTATGCTTTTCCACGTAACGAAAAAGCTCCAAAATAACATACAAGTACTATAAAAGTTGTCTGAACATACACTGTATGCTTCTAACACTTCTGAAGAATGTGAAACGGATCTATAGTTATTATCTCTTTTGGATGACTTTACTAATCTTTTTTTTTCTTTATGATTCCTTAGCTATTTGTGGTGGATGTTCTCTCGGGACAGATAACCAGGATACCCATGCTGAAAGACAGGGAGGGAAGGGCAGAGGTTTCCCAGGGTTTGAGTGGAGTGGGAGGCAATTTCGACTTCCGCAATACAGGATCAGTCGTCGGTCTAGATGTCCAGCAGGGATGTGGCATCCACGCCATTGAGCTGAACCCCTCTCGTACATTGCTGGCCACTGGAGGAGACAACCCCAACAGTCTGGCAGTGTACAGTCTTCCCACTCTTGACCCTGTCTGCGTTGGGGATGTGAGTCTTGCCTTTGCTCTCTTTCTAGTTGTGCAAGTTGTGTAAATGTCAAGAGGTTTAGTGGCCTCAGCCTCTGGCTTCATAGTGATCAAGTGCTCTTAGTGACTAGCTTTGGCTAACGCAATGAAAACAATTGTGGCATGCACTGATAAAGTATTTCTCTAGACTCAATTTGTTTCTGTATTTCTGACAGGACGGACACAATGACTGGATATTTTCCATTGCATGGATCAGTGACACCATGGCAGTCTCAGGTAAGAAGCCTGTAGATCCAGTTTTGAGCAACACTTTACACTGTGTGCTAAAGTGCTAGTGTACATATCAAGAAACCGGTCAAGAATTGCCATAAGAGCAAAGAGAGGACAGAAATAGAAAGTAAGTTTTGTATAAAGAAAATAGGCCCCTGTTTAGGAACATTACAAATATTTGAGATTATTTTCATGTGACTCATGAATGACTCATACTTTTTGTACATGCATATGCAGTATAGAAAATTTAGAAATTTATTCTCATTTAAATATAGAAATAAATGTGTGGACGTGATTGTTTTCATTAGTGCATTACAGTGGTGAGAATTACATTTTTAATTATAATAATGATTTACTTCTTTTTTTCTTCAGTGCAAAAAAGCTAGAGATATGTATGAATATTTCTCCTATTTTTTGAATCGGTTATTTCAGGATAATGTACAATCAGTCAGTCATTATTACAAAATAATCATGTTAAATGCTATACAAGACCCTTGACTACACATTCAGGGTTTATTTTGCAATTAATAATGCATTCTCTTTTATGTGTTGTACACAGTTAGATGTTATTGATGATGTACAGATTCTACTGTTCAGTTAAAGAAGAATGAATCTTTTATTCACTGGAGCAGGATCTCGTGACGGTTCCATGGGTCTGTGGGAGATATCAGAGGAGGTGCTGACTCAGGCCGAGAAGTGTCAGAATGTGGATGGTGTTCCTTGTTACTCCCACATCTCTCACCGCGCTCTCAAGGACATCCCGAAAGAGTACACCCACCCCTACAACTGCAAAGTGCGCGCACTGGCCTTCAACAACAGCCATAAGGTTAGCCGCTGTCCTTGCCCAATGTGACTGAAAATGGATTGCTTTGTGTGTTATTCAAGCTCACCGTTACTCTGCTTTTATCTCTTTCATTCATCCATAAGGAGTTGGGTGCTGTTTCTTTAGATGGATATTTCCATTTGTGGAAGGCAGAAGACAACCTGTGCAAGGTACAATTACTACTATCAGCATAGTTTTCTCTCATATTTTTCAAGCTCAATATTTGTAGATTTTTACAATTGTCTAATGGGTGTTTTTCCCATGAAGGAGCTTTCTACCAAACTCCCTTACTGTAAGGAGAATGTGTGTCTGGCATACGGTATGGACTGGTCTGTTTATGCAGTCGGCTCTCAGGCACACGTTTCCTTTCTTGACCCTCGGCAGTCATCTCAGAACATCAAATCCGTGAGCTCCAGGGAGCGAGGCAGTGGTATGCCCCCACCCCCCCTCCCATATCTGGTTTTGTAATTTGCAGAGCTCACTGGTGCTCAGTTTTGTTAATTCTCTCTTAGGTATTCGCTCTGTGAGCTTCTATGAACATATAGTGACGGTAGGCACTGGCCAAGGTTCCCTGCTCTTCTATGATATCAGGGCCCAGCGTTTTCTGGATGCTCCATCAAGCTCACCCGGCGGATACCGGAATCGCACCGCAGAGGGCATCCTGAAACTCAACACTGGGAGAGGATGGCTGGTAAGATTGTCCATTTTGACCCAGGTTCTCTGTCTTGCATGTAAGGGATGTATGATATATATTGTTTGGGATAAATCTGATACTAAAAAAAAAATTGATTATGCTCATTTGATTTACATGTAATATTGCTATTTTGCTTTTTTACACCCCCTATCTAATTTTTGCCATGAAATCTTTGGACAGGCTTTTGCATTAATTAGTCTATATATAAGCTGCTTGACAAAGTGCTTACTCTAGCAGACGGTTTCCTGCAGCATCCGTCTCTGCTTACCATATAGAAGTTCATTAAGCAGAAATGCTGTATGCTGCATTAATCAAGAGTCCACACGGAAGTATAAGTACTATTTGATCACTATTTACCACGTTTTCCACAAAACATAGTTTCCACCAAATCAGCATATTAGAATGATTTCTGAAGGATCGTGTGATACTGAAGAGTGAAGTAATGTTGCTGAAAATTTAGCGTTGCCATTACAGAAAAAAATTACATTTAATACAGTTCTTTTAAATTGTAATAATATATCATAATATTGCTGTTTTAACTGTATTATACCATATTTTGATTGAGGCTAAAATAAATGCAAAAATGATTGATTGATTGATCTTCACGTCTCCACAGAATCACGACGAAACATGGAGAAGCTACTTTTCCGACGTCCACTCCTTCCCGAACGCCATATACACACACTGCTACGACGACTCCGGCACCAAACTCTTTGTGGCTGGCGGCCCCCTGTGTTCTGGCCTACACGGAAACTACGCTGGCCTTTGGAGCTAGCCTCTGTCCTCCCATTTCTCTCTCACATACCATCTGCTTACAGGCCATCTTCCATTTTTCTTCTCACTCTTTTACACTTCCGGTTTTGTTTCTCTCTATCCTCTATTTCTCAAAAGTCTCCAGAGCACGGATGTGATTCTCAACCCTTTTTGTGCTTGGTCTTATGTCTTTCTATTTTTATTTGCCTGTTGTACTCCTGGATTTACATGTGTGTTTTTTTTTTTTTGTGGGTGTGTGGAGAAAAGAAGGCAAAGAAAAGGCGTGACAAACACTGATGCCTGAAGGATGAAGGAGGTTTTTTTCCTCTGTGCATCGGCTGCCTGAACCTTTGAGAACTGTGGAATACTGTCAAATATGTGAAAATATTTAACAGTCGTTCTGGGCATTAAGGTTTTTATATATATATATATATAAGGCATGGCATTTTGAGTTTGTTTTGCTGTGTGTTTTTGCAAGACCTGCTGATCAGCTCCTTTTCTTGGCTCGCAGTGGAATGATTTGACATTGTAGATCCTGAAAAGACTGAGAATAGGTATTCAAAGATGAATATTGGTGAAATGAATGGACAGCCTGACCTGTAGCCTCACTGTGGACACTGAGGTCAAGACTGCAGTTTTATGAAGAGCACGGAGTGAACATGGACATGAGTCGGATAGCGGCCAGCGAAGAATCACCCACTGTTTTTCTTTTCCCCTTTGTTTTCCAAAATAATGGCAGGGAGAGACAATCGTAAGAAATCACAGATACCGTTTGTGTTCTGTTTGAGGTATCTTGGAGAATGCCTCTTTTTATTGCTGATTCTGTACTAAAACACGCATAAGCTCGCATCAAGATTGCAATTTTACCTCTGTGACATTTAGACGTCCTATTTATTTTCTTTTGTTGCCGTCACTAGCACTCATGACGTTCAGGTACAATCATATTTGTTAGGATTTTTGCTTCTCATCATCTTCTCTGCTTAAAGGCAGGGCAGTGTTGTGTGACATTGTTGCCTTTTCAGAGTCTTTCTGTGAAAGACTGTTGCAGATTGAATTTGTTTGGCTTGTTTTTTTTTTTTGTTTTTTTTTCATTTTTGTCTTTTTACATGATAATCTTAATGGAATTGTCACAAAATTGCTAGTACAACACCGTAACAGGCAATATATTAAGCAGAAATTACCCATCACTTTTAAAATGTATTTTATATATAAATGTATGTGTATACATATTTGGAAACTAATAGAGGGAAAATACAATTTATGTAAATTTTAGAGGATATATGTGCGTGTGTGAGTGAACTAAGCTGTCATTATTTTGGTGGTACTTTTTTTTTTTTTTTATACTCCCTGAATGTTTTTACAGATTACAGGTGTAAAGATATTGTACAATATCAAAACAAAAGAACAGCAACATGAGACATTCTTCAAAAAGAACATGAATAAAAGTTTATTGATGTATTTTTCTTCCATTCTGGGGTTGCATCACAACTTTCTTTATACTCCATGTTTGTGCTGATATTTAAAGCTTTTGATTTTAATTTTTAATCCATGATGGACATAATATGATGAAGTCTGACAGTTTTTTTGGCAGTACCTGGGTAACACTACGCTGTAGTGATTTATTTAACCGCTTGAGGCGCACATTGTGTTATGATTATAAACGTTGGCGTTACAGAAAGCGCGTTCATGAGTATTATCTGTAGCGTGCGATATTAATACATGTAAAATAACTAGATACTATAAATGTAAAAATATATGTTAAAATGGCCATTTCACTTCTAATAATTTTTTAAACCTCTGTATGCATGATGCAAATGTCTTATGATCTACTTTTCTACATTTCTTGTCTACCAAACATATTTTGCCTAATGTAAGATCCAAACGCTTAGCAAGGACACAGAAAAGGAGTATTGAATGACTAAATTATGTTAAAATTACCTTTTAAGATTATATACAATTTCTTAGTTGCATTTCGATTTATTTTGTTTTTGAATGACATCCTGGGTACGTGCGCGCGCGCCTGTGAATATGCGGGAGCGCGCCTGTGGGATCTGCATGGAGAGAAGCGGTAGCGGCGCGGTCACGTGACGGAATCTGCTGCTGGCTGAGTGAAGCGTGTTAGCAGGTAATAAAAAAAACAAATCTTTCTTTCAGACCATTACTGGGCTTTATTTAGCAAGTGTTGCGTGATTAATATTTTTATGGCTTTGACGTTCATCTGTTTTAATCCGTCGCTGCGTGTTTTTCGAGGTTATGTTGTCTTTTGTATGGCTTTGTTTTGCCTCCTCAGTTTAGCTGATTCGGCTTTAGCTCTTGTTGTGAGACCGTTTTCCTCAAACATCCCTTTACAACAACCACGCATCACTATTAAACCATTTTTTCGCCCATTGAAAGGTCATGTTGATATACATCCTGGTGTTTAAATGCTCTTGAGGATTTAAATGTTATGGAAAAAGACGCCAGGCGGTCGTGAGTTAGCCAGCTAAGCTATAACAATTGGGGAGAGGAAATGACATTAGAGATCATGGACAAAGGAGAGCAGAGATTATGCGCTTATGCTCTTCACTAACTCTGTTTTTACACATTCGTGGGGTAAAAAAAAAAAAGCACCCTATGTAACCTGAATGTTTTTAAGCATCTCTAATGAATCTTTAAAGATAAACAAGGATGCTGACTCTGGTCCTGGATCCAAATTCTCTTTGTGTGATCCATCACATATTTTGTTTAATTATGTTATATTTATGAATGTATTTTTTTCACGATGGAAAACATATTTATCGAAACTCAGAAGACAAACACAGTCGTTTGAGCATATGTTTTTAATTATGGTAATTTGTTTAAAGTTTTCTAATGTGATGAGCCATCACATGTTTTGATTATGAATGTCTTTTTTTTCCTTAATATTTTTTAATTTTTATAAGTTTTCTGTTTTAATAATAAACCAAATATTTGACTTCTATTTGGCGATTTGGAGATTACTGACATTGATTATTGGCAGATGTTTATACTCACTTGAGAAGTGGTTGTTTACTTTTTTTTTTTTTTTCATAATCTGTTTTCAACATTTTTGTGTATTTTTTCTTAAATGCTGTAAAAAACAAATTGCATCTCATTTACACAGTTAAATTGTTTAATGTAATCTTCACAATCATATGTTTTGTAGTTCTCTGGTTAGTGCATTGAGCTCCCTGTTCATAATCAATGATCATTTTAATTTTTTGGTGTATTTCTTAGTCCACATCTCCGGGTGAGTTTTATACACACGTTATCTGTTAATTCAAGGACACTACGGGTTGTCTGCTGACCAAGAGAAAAGGCTTTGTTTTTTCATTTTGTAACTAGGATCTCAGAACTGTCCCCACATGAGACCATTGTCAGCTGGTCGATTCACTTTTGTGGGTTGTTTTTCATACTGTCATCATTAAATTGTTTGTTACCAGTAGCACTTGCACAGCCAGACTCGTCCCAGTTAGATATTTATGATGTATTTTGTAAGCTTGGAATTTTTGACACACATTATCTGATGATCTCCATACTTCAGAATCTAGTCAGTTGTTTGCTGCGTGTAAAAGGGTTAAACATGCACAATAAGATCTCTTCTAACAGCCAAGAAAAGCCCACTGTATTCATCACAGAAGTTATGTGTTGCCTTGTCTTCTGTGCGAGCAGTAACATTTGCTGATGTTTAAGTCTTAATTTAGTTTCTTCACAAGGTGGGGAAATCAAGTTTTTTTTTTTAAAGCAGTAGTTCACCCAAAAATGAAAATTCAGGTTTTTTTATTCACTTCAATGTCATTTGTAAAACTATCTGACTAATTCAATTTTTTTTTTTTTTTTTTTGGAATACAAAAGCAGACATCTGTACTTTGCCTTATAATGACAGTGAATGGGGACAGTGGTTGTGTAGATCCAAAATTACCTTAAAACTATCTTTAGGAAACCGTTCATATCAGTTTTTTCATATGACAATAAAAGTTGAGTTGAGATATCACTCACAAATGTTAAAATGTACAAATGCTACAAATCTTTCAAAGCCACATGGTTGCTATGGTTTGTGTGAGAAACAGACCAAATGTTTTATATATTTTTTTGTTATTTAAACCCAATCTGTATCTTGGGGTGTTTGATTTGTTTTGAAACACTATTGATCCCATGACACGGTATGCTCATGACACTGAACAAAGCCAAAAATAAAAAAACTGTTCATTAAAATGACAAATTTGATATAACATCAGGAATGGACTTGAATAACCATTGAATTAGTCCTGGTCCCTAATGCACAGGGTAGTGGTGACATCAGATTAAAAAAAAGAAAATCATAATTCTGTAGCTAAAATGACAAAATTATGTGAAGTGCATATGCTTGCAGTCTCCCTGACTACATTTGAAAAGTTTGAAATATTTTATTTGTATTTATTTGTCTATTTATTAGTGTTCTCAAAAGACCCAGTACTTTGGTACCAAGTCGGTACAAAAAAAAAATGAAAATGTCACAGTACCAGGTTTCTTTAAGTACCGGTGGTACCAAGTACCCAGTCAACACGGTTCTTTACCATACAGCATTCCGTCACTATGTTACAGCGCCATGATTTCTGATAAGCAGAAAACGCGGGCGGAATCTCAAAATCCAGTCATGATAATGAAACTTACAATTTAATATGGACAGTCACGGAATTTGTCAAAGTTAGCATAAATTAATCAAATCAAATCTCCATATGGACCAGTATCTGTAAATGTTAAACCCCAAAAGTTGGTTGAAATATGAATCCTGCATGTTTTGCGCGTCTCTGAGTGAATGAATGAAACCCATCAAAATACAAGTTCAGTTTTACACAAAGGCATTGTGCTAGAAATATTACTATTATTAAGTAGAATGTATGTGATACTGCTACTACTGTTGAAAAAATTAATAAAACTTAAATTTTTTAAGAAATAAATCACACAGTATTTCTTCCATGTTTTAATTTTAAAAGCAAATCCCCTTTATTTACCAAAAAATAAAATGTTTAAATTTCATTAATTAAAAGACAAATTAAATTTGGGTGAAACTTGTTTACTGTTTTTCATAATTATATTACCGTATTTTCCGGACTATAAGTTGCACTTTTTTACATAGTTTGACTGGTCCTGCGAATTAAAGTCAGGTGCGACTTATTTATCAAAATTAATTTGACATGAACCAAGAGAAATGAACTAAGAAAAATTAACCAAGAGGAAACATTACCGTCTACAGCCGCGAGAGGGCGCTCTATGCTGCTCAGTGCTCCTGTAGTCTACACTGAAGACATAGAGCGCCCTCTCGCGGCTGTAGATGGTAATATTTTCTCTTGGTTCTAAACAAATGCGACTTATAGTCCAGTGCCACTTATGTGTTTTTTTCCTCATCATGACGTATTTTTGGACTGATGCGACTTATACTCAGGTGTGACTTATAGTCCGAAAAATATGGTACTTGTAGAAAAACTTTAAACACAATTGTAAATAGGTATAAAGAATGGCATTGGTTTTATTTTTAGTGATAAAAAGTGTTTTTTTTTATTATTATTATCATTAGCATATTTTTGTGTTTTTCTTTGGTACCGAAATTGGTACCGAGAACCGTGGATTTTCACTGGTATTTGTAACGAATACTGAAATTGTGGTACTGTGATAACACTACTATCTATCTATTAGTACGGTACGGGTGTAATTGCATTCATCGCAATGTTGGAAATATTTCTGTTTTTGAATTGAATTCTGACAAAGTTCGCGCTTGTATGTCTTCGTAATGCTATGTGAGTATGTCTGAAAATTATTTATGAAAAACAGCTATAGCTTATATTTCTTTAGTAACCTACATTTTTTTTTTTCAATTAATGTAAAAAATAAAATTAATTGTAAAACAAATTTTTTTTGTGTGTGTGTTCAGCATATGGTGGGCCGCATTTGAATTTGTGACGGGCAGCGAGAACCACTGCTTTAAACACTGAATGAATGAATGACAGGTTCGTTGGTAACATCGCACAAGGCACATAAGAGGGTGACATCTAGTGGAGTAGATTTGCAATTAGATTAACGCTAATCTTACATTCAATGTTTCCAATAAATATGGAAAAAAATCGATTCATGGCTTTTGAGAATCTATTTTGAATCAACCAAATTTAAAAAAAACGATTAATTGAAAAAAAATTGTTTTACCCAGCCCTGCAGGTCACAGACACTGATTATAATTTAATTAAATTCTAATTTAAAATAATCTTGTGTGTTAACAATTAATAATCGGTTGACAAGCGTCAGTAGTCGGTTAGGATAAAAAAGTAACCGAAATGAACATTCCTAGTGACATGATATATATAACCCCTCAGTTACCGAACATGACACACAGTATTTGCCATCATTAATGTCAAAACTTGTGCTTTTAAATGTATGGTAATAAGATCTCAGGGCTCAGCAATAAAAACTGTTTTTATTTTTACTTAATTAAATAAATATTAGGCTAGTAGTTTTTGCAACTCATAGGTAACTAAAAGTTTAGCATCATTACAACCTTATTTATTATAGCTAATAAAAATTAGCTGGGGTTAAAGTAACAATTTTTTTTTTTTTTTTAGGCAATTGGATATTTTGGTAGGGCAAGTAAAAATCTGTAACTCTGGTTCGACTGGGCAAATAGAAATAATCCCTGGATTTGATAGTAAATATTACCCATTTACTCACACAGAGCTATTGTATGGCTTCAAAAGCCCTTTAATATAGAGCATTAATCATGCGAACTACTTATCATATGAAATCCATTTAATAATTCCTTGATTCAACATCTGAAGTTGTGTAATTGAGTTTTTGTCTGGGTAATAAAAAGGTCACTTACCAACAGGACTAATGGAGTCTGCAACCTTAAGCAGAAAATTTGTGATTTAAACATTGGATGGCAAAATAGCGAGATCATCATTTTGATACATTCCTATGGAGGACTATGTTGTCATTTTGTATGCATGATGGATGGCTATGTGATGGGATCGGAGTGTGAACATTTTAGAAGGACACTACAGGCTAGTTGTGAAGTGTTAGCAGACACCAGTGTGGTCTCGTAGCGTGGTCTTCATTTCAACAGCGCTCGGATAAGCTTGATTGTTTTTTCTACAAGGGTTTCTGGCGGTCAGAGTATTGCTCAATCTTGCCTAACTGGGTTTAGGAGAAAGGAAATCCGATACGGCCCTTGTGTGTTTGCCTGACGCTGCGCGGGACACTGAAGGGAAGATCTGCAGAAAACGTCAGCTCGCTGGCTTAAACAAAACTCGTCTGGTGTTTGCAAATATTTGGACTAGAAACTAGGACATGGAAGCTGTTTCTGAATAATAACCACTTCCTGTTTTTGGCCTTGTTTTTCTTCCAGATTTTTCTGTTTTGTACATTGTTTTGTATATACTGTATATGATGACCTCGGTGGGCATCGAACGAGCCCGGGGCACTCGGGACAAAGCGCTACCCACAACCACACAGACCACACAACCACAGAAACAGCTCCAGGTGAGTAAACAACAACATACGGAAACATACGCCATGTTAGGATTTACATACATCCATGTTTTTTGTGCAGTACGCAGTATGATTATAATCTGCTGGGTACTATATACCTGAATGCAATAGGCTTGACTTGACCTTCCAGTTTCTTTAGGGGGAGTTTACATAAGACACTTTTGCATGAAAAACAGCTAGAGCGTATAGAGTGGAGGAAATATGATGTCATTCTGTGGGTGGATCGGCTGTTAGCATGAAATTGGTTCCCTCAAAAAAAAAAGCCTATAGGTTTTTTCCATAGGCTTTTGGATTATCGAAAAGTAAAAAAGTGGCTCTGTGTTCAACTGTAGTTTATGAAACATACATGTTTTGTCCATCTAGATAATCTTCACAAAATAATATAATTTTGAAATTTGAAGCCTAAATAAAAGTGCCAGAACTTAAAAGCTAAACTTAGGCTATAAATGGACTACAGCACCACAGTCGCTCCACTTCAGCGTCCCCACCACCACACTTCCCACAACTTATTTTAAAGTGATCAGTGAAAAGGATTTGCTCTGTATATGATTTTTAATCCAAGCTACATTAACCTTTTCATATAAACTGGAATTAATACAAAACTAGAACAAAACTGAAATGAGACGTTAATAATAAATAGTATAGTGAGTAAATGAGATAATCATGACGGGACATGTTAGTCATGGTATTTCGGTACATTTAGAAATAAGGTGCATTAAAAGTCATTTAAATCCTTGATTAATATGAATATTTGAATCAAAAACGTGTCTCACATACTATTCATTAAAATTCTAGCACATTTAATTTATTAAATAGCAGCGTGAGCAAGTTTTTTTTTTTTTTTTTGTGAATAAAGTACAACATTTCAACTTTGTTAGTATGGGTACAAAATGTTATTTTATCATGGCTTCTAGAAAATCCTCATGCTTTCTAACAGCTTCATGTGGCTTTAAACATTTAAATTTAATGTGGCTTTATACACTATGCATCATTAAAGTTTCACGTTCACCTTGAGCTGGTAAATGTGGGGTTTACATGGAATAATTGTAATGTTTACCTTATGGTACGAACCCAGAGTCTCCACATCTGAAGACTCGTTGCATTTCGGGGCAAAACAAAAAAATCATTGTGGAACAACAATATAAAATGCGGGAAATTTTTGATTGGTTATTCTAGAGTCAATTGTATTACAAATTATACTAGGACTGGAAAATACTGTAAATTGATGAACTGTTCAGCGTGATGTTATGTCTCCGACAGCGCCTGTAGTCCCATTTAGCAACTTGTTAGCAAACAGAAGTACTAAAATGCTAACTCTCTTCCGAGTTCCATCATAGTTCAAAGTTGAACTGATTTTAAAGTGACGTCTTAAGGGATAGTCCACCCCAAAACTAAATTGTCATCATTTACTTCCCCTCATGCGATTTCATTCATGTATGCATTTCTCTCTTCTGTGGAAAATAATATTTTTTCAATAATGTTGGTAACCAAACAGTTTCGGGTCCCATTGACTTCCATATTTTTTATTTTTTTTGTCCATTATATGGAAGTCAGTAATATTCGAAACTATCCTGTTTGGAATGATATGAGAGAGAGTAAATTACAGCAGTTTTCAGTATTGGACTGGCTGTCCATGTAACGCAATGCTTTTGATGGCATGCTCAAAAAACTGAGAGAAATGAATTTGTTTGGCTATAAAGAGGAGGAATTTACCCACTTCAAGAGAACTTACTTCTGGTGCTCTAATTAAAAAAAAAAAACTAGTCTTCACTAGTTGATTTGTAAATTACTGTTTGATTACACTACCAAAAGTTAACACATTTTTCACAAGCTTATTAAAAACAAGATATTTACCTTATTTTTACAGTAACAGTCTACTTTTTCTACATGAGATGTCTGCATTTTTATTTCAGAGATAATAACTGGGTTCTGCTTGTTGAATAAAACATGCAGTGTAATGAGGTCATGTGACAAAGTATCTAAAGACATTTATTGTTGCATAATGCATACTTTTATGTTTTCCAAAGTGGACTGCTGTGTACAATGTATACGGTGGAGCAGGCTTGTAGCCAAACACATTTGAGGTGGACCATGTCTGCTTCAGCTTTTGTGTAATATGTCTTGGCCATGAATCTGGCTGCTCAATCAATCCCTTTGTTATTTTTTTTATATTGATTCTTGGTCACTGATTCTTATGTTCATAACTTGTGCCTCCAATTACAGGCTACAGCTGAACAGATCCGACTGGCCCAGATGATCTATGACAAGAACGATGCAGATTTTGAGGATAAAGTGAAACAGGTATGAGATGCTCCTTTCATTCAGAGTACAATAATGTTTTAACTCCTCTCGTAACCCTAATAGTGTCCATATTTGCTAACAGCTCATGGAGGTTACCGGGAAGAACCAAGACGATTGCATGGTTGCTCTTCACGACTGCAACGAGGACGTCAACAGAGCCATCAACTTCCTGCTTGAGGGAACTTCTGATGCGGTAAAAATCCTATCTATATGTGGTCTAGAATTCTTAGTAAGCAATAAAACTCATGATGAGTTTTTGAAAATGGGAACTGGTTTTACTGAAAATGGCACTACCATCAGCTGTTTTCTGGCAGGCCTTTAAAGGCAGAACAATGATTTGTCTAGCTGGGCTTTGTATTTTGTTTATTTTTTTGTTAAATGATGAACATACCACAGTGCTTTATGTCCAGATTAATGTGTGATTTATGCTCATCTACTTCAGATAAAACATCTGTGACTGTTGTTGTGGTGAAATTTGCTTATAGACTAGGATTTGTTTGAAAGATTTCTAGGAATTAAACTCTTAAATAGTAAATGGGTCGCTTCTGTGGTGTTGATCAGAAGGTAATCTTGTGTCATAACAGGCCTCAGCCTCCACCTCTGTGCCATAAAACAAGCTCCTAAATGTCCTTCTTTCTAATTTTTTTGTTTATCCTGACTACCACTAATTCATCTGTCTGTCATCTTACAGACTTCTTGGGAAACAGTGGGGAAAAAGAAAAGTCTTGGAAAGGATGCCACCTCCCCAGAGAGTAAGGAAAACAAGGAGAACAGGGAGAAGAAAGAGAGGGAAAGCAGCAAGGGTCGTGGAGGAGCGAGCCGTCGTGGCAGGGGGACCAGTCGCAACCGGCCAGGTGAGTGTGTTGGTGCAATTTCCTTGTAGTTACATAGCTGTTTTGTTTGTGTTCAGCAGAAAAAATAGGGACAATATTTTGGTCCGTCTGATTGTGAGTAGGTTGTACATTTTAAAACCTCTATGTGTGATTTCACCTTATTATTTATATAGCGAGGACTGAGGAGAATGGAGTGGACCCTGCTCCTGTTGAGAGAGGTGCTGACCGTGGCCGCAGGGGAAGAGGGAGAGGTGAGCCCGCACACACCGTGCAAACATTTCCCACACGGTCTTTTGCATCAGTTATGCTTATTAGGTATGTGTAAAACCACTTTTACAAAATCGATTAGCTGGGTTTCTGTATTAGGGAAGCCGTGTACGATTAGACTCATGTCCACTGGAATCAGATGTAGTTTTTAGAGATTTATAGATCTAGCTCTTTAATTAGGGTGACTGGTATGAATTTATCAAATTTTGTTACACAAAATGACTGCAGTCCTTAAAAACTGAGATAGAATTGTTACTCATAGCAGGTGATTTGATGTCTGTAGCAGTGGTGCTTTATAGGGGATGAATTTCAGTGGGTTTTACCCCCCTAACCCCCTGACAGCTCTGTCAGCTATAGACCGTCAGCAGCGCATTACATCCTTCTGTGAGAAGTTGCAACTCCCTTTTTGAATTGGAATTTATAAATCTAACTGTTAAACACTTAAGGATTTTTGACCATCCTGACTCATCCCGAATGTTTACGAGTTTGTTATTTGTTCAGTGTCTGGAGGTAGAGGCAGAGGTCGGGCTTCGGTTACCAGCAGGTTTACAGCACAAGGGATGGGGTGAGTTTCAGTCAAATTATATTTTAATCTAGAATAATTTTCATTATCATACAGCACCCACCTGAAATCCTGTCTTACATTCTGTGTATCCTCCTACAGAACCTTTAACCCTGCAGACTACACAACAAACAGCGGGACATCAAATTCACACAATGATGTCTGGGAGACGGGGGCCAATGACACTACAGATGGGACAGGTAAGAAACCTCTATTGCACAGAACTTATTTTTTCAGTCCTTAGGCCCGATCTCATCTCTCTTTCTCTCTTTGACGCGTTCTGTTAAGTGGCATGGCAAAACACTTTGGATGAGTGGGCAGCTGAAGACTGGAGTGAAGATGTGAGTGTGAGTCATGCGCTATAATTAACCTCCTGTGCATTATGGGATTTACAGAGCTTGAAATTAATAAGCCTGAAAAGACATGGTTTATTTGTTGTCCAGAAATGTAAAGGTTAGCGTGTAGACAAAAGTGATGTTAATTTTTTACAATTATTTTACAGGAATGTTGTAACATCTGTCTTTTTATCATTCTTTTGTTATATAAGTTATATTTAAAATTCTTAAAATTGTTACATTATAAATGTATAATATAATTTAAATACTATATAAATATTATTATATAATTTTGTTATATATTGCTATCTTTATTTAATAATTATATATTGCTTGTATAATTTTATATCTCTTTGATAATATCTTTCCTCACATTTGTAGAAAACAAAATCTACTTTTACTGATACAAATATAAAAGTACTAACTGGCCTTATTAAATCTCCATAGCTCTCTGAGACCAAAGTGTTCACTTCCTCTTGTGCACCTCCAACTGAGAACCACATCACACCTGGCCAAAGGTAACCAAGTCAGAAATGGGGTTCTCATTTCGTTCCAATCTTGTGATGATTACCATATTTGCATATTTCTTATGCTTCTTTCACTGACTATTGTGTGTGTTTCGTTGTAGTCTGGATCTATCAACTCTGCTGCAGAAGCCTGTGGATCGTGAGGAGGTGGGAGGTCTGAAGGCCGTGGGCTCCTCTCAGGGGCTCGGCCACAGTCTGGTCTTCACCAACTCCCACCACCAGCCTGCTCGAAACGGAGGCACATCTGCTGGTTCCAACAGCTACACACACGCCACCCTGGTGAGACAATCCACAGGCTCATGTATTGCATTTAGAAAACTTTTCCAAGAGGATGAATGGCAGTAACTGCTGAACCTATGTTAAAGGGATAGCTCACCCAAAAATGAAAATTCTGTCATTACTTACCCTCATGTTGTTCCAAACTTGTAAGACCTTTGTTCATCTTCGAAACAAAAATTAAGATATTTTTGATGAATTCCAAGAGCTCTCTGTCCCTCCATAGACAGCAAGGATCCTAACAAGATCAAGGTCCAAAAATTAGTAAGGACATTTATGTTTATGTCTCGTCATTCTGGCTGGACAGGGCATCACACATTAAGGGGTGTAACATTTCCATCACACGCTTGAGGTATTTGGCCAATCACAACGCACTGAATAGCTGGCCAATCAGAGCACACCTTGCTTTTCAGACCGTTGAGCCTTGTAAAAATCGATGCGTTTCAGAAGGCGGGACACAGAGGAGAAATAATAATGTACAGTATGTGGAAAATAATGTTTTTTTAGCCTTAAACCACAAACACATTTCACTACACCAAATAATGTTCTTTTTAGCAGCATCATATTCATATTCAGGGTTCTAAATTTATTTATTTTTTTACTAATTTTACCAATGTGGCTGGTAACGTTCTAAAGTTACCAGCCAATCAGAATTTCCACTAGCCAATTTTTTTTTCCGGTGAACATAAGATAAATTATGAGTACCACTGAATGCATTTGGTCAATGTATTAATATTGTTGGCACGAAAAACACATATAAAGTACAATGTCCTTTACTCTCTCATCTTTAAAATTATTAGTTCCCACCACGAAATTGCTCGTTTTGTTTTTTTCTTTCACGTACATGCGGCAATCCTGACAAAACATTACGACATTCTCAAGATCAAGCACAAGCCATTCACGACCTGTCAGCCATTTGGCATTAAATTTTCTTTTCTTTGTTTCTCTGTCGATATCCTCATCCCCTGCCTCATTCCTCTTCTCGCCCCCAGAAATCTGTCCCAACCACCGCAGCGTTTAGTTTAATCTCAACTTTTTTTCTTTAATAGCTATCTCCCTCCTCCTTCAGTCTATGCTCCCTGCTCTGGCTCCATTCGTTCTTCTTTCTTGTGTTTTCTGATGGATGCTCTGTTCGTTTTCATGGTTTCTAGTGCTGGTTTCACTGCAAGCTGCGTGCAGCCAATGGCATATGAAACGTCATCACGTAGCATTAAGGCACAGTGTTCATGGGAAATGTAGGAAGTGATGCCAGGGGGATAAATGTCTGAGAACAGAGCCTCATGCATCACCGGCCAAACTGGCTAGTAAGTTTTTATTAACACCCTCCAAAATTAATTTTAACCCGCATTTGGGGGATTGGTGTTAATTTAGAACCCTGATCATATGACCCCTTTAATTTGTATTCACAAATTGAACGAAGGTCTTACGGATATGGACCGACATGAGTGTGAGTAATTAATGACAGAATTTTCATCTTTGGGTGAACTATACCTTTAAGGGTGCTTAAGTCACTTCATTTTTGTTTTACTTTCTAGTTAGTTACTTGAAGAATATTTGTATTGTGGTATATTGTTCAAATGCACTCGAGCTGGTAGAAGTGAGTTCCCCCTCCTTTGTGTTTTTTCCAGTCCTCTGTTTTGGGTTCTGGTTTTGGAGAGCTGGGTGGTCCAAAACTCGGGCAGACGGCTGGGCAGCAAATACTGGAACAGCTGAAGGGGCCTGGACTTGGGCAGCTTACCTCCCAGCCCTCCAGCACAGGGACCAACTGCACCCCTGTAGGGGGGCTGGTGGGGACGGGGATGTCTGTCCCCTCCTCCTCCTCCTCCTGGGACATCAAACCTCCTGGAACACAGAGCTCCACTTCACTCCCCTCTCAATTCAGTCGTGAGTGTTACAATTGCTTTACTGAACCAGAAACAAACTTGTTCAGTCTTGCAAACACGTGGCTATGCAGTAACACTGTTGACCTGTTCACACCAAAATCTGATGTTTCTACTAGGGCTGCACGATATTGGGAAAAAATTACATTGCGATTTTATTTTTCTGCGATATATATTGTGATATGAAAACAATTTTTTTTCTTACAAACAAAAACGGGGTGAGCACACTTACATTCTCATTTTAAATGATTGAAACATCGACACCAACATATTAGTCAATTGATTAATATGCGTGAGGGAGAGAGAGCAAGACAGCGTTTGTGTTGTTTGAAGACATTTAGCGTGCGGCCGGGGCTCTCTCTCTCGCGCGCGTTCTTTCTCTCATGCCGGTGACAGGTGCAATATTTGAAAATCAATAATTATTCATTTACTTTTTAAATTACATTTATATCTGAATATATGTCAACCTATAGACTTTCAAACATCTAAGTGTCATGAATTAATATGAATCTGTGTACAAAATGACATAAACATATTTTCCTATTGTATTTTGCCTGAAAACGCTACCAGCACGCTTGCGTGTCACGTGAAAAATAGGCGTCGGTTCTATTTCTAGCATGTACGCGTTTTCCGAGCGGCCCGAGCCGCGCGTCTCACGCAGGCAGTCTACAAGCTCTAACCTGTTAACACGGGAGCCGAATTAAAAACAGACACGCCACGCAGCTGAGACGCTTGCGCCACGCATCTAGTGTTGCGCCGGCCGCGCGCTCTCTCTCTCTCTCGCGCGTGCGCGCGCTCTCTGTCCCATATAGCATCTTTTAAAACAATTGAAACTATTAATTAAAATTATCTTCTTCACCATCTATTTGTATGTGAATGTTAATGCCTTTTTCTGAATTTTTTGCACTGTAGGGGAGTTTCAGATGCAGCCAGAGCCATCTTTGGTGCTAAGCCAACTCGCCCAGAGACAGCAGGGCTCCATGACCCACACGGGGCCTCTTGCCAGGCATCCCAGCCCTCCTCCACTGAGTGCCCCTTCGCCTGCCCCGGGCACACTGGAAGCCTTTCCAAAAGCGCTGGAACCTTCTCAGCACCGTGACGGACCCTCGATGGCCCCCTCACAGGCAGCCGAATCTCAGGGCAGCAGCACACATCAGCGGCAGATAAAGACTCAAAAGCGACGGATACCTCCCACTTCGAAGGTGATTAGAGATTAAAAGAGCTGGAAGGCTTTGTGAGATCTCTCGGTCAAACTACATTATTCATAGATAAATGTGCATAAAATGGCCTTCGAAAGGCATTTTGCATACTTAATCTGTTTTATTTCTGGGTTCAGTTTTCAAGCATAAAGAGTGTAGGGTGGGGCTCGACTTTATCCACCTGGGATTTATTGAATTGTGAAAAGTGTGTGTTACCAAAATAGAGGCAAGAGCAAGTTACAAGACAGAAAATGCATAGATGAATTGCTTTGACATGTTTAGATTTTTGCTGTTGTTATGTTTCTTGCTTGCAGTAATTATTAATTGAAAGTTAGTATCCAAAAATGTTTAAATGGTCTTTAAGAAAAAACAAAAAAAAAACGTTTTATATGCGTATATTTGTACACATGCAGATTCCCGCATCTGCTGTAGAGATGCCCGGCTCAGCAGATGTGTCCGGTCTAAATGTGCAGTTTGGTGCCCTGGACTTTGGTTCAGAATCTGCCCTGCCGGACTTCGGCCAGTCGGAGAACTGCACCAGTGAACCCATTAGGGAGCCTGCGGGGGTCCCTCAGAGCAGCCTTTACTCTAAACCAATCAGGTCAGTCAGTGGTAGAAATGGAGGTTCTGAGGACAAAATGGTCTTGCTGATGTCTAAAATTAATTTAAGTGCTTTTTTGTTTCTTTGAGCAGTGGACTTCATGTATTGCTGATTTTCCCTAATCTCTCAACGCATGTCTTTCAAACCAAAGTTCTCTCTTTAGCTATAAAATCTCTCCATTTTGCATGCTAATACGTCTCCCATGATCTCCCCTGCAGTGAATCTCTGACCAGTCCGGTCCCTTTGCTGCTGCCTCTGGCCTCTTCTGACAGCATCTACCCCTCTCCCTCGGTACCTCTCCCCAGCCTCGCCCCTTCCCACACCACCCCCAGCTCAGCCACAGCCCCCTCGTCCTCTTCATCCTCCTCTTCCTCCTCCGCTGCATCATCGGCGGCTAACAGCTTTGACTGCGGTGTGGCTCCTCACTCAAGACTGACTTTCTCTCAGAGCAAGGAGCCTTCTGGACCTGTGACAGTGAGTACAGACAGAGAAACTATAGTTTTAGTTGGTTCACAGTTGTTAGATGTTTTGTTAGATTTATTTTTACATAATTTACACTACTGTGGAAAGGTTTGGGGTTCTGAAAGATTTACCGTATATTTCGGACTATAAGTCGCACCTGAGTATAAGTCGCATCAGTCCAAAAATACGTCATGATGAGGAAAAAAACATATATAAGTCGTACTGGACTATAAGTCGCATTTATTTAAAACCAAGAGAAAAAAAATTTCTCGGAAAATACGGTAATTTATTTTATTTCAGATTTTATTTAACTTATTTTTATTTCAGATTTTATTTAACTTATTTTTTTATAAATGAACATTTTTATTCAGCAAGAATGCATCAAATTGTTAATTTCAAATACATTCTGTTCTTTTCACATTTTATACAAAAATATTAAATGAAAACATTAAGCAGCAAAAATGTTTTCAACATTGTTAATAAGGAAAAAAAAAGTCTGTAGAGCCAAGTCAGCATTTTAGAATGATGTCTGAAGGATCATGTGACACTAAAGACTGGAGTAATGGCTTCTGAAAATTCAGATTTGCCATCCCAGGAATAAATTATATCTTAAAATACTTTAAAACAGAAATCTATTCTAAATTGTAACGATTTGACACTATTACTGTATTTACTGTATGTTTGATCAAGTAAATGCAGCCTTTTGTGAAGCACAGTACTCTTGTACATCAAGGAGGTTATGCTGCCTATATTGATTCAATACACTTTGTGTGCATCTCTGACAGAACGGTTTCAATGGTGTGAGGACCTCTGCTGCTTTAGACAGTAAGTCAAACTCCTCATTTTTACCCTTCTTCTGTGTCATATGCATTCAAGATGTATTTGCTCTATTTTTGTAATAAATGTAAGTCATGCCTTCTCCATCAGCCACATCGAGTTCCTCCATTCCAAAACAAGAGTCTCCCTCTCTGGCCAGCAGCACAGGTGTTACCCCTTCTGTCCCATCCTCAATTTTGCCTCCTTCTGTTACACCACACAGCTCTGCTCTGCCCAGCCTGGCATCTGAGCTGTCCTCTGCCAGCTTACCTCCCCTCAGCAGGTGAGCGAGATGCTTATTTGTACCTTTTTTCATTGTATTACACAGTTCTTTTCCTCAAATGTTAAGTGGGATACATATATCTGTGACACTGCCTGTTTTTCCTGTAGTCATGTGAGCAGTGGCCATTCCTCTGTGTCGGCAATTTGCACCACATCTTCACTTACAGTGAGTTCTGTAGGATGCACACACACAGACACGAACACATGTGCTCTCTCTTCACCCCCTCCGTCTGTATGTGTCTTCAGTATACCAGTGTGGACAGCGTGAACTCTCTCGCCCCCTCATCGTTGGTGTTTTCCTTGCCACCTGTGTCCGCTCTGCCCGGCAGCAGTGTTAGCAGCTCAGCAAGTGGCAGCAACAGTCTGCACGGGTCTGGAGCTTTGGTTCACGGCACCAATGGTAACACACCTTCCGGTGTCAGGACTGCCCCGCTACTGTCTTCCTCCAGCGGTGAGAGAGAGCACACATCAGTGTTGCCACATCACCTTAATCATAACCAAGCAACACAATACCATGTAGTATCATAAAACCATTTATATTGTTTAGATTCATTTCCTTATAGTAGGGCTGGTTTGTGGGTGTTCTGCTATGGTTTTAATTCTTAATTCATTTGTTATATGTATTTGTGTGTGTGTGTGTGTGTGTGTGTGTGTTAGGGCTGGGTATCGATTCGGATGTCTCTATTCGATTCTCGGTTTAAAAAAAAAAAAAAATTATTACATCCAGTGAATATAGTTTATATACAAATGCTATAGATGTAAAAAATAAAAAATACAGTAAACATCAGTTTACAATTGGTTGAGGGAGAAATCTGCTATTCTTTGTTCTCCAAATACTCTTCCCTGTTGTGCAGGTAAAGCTCCTCCTAATCTCTCTCAGGGGGTTCCTCCACTGCTGCCTAACCAGTACATCATGGGACCCGGAGGTCTGCTGCCTGCCTATCCGGTAAGCACCCTCATCATCTTAAATCAAAACAGGTCAGCTTTCATTCCTCTGGGACGTATTGAAGTGTTTGTGGAATTTCAGGATGTTTGTTTGTTTTGGGTTAGTTGATTTCATGGTTTTGCTTTTATACGCTCTTGTATAGTGTGACTTGTGTATTCGATGTGTATTTATTTAAGTGTAAGCAAAAACGTCTGTGAATACTGAAATATTGTATATTGAGTAACAGTAACATTTATAGTCAGTGAAGTGCTGAAAGTTCTCCTTTGTGTTGTGCAGCAGATTTATGGGTATGAAGACCTCCACATGCTCCAGTCCAGACTACCAATGGTGAGTCTTGAGCCCATCAAATTCTCTTTAGTGCTGCTGCTGAGCTTCTTGTTTTTCCTTTACCGTTAGTTGACTGACATTGAGAGCAGAATGGCAGATATAGATCTTTGATATGAGCCATAACTGCTGATGTTCACACATACAAGGCTGTTGCTAGGAAACATTTTGAATGGGAGAGCTAACATCTGGTAATGGGCCTAGCCTAGCATGTGCAGTTATCAGCTAAAAAAGACCAAAGACTAATTGGCCTGACCCAAGCTTGTTGCTAGAATTATGTAATCACCAGATTATGGTTATTTGATTTGATCATGAGCATTTGAGACAAAATGATCATTCTAGATTCCATTCGATTCCAGTCACCTTATAATCCGGTGCGCCTTATAGTGCAGAAAATACGGTAATAGAATTTATATTTGTGTATATAATTCATGCAGTGCAATTATAATAACATTAATATCAATAATATAATACATTCATATTATACAAACAGAAAATCTGTAATTTATTATAATAATATAACTAATTATATTACTACAATATTCAAGCTTTAATGGAAAGTGGACGTGCGACATTTAAAGTGGGCAAAAAAAGAGAAATATTTAACATTTTCAATAAAATGAATCTCTCCTGTTGTATTTGTGCTCATGACCCTAAAGAAAATCATACAGATCAAAGTTAGTTGACAATAAATGACTGTGCGTGTGTAATAAATGTACTTTAAATAACACAAACAAAAAGAAAACCACATTAAGCACAATCATTTGTATGACAGTTAATGGACAGCCCTAGTCTGGCCAAATGTTCACTCTGCAGTCATTTTCTGATCCGTGTAGGATTACTATGGAATCACATTCCCAGGGCCAACTGCTACGCTGTCTGGCAGAGATGGGAGCCTCGCCAGCAACCCTTACTCAGGTATGACATTTGCTTATTAATGGTCTATAAACTTTGATTTATAATGATGAACATAACATCAGTGTAGACAAAAGGATGAAGAAAAATGAGTGTATTTTTCTCCATTTAGGTGATGTCACAAAGTTTGGCAGAGTTGAATCCACCTCACCAGCGCCCTCTACCAGCCTGTCTGCTCACGCCCCACAGACGGCACAGCCTCTACAGGCTCAGAGCCAAGGACAGAACCAGCCTCAGCCGCAAGGCCACCACAACACACAACAACCCTTCCTAAACCCAGCCCTGCCTCCTGGATACAGCTACACAGGCCTTCCCTACTACCCCGGTGTGCCCGGCGTGCCCAGTGCGTTCCAGTACGGCCCTACCATGTTCATGCCCCCTGCTTCAGCCAAGCAGCACGGCATGGGACTGAGCAATCCAACAACACCATTCCAGCAGCCCAGCGGCTACGGTCAACACGCCTTTAGCTCAGGTTTGGTCAGATTAAACACAAATACATGCATACTTTGTGCTCTTGAGTATTAAAGTTTTGTTATTTTATTTTTAGGGTACGATGACCTGACACAAGGCCCAGCGGGAAATGAGTACAGCAAAGGTTACAGTAACTCTTCTCAAACACAGGCCAAATCTGCTGCCTCCGGCCCAGGGAAAGGTATAAATATACTTGCACTTCACACTCTGTTTTTTTTCTTATGTATAAATATGTTCGGTGTACTAAATTCAAATTAATATTCCTTTACTTGGTGTCCCAGGTGTCTCTGTGGCATCTAGCAATTCTGGGGTGCCAGACATCAGTGGAACTGTTTACAATAAAACACAGGTACCTACATTTATGTAATTTTTTAAAAATATTTAATATTTTACATTTATATATCTCTACATGTATTACATATATACTATTGTTGCTGTTTTTTTTTTTTTTTACACATTTAATCATTTTAATTTGTTAAATTTTCTGATGTATTTAATTGCAATTTTGTTCAGCCGTTCGATAAGCAGGGTTTCCATGCTGGCACACCTCCTCCTTTCAATCTCCCCTCGGCTCTGGGTGGCACAGGACCTTTGACCCCTGGTGCCACACCTGGTTATGCTCCTGCTCCATTCCTTCACATTCTGCAGGCCCACCAGCAGCCCCATTCACAGCTGCTCCATCATCACCTGACCCAGGATGGACAGGTCAGTCCCTGTCTGTTTTTAAGGGCTATCTACACCTCATACTCTGAATGTTGAAATTGAAATAATGCACCTCAAAAAAATTATTTTATACTAGGCTTGCTTCTATAGCCGGTTTGGCACTTGCCCACTGTGGTACGGTCCCCCAAAGTCGTTTTATTTTTTATAGCAATAAAAATAATTTAGTTCAAAAAAGACACTACAATAAAAAACAAAATGCAGCCTTTTTGGTGCAGTGTGCCGAAAGAGTCGCATCACAGATCGGATTTAATTTATGATGTGAGGAGAAGCTGACGAGAAGAGTTAGGTGAGATAGAAAAGACAATGGCAAAAGGTTTTTTTTTTTTTTTTACACATTCGTTTCTTATTTATTTGGTTCCACGGTGTTTACTTTGTGTGAGTTATTTGTTTTTTAAGGTGTATTTTTATTCATTTTGTTAATAAATTTGTGTTCACATTGTATTTTGTTGTTGCTTGAATTGAATTCCTGCAATTGACGCCGAATTGATGCTAATTCGAAAGCGGACCTAAAATGTGCACATCACTTTCAAGCTATTTAAAGGTAAAGGAAAGTGAGGAAAAGAGGGCAAACTCAAACTAACTAAAAACAAACAACAGCTTGACGCCTAATTGCCGCTAATTTGAAAGCGAAGGTAAAATGTGCATTACACTATTACAAGCTATTTAAAGTGGACGGAAATTGAGGAAAAGAGGGAAAACTACGGCGATACCAGTGTTGTCACACATCAGTAACCCAACAACCCTACCAGAGTACCAGAAAGAAAATAAACATAGAAAATGTAAAATATTTAATACTTTTAATGTACTTTTAATGTAATTTCAGTTGCGTATGCAAACACAGACGTTGTTAAAATGGCCTGATTTCACACTTGTAACCTCAGCTGTCTGGTGTGTTTTGTTTCTGTAGGGTGGGCCAAGCCAGAGAAGCCAGTCCAGCACCATGCAGCAGAAGACCCAGGTCAACAAGTCCAACTATGGCAGCTCCCCTTACTGGGGCAACTGAGCGCAGTCCACAGCGCAGGTGCCGTCCCGCACCCGATGACACGCCGATCAGAGCAGAGGGACGCCCGTACACACTACCATCATCCTCATCCTCCTCCCACATTCTCATCTCCCCTTTTCAAAGTTTTGGCTGTTGTATGTAAAGTATATTTATGTATGTATTTATACAGTATATATGTATTGGTAGGATATGAAATGTGGTTTTTCTGCATTTAGTTTTTGAAGGAAGTTTTTTTTTTTTCATTGTTAACTGGCTAAAAGGATATGATGACAGAGAAGTGATGAGAACATAATAGAAGGTTGAATATACTTGAAGCAAAGCAAGCATCATGATTCGAACATGGGAATTTTTATTTGTATACATAATCCTAATAATGTATGTACATTACTGCTAAGCTTGATCACTTGATGGTGAAGCATTTTTTAACTTTTGTATTTAGCTCCTTTCCGACCCCCTTCACCTGTGAATTTTTTTATTCTATCGAGGGGGAATTTAATTTCAATGCTTAATTTTGCTCCCTCTGCCCTTCATTTGTGACCCCCCCCCCCCCCCCCCCAAACCACCACCAAATTGGCTAAATGGTAGCATTTCAGATCAGATTTCATTTTAACATTGGTTTTACCATTGTTGTCAAAATAAAACTGTCCAGTTTACTGTTTCTGCCTGATTATTCATGTGCACAGTGTTTGCACACAAGCAATGACATTGTTACTGCATGGTTCTTTTAAACTTTTCTCATTGACGAAAAAATCTAATTAAAAAAAGCATCAGTTTCCACAAAAATATTTTTTTTTTGTTTTTTTTTGTTTACCAGCAAGTAAAAAAAAAAATGCTTATTCTAATCAAGTATTGAAAATTCTGCTTTACATCACAGAAATAAGTTACGTCTTTAAATATTAAAATAGACAACCCTAATATATATTTGTAGTCATATTCGACAATATTACTGTTTTTACCAGGCAGGTGCACGAGACGATTAGATCCCACTTGGTACCTTTTTTTTTTTCTTATTTGGCCCCTCCCAGTATTAGACATCGCTCGTCAATCAATCACAGGCACGAAAGTAAATGGATTATTACATAATTTTCATTTGCCATTTCATACACTAGTTTTAATATGTAAAATGAATACTAATTTTAAGGCTTGATAAGTTCCAAAATTAAAATGTATTACAGAAATGATTAGATATGTGTAACATGTTCAAGCAAAAACTGTGAGTGTAAATGCAATTAAGAAAAATAACATTTGAATGATAATTTTGACAGTCAAGACACTTACGATTGCATTTTCATTCAATGTCCCGCAATGAATGTAGCAAAAATCAATGTGATACATATCTAATAATTTCTGTAGTACGTTCCTTTAAATTTTGCAACTTATAAAGCATTTTACATATTAAAACTAGTGTATGAAATGGCAAATGAAAACGTCATTTAATTTTCATTTTGAAACAAATGTTGCAAAAATATACTGGAAAATGTAATTACAGAAATGCATTGCCATTTTACATTCCAAATTGAATATTGCTACCCATATGCTTCCATACGTAGCAATGTCCACGCATCTCCAACTTCCTTCTTTGCTGAGGTAACGATGTTTCTAGGACATTGTCACTGGTGTGAAATCAAATGAAACCCACAATTATAACACCTCAACTTGCCCTCCATTAAACTTAACATCAGGAAAGCTAGACGCGTAATGTCGGAAGTGCCTTCAAACTAAATCAAATAACGTTACTCCCAGAATTCAAGATATGAATTGGCCGTCTTGCTTTTTATAACATAAAGCAGCATCATAAGAGCAGTTTTCTCGAATATCAACACGATAGCAAGTTATTTAACTGTTGTAGAGAATATCTCAGTAACATTTACAAGAATAAAATAAATTGGCCGGTTTGAACAAATCAGTTGAATGAAGGATTTGTTTTATTTTTAATTAATTTGATTAAAGAATTAAACCTGAAATATTACATACATTTAACAGGGTTATAAAAATACCCCAGGATAATACATTTCTTTGGTGCCTAAATAGTGAATGATTAAGACCACAGTCTAATCGTAATTGTCAAGCATTAAGAATATCTACTTGTTATTGCTCCTTGTGTCACATTAGCCACTGGATTAACTACAACTTGTAACTTGAAGGGAAAAAGAAAATAAAAAAAAAAGCAGAAACTTTCAAGAAAAGAAAAAAAATTCGAATTGAATATGAATTTATTGAAAGGCCAATTAATTATGCATTTTCTAATATGATTCAGAATATCTAGAGTACTTTGACACCACATGCATATAGTTCACAATTATCATGGCAAAATTTCAATTTCAGTCTTTAGAAGTATAAAAATATGCATAACCACAAACAGCTTAGACATTGCCATGAATAACCAAACTAGCACTCGAGATGAACCGTCATTTAGAAGCATTAAGGTAAATTCAGATGATAAGCTTCAGTCTTTTCATTGATGTCAAAGGGCTGTCATTTTATTAGAGCAAGGCACATAAATGAACCATCGGTTTCAGAAAGGTGCTTTGAAAAAGACAGGAAATAAAGAAAGACTGTGTGAAAGAAACAAAACACGTGACAGCTCTCAATGCACTGCTTTTCTTGCACTCAGCTCACAAACATCGCCCACGAGTCCGACACTTAGAAATGAAACTAAAAATAAAACTGTACAACACTGAAAAAGTTCGAGAAGGAATGAGTTTATTCATCCTCCTCCTCAGCCTTCTTTTTCTTCTTTTTCTTTTTCTTCTCTGCCTGCGTCACATCAGCCTCAGGCTCCGCCTCCACAGTATCAATCTTCCTCTTCTTTTTCTTCTTGGAAGGCGTGGCCTCATCAACACCATTTGTCAAGACCCCCTCGTCCTCCGGTTCCTCCTCAGCCGCCGGTTTCTTTTTCTTTTTCTTCTTAATGGAATCCACGTTTTCCTGAATAACAGAGGAAACCATCAATATCATGTATGAAATATCAAACAAACATTAACGCCCTCAGAGATGATCATGTCCTGCTCACTTCAGTGATCAAACCCACAGAGTCGGGCCTGTCAATGGTCGGAGGAGCTTTGCTTTATGCATGACAGATATAAGACGGGTCCACAAGAAGGTCCCACCTCCAGTATAGTCATGCTACTTGTGCGGCATTTAACAATTATTGTTGAAAGCCCTGTGCTAAATGCCACAGATGAAGTGTAACTCATATGTACCTCAGCCTCGCCATTGGCTTTTTCCTCATCATCTCCTTCAGCTGTGGAGAGCGCTTCTAGTTTCCTCTTCTCACGCTTCTTTTTCTTCTTTTCTTTCTTCTCCAGCTTGCGCTTGATTTCGGCAGCTACCTCACTAGCCTGCGAGAAAGAAAATTTTTTTTAATCCATTTGCATTTGTACAAGCTTGGTAAAATATGAACTTTATAATGCTGTGTCAGGCTCATTAAATCAGTTTTCGCCTCCATGTAGGAGTCAGGAGAGAAGAGTCATCACCCACAGCACTTCCTCAAACTACAGTAACAATGATTCCCATTTAGAAACCTTGATAAACCGCACTTTAAAAAAGGCATTATAATCAAGCATTAAAAGCCCTATTTAGCCTTATGCTGCGTTGAAACCAAACGCGAATAGAGCATCAAATTTGCATCTAGTTTGCCGCTTGAACATTTTGAATGCATTCGCGCGTCTAGAACGAAATAGACGAAATCTGCTTCTTGTGGGAGGGGCAAATGCTAGGCATTTGTCTGTTTGCAAGATGGCGGATGTTGATCGAGCACTCGGGTCTTTTTCACTTTTTCCTTCACACGTCCTCTGAATAAACATTATCTCATTAGCGTAAAGTAGGTGTAGGCTATATTAGGGGAAAATAGTTGTAAAAAACGGCGGGAAGGCAGCGGGTCTATAAACATGTATGTGACCCAAAAGTTACGTTTATTTACAACACACTTTTCCAAGTGAGGTCCTTTTTATTCCTGAATAGCTCTGTTTGACTGCACACTGACAACAGAGTCATTCCTCCATGTTGAATGAGTGACTCCGGTGCAGGATCCTGATTGGTTAAGGCGGCACGAATTGACGCCAAAGTTAAAATTCTTCAACTCGGGCAGATCAAACACGTAAATGCACAAAAGCACCATTCGCGCAAATCGTGCCAGACGCTCAATGAGGCAAATTCGCATCTACCGTGCCACGCTAAACACCTCATTCGCGCTACGAGACCTCCAGACGTGTCTTTATATCGACTAGTGGTGCTCCGATCGGCTGGTCGTTATGCGCATCTCTTCAGTAAAGCCGGTTTTCTAATCAGCGGTTAATTCCATCAGGTGCGTGATTTCACAGAGCAGCTGTTACTACAGAGAGCCGTTATTAACTGAGAAGATGCGCCAATAAACGCTGAAAATGAAGTGGATTTGCGCATATTCTCTATTAACAATGGCTCGGTGTAGTAACAGCTGCTCGATGTGAAATCACGCTCCTGATGAAATTAACCACTGATTAGAAAACCAGCTTCACTCACGAGATGCGCATAACGATCGGCCGATCGTGATCGGAGCACCCCTAACATCGACTTAACATCGAAATCATTCACGCCAGACCCTCTATTTATGTTTGGTGTGAACGCAGCATTAGACAACATAATTCAATCCCAGAATGCATTACAAAAAAGAAAAAAAAGGAAGTCCAAGGCATCCAAATATGCCTAGTATACAGTAGTTTGAATAATCCGTTCTCACCTGTGCAACAGCTTCTTTCATGACGTCCAGGTTCTTACGTGGCGCGTCTCCCGTCTCATAGAACGCCAGACGTTCTTCGACCTGGTCACGCAGCTTGTCACCGAACACACTGGTGGGAACGTCTGTGCAAACAGAATAAAATGTCAAGACAAGGACAAACGAGAACAACTAAAGAACACCGAAGTGTTTGACCCAGAGTTCTGCTCAGGATTAACATTTCAACAACCACTGAGGTGGGTTACTGTTGACGAAAAATAAAAGCATCATAGCAAGAACCAAGGAGCGGAAATGAACTAAATGAGAAAATGGGATGCTCACCAGAAAAGCAGTCAATGCGTGATGCGATGGTACACTTGTTGGCCAGGTAACGAGAGATGCGACCCTTGTTCTTGGCAGCTGCACGCCCGATAAACGTTGAATGGAAAATGAGACCGTACTTTGGCGTGTTTCCTCTGGTCTTTAGTGCCCTAATTCACAGAGAAAGAAAAAAAAGTCCATCTACACCCCTGGGGCTCTAAAATGTTCAGCTGAAACCAAAAGTTCCTTTGTTTGGCTAGATATTTCTGGTTGCTGAACTTTTGGTGCAACACTACCAAAATTGACTGCAATACTTGATACTTAATGTTTAATTCACTCAACAAAAAAAAAACCCTAGAACTGCCCGGTCTCAACATCTTCAAATGTATCTACCTCTCAAAACCCTCATCAGCTGCTCAGACTGGGGGGTACGTGAGATTGAGTGGGATCACTTTAAGGTGTGTTCACTGACACACCAAATCACCCACTCCTGCTACGCCCCGGCCCTGCCATCACTGCAGCTGTGTGAAACCCCAGCAGGGAAGGGGAGCCCCAGTACCTGAACAGGGCCTTCTCTGCCCCCAGAATCTGCACGGTGGAGGCTGGATATTTGGCTAGGTTTGTCAGGCTGCCGGCATGAGAAATGAGACGTGCACCAACCTGTTAATAGAAAATAGATGAGGAAACATCTAAACATACAAACTTGACACTTCTACAGACTTTAAGACCATTTAGAAAGGCTGTACTCACAAACAAGCAATTACAAGCCCATAAAATTAAAACGTTAAAAAAGAAACTCAAGTCTTTAAAAATGTTCACATTGCTTTGAGTAAAAATTTACACAACATACTACAAAACACTTTAATGTGAAAAAACCCTCAAAAAAAGGCTTCTGTAGTCTACACTGAAAACAGAGCGCCCTCTCGCGGCTGTAGATGAAAATGTTTTCTCTTGGTTCATGTCAAATTAAATTTGATAAATAAGTCGCACCTGACTATAAGGCACAGGACCAGCCAAACTATGAAAAAAAGTGACTTGTAGTCCGGAAAATATGGTATATGCACAGATAAATCAAAAAAATTTCAGCAGATTTACTTGGACCTTGTCAAATTTTTACGCTAAAACTTGGAAGGATACTCAATTTCTTTTTTCAAATGTTAAAGTTATTTAATCTAATGTAAACTGTCAGCTAAATTTTTACAATATTATATGGTTACTGCATTTATATAATAAAAAAAAACACCTACCACTTCACCAATGAGAGCCGCAAGATTTGGCGCCACCTGGCCCATTTTAGATCGCAGATACTCAGACAGTCCCTGTCTGTACTCCGTGAGAGACACTACTCGGCTGGAGAAACTCTCAATGTTGATCAAGTCAATAGGAGAGATGTCCATACCTTAAAAAAAAAAAAAAGCACTGATGAATAATCTTCCATAAATCACAGAAGCACTTACACTGGTTGAGGTAAATTGACTGAGTGAAGTACGCTTGTTCAGTTCAGTGAGATATGCTGTCATCACATGGAATCAGTGGATTGACAGATTATAAAAACATCATAACATCCAAGACAAACTCACACCAAGCTAGGAGGACATCAGCGATCTTTGACCTACCCATAGAGCTGCGGGACGCGTCCAGGATGGCCTGAGCTTTGCCACTGTCCATTGTGATCTCCTCTATAGCTTCCAGCATCTCCTCAGTCAGTTCCTTCCTGTTCCCGATCAACTTGGCCAGCTTACAGTATGTACTGTTATCGTTCACAATCTTGATCAGCTCTGGGAAGTGATAGCCGTACCATTCACTGCACAGATAAAAAGAGATAGAAAGAAAGTTCTGATAAGAGTGCATATTTTGGGAATTATTTTTTGTGCGCCTGTTATTTTACTGTTTAAACAATAAGTTAAACCTTCAAGCTATTATTTTCAATTTTGATGATCTACTAAACCATATCACGATTTAGGTTTTATTTCAATTAATCTTACATCCCCAAGTTACGCTTACTAGACACAAAACAACTTTGCCTTCCCACTCAAGGTCTATCTCCCCCCTCAGATTGTGTTCATTCCAGTCTGATGGACTAAACACTCCTGAGAAAGGACTTCACTGTCCCTCCGGTTCCTGTACAGCCAGTGCACTAGGGGGCGCTGTCTGTGGTAAGCATTAGGAGGCCTCTGTATTACATCCAACTACAAACCCCAGAGGAAGAGCATCTTACCGCACACGCATTGAGAACGTGTTGATGTCTTTGTCCAGCTGATCGAGGAGGGCGATGGACTGGATGATCATGTTGTCTGCCCGGTTGACATTGAACTTGACTTTGGCTCTGGAGTAGCTGTGACCCAAACCCAGCTGAGCTTTGGATGCAGCCTGAGCGGTGAGTCCCTTGACCAGGGAATGGAAGTGCAGACGCACACCTGTCAATCACAAGTAGATGCGTGAGAAACAGTCACTGCTGGACTCATAAAACCACATTATTCTGGCCCGTCTGTTCAGATTTTCAGTATAAAGCATCAGAGAGATCAGGTGTTATAGGTGCATCATTACAGCAGGCTTTTGATAACATTTGAAAATAGGAATTTTTATATTAAATCATTTAAATCAGGGGATTTCAAAACTTTTCCAAAGGGTATACAGCGAAACAGGTTACAGATACAAGAAAAAAAAAAAAAGTTAAATATTTTCCAAATAATAGTTTATATAGTAACTGCCTGTATATGAGGGTTATATATGGGATCTGTGGCATCTAAAAGATTGAAAACCCCTGATTTAAACCATCAACCTCTGTGCTTACCTCTTAGGACTTCAGCTACAACGCCTCCGGTCTGAATGGACAGATTGAGCTCTTCTTGAAGCGCCGCCCCAAGTTTAGCATCCGAAACCCCCAGCATTGCCTTCTTTTTACCTCCGGACGGAAGGTTGGTCTCCAAGAACAACTTGAGATCTGCATGGACAACTCCTGTTGGGATCAGATTAGAGACGAGGTGTGAGTAATTGTAGGTTAGCATTTGTAAATCCACACTGTCAAGCCAAGATGATCAGTTTGTAGGTATGCTGTCATCACAGTGTTTCAGGGGATTGACAGATTATAGGTACATCATTGCATCCAATAAACAGTTTAAAATAAGACCTTCGTCTCGCTTACCTTCTGAGACGGCATTGATGTTTTCCAGTGCACCCTGGGCGGATTTAAAGGGGAAGAATGCACTCAGTTTGATCACGCTACTGAATTTGCCAAGGTTTAGGACACTTTGCTCCACCTATGAAAGACAAAAGAATTAGTCATTTAGAAGACACTTAGGTTTAAATTTTAATGCAACAATGAATGTAGTGATGGATCATTTCTTCTATATTGTGGCTATCATTTGAATGTAATGCACTGCACACTGATGAATTGTTTACAATATATAAAATATGCATTTATTTTATTATGTTGATTAAGTCTTTTTACAGATCCAATAATTAGTGCAATCTAGGCATAGCACATATTATTTTTAATGGTACATTTATGAGCGGGATTTAAACAAAAACTTCTGGTTACCAGTCCAGATCTTCACATTGTGTTCGAACACATTTAATTTCCTTTGTACTTCAATAAACAAACCTGAGGTAGAAGCATCCCAATCTCCTCCACTTCTTTAACAGCGAATAACGCATATCCAGCTGCATGCTCGAACAACACGTGTAAAAGCACCTGAGACAGAGAGAGAAGGCGAGGTTACTGATCTGACCAAATACCATAAAACCACTACTTAAATCCAAAAGGGACAAAGTCCCAAATGCTTAATTTCTACATTAATAACCAAACAAGTAGTACATTACAACAGAATGCCGTGAATCTGATGGGGCTGCAGGTCAATACCAACACGTGCATGTAGCCCACATGGCGTTAGCGCCACCAGGTACAAAGCATCTGCTTAATTTTACGAATTTAATAAGATTCTTCAACATTGCGTAAGCAGAAGATAACAACAGTCGTTAATAAACTACCCCTGTTTGGATTTTATTGCATTAGAACTTGAAGCTGGAGAGTCACATTAGCATGGGTTAGCACAGACACACCACGTGTTTCTCCAGCGGATCAAATACTCAGCGAGTGCCACTTTTAAAACTGATCAACATCTCATAACACTGCGATCGTTACCAGGACATCGATCCTAAACACTAACGAGAGGTGAGTGAAACTCCAGAGTCCATTACATTGAATTTAATGGCTGCTGTGGCCTTTAAGATCACATTGAGGCCTAGTGTATCTGGATTCACCTTTTAATTTCTCAAGCGGACTGCATTGATTGATTAAATGCAGCTTGTATTGTGCGATCGCATCATAATGGTGCTTAACAGACTCAAAACAACGGCAATAACAATAAAACGCAAAGATCTTAAATTTAAAACAATACTACAAACATGCACACTGGCCATTATAAAAGTCCGATTTTAAATACAATGCAATCGTGACATTCAAACCATAATGCAAAAACAGATTTGTTCATTTCTAAAGATTGTATAAAGAAACAATGAGGGTTTTTACCATGATTACTGATCTCGTGCGCCAAGCACGATGGTGCGTTCCGTTCCTTCGGATCAGTCGAAGAGGAAAGAAATCCGCATGCGCTTACAAGTACGAAACCCACATGATGTAGTCCCGCACCCTATCGCGAGAGTTCACAAGTTACTTATTTTGCGGGAAATCGTGAATGTGTGCGCCACATGTTGAGGAGCTTGGAAGTGCAAAATGCGTGGCACAGTGGATATTATGTTTGCAGAAAGAATGCATTACAGAGTAGAGCAGGAATATTATTAAGGAATTAAGACAAAGTATGTGGCATAAACAATACACATACCGGTATTTATTATTGACAAATGGTACCATCACTGAATAGTGTGTAAATCAAGGATAATTCATATTTTAAGCCAAAAGACATCCTAAAAAAAGTCCAAGATTTGGGGTGGCTGGTTTTAGGCAAATTTCTTTGGATTCAGTTCATTAGAGAATGTTAAAGAATCATAATTGGTGTGAAGTTTTGATGCAAAAAGGTCAAAATAAAATACAATTAAATTGGATGATTAAAAAATAATTGTAATTGACAAAAAAATATATACCAACATTAAATGGAGTCTAAATGTATACCCATGTATATGGTGTATGGGGTGTATATGTAATTTGTATAGAATTTAAAACCACAGGTTTTGAGAAAATGAGTGGTTGTCCCAAGTTTTGGGGTGTTTTATGCAAATCCAGTAAAAAAAAAAAAAAAAAGGTAATAAAACAATACAGTTGATTACTATATCTATCTATCTATCTATCTATCTATCTATATATATATATATATATATATATATATATATATATATATATATATATATATATATATATATATATATATAAATCAAAAACATTGTATCAGTTCAGACGTTCAGTAGATTGTCAAAAATATGTAATTGTGCTATTATATTGATATAGTTGAGGTCTGTGAGGTGCCACAGGCCAAAATCCTGATTTGAAGTGTTGGGATAGACCATTTATTTAATAAAGTTTTTTGTTAATTTTATGTAAGATTAAACATATTTTATATGTCTCAAAAGCTAAATATGTGCTTCTCTGTAATCTGATTAAGCTGTACAGTATTCTTCGTCCTGCGAGCATTGTGCATAAAATGTGACTGTGAGTGTTTCAGAGGGACAAATTGCCAAAATATATATTGATGCTGGAAACATTTCAAGAGTTATGACGGGAAACAGTTCTGACTTAACACTCATCGATCCACTAATTATCAGACAAATGTGCCATAATGCACCACCCACAGCAATAAATACCAGTGTTGAATTTATTTTAAAAAGAGCAGTTTGAATTTATGACTATATATATCCACATCAATGGGGAATGTAGAGTGCTCTGAAACAACAAAACACACAAAAACACTTAATAGTTACACTTATTGTGGGCTTACATACAAAAACATAACTATATCATGACAAACACAAAGTCTAAAGTGACTACAACCAAGTTATGTCAAGTCCTAGTAGTGTCTCATGTCTCCATGGACAAGGTGGAGGAGTTTATGAAAACATACGTCAGAGATAATACGTGGGTTCCTATAAAGCGGACTGCTCTCTGACCACTGACAGAAACATAAACACCCGTCACAGAGGCCACCCTATGCTGTACAAAGGTACAACTCTCATTCGTCCAGATTTGATCCTGTCTCTCATTCTCTTCGCTGTGTGTCACAACTGGAACTCGTTATCAGTGAAACATGACCATTACACTATGTAATCGGCCATGTTGTGTTTAATACTTGCTGATTTGTGTTTTTATGTCACCTGAAGATGCGCAGAGCAGTTACAAGATGTCTGATGCTGGTGTGTGTTGTTGCTCTTCTGGCCGAGCAGGCAGAGGGACACATCGCTTTCTTCAGCCCTAAAGAGATGAGAGAGCTCAAGGTGAGGAGGCCTTCGGCATCCTTAGGACCATTTATTTAACCTCCAATTGAACCGAGAACAAAGTAATTGTGTTTCTTCATCTTTAACAGGAAAAGGAGGGAAGGAGGGATGCTGATCTAAGAGCAGAGGGGGTCTTTATTGATGAAATGTCTCCAGATGGAGATGAGTCAGTGGTGAGGAATCCCTGCATGTTTTTAATGAATTTCATATTAAATGATTTACGCAATGTTTTTAAGCTGTTAACTGGTTTGTTTCAATCTGAAGGGCCAGCCTGTGGAAATAGGACTGAAGCTGACTGCTAAAAAGGGCCAGATCGGATCTGCTTTTGGTAAGATGCTGCAGAGCATCATAGAAGAGCCAGAGACCGGTAAGAAGCACACAGTAAAATCTTTCTGTTTTTCATGTATACACAGACCATGCTAATATTTGTGCTCTGTTTTGACAGTGAAATAAGACCAGCATTTTTATCTGCATTCTTTGACTATTGCAGCCTGATGATTCAACATTTGTTGCAAGCACACGTTTTGTCTACGAATGTAATAAAATTTAAATAAAAATAAATTGCATGCAAATTCAGTTTCTTGTCATATATATATATATATATATATATATATATATATATATATATATATATATATATATATATATATATATATATACAGTATTGTAACTCTGGTATTGTCTCAAACTGGATTTAAACGGTTAAAACAACATGCTAAATTAATATTTTAATTTTTATACTCTTATTTTGCCTCTAAATTTAAATACTTTGTTTCCAGTGATACTAGATTAAAACATACTGTCATTTAATATACCAAATGGTTATTGTAAAATCATGCTTTACATTTTACTATGAAACCCTGCAATGTGCACTGCAGAAGACTCACCAAGGCTACATTGATTTGATCCAAACTGCAGTAAAATCAGTAACATTGTGTAATATTAATACAATTTAAAATATTTAAAAATGTAATTTCTTCCTGTGATGGCAAATCTGAGTTTTCAGCAGCCATTACTCTAGTCTTCAGTGTCACATGATCCTGCTAGTTATGTTCGTGGAAACATAGTGCTTTTTCAGGATTATTTGATGTATATGTCTATCAGCTTAATGCATACTTTCTGAATAAAATTATTCCCTTAAGAAATCATACTGACTACAGACTTTTGACCGATCGGATGACATAAGATGACATAGAGCATATGTATATGTGTGAGTTAAATGTTCACAGTGTTTTCAGTATGTCTTCTATAGTGTCAGGTTGAGTGAAAGTCAACATGTGCTCCTAAATCTGGACATACTTTGTTAGTTATAGAAGCATTAGCTGGTATTTTATTGCAAAATTCTTTATAGCCAATAGAGAACATCTGTTAAAACCTTTAGATGTTTCTACAGCATGAATTCACATCACATTAAAAAAAAATTCTTCATCAGCCTTCATTCTTTGTCTTATTGCATAAGTTTGAGATAATTAACTAGCACATTACAGAAGGTAACAGAAAAAGCATCACAACTGAAAAAAACAGCTCCCTGTAAAAGCAATGAATGAGTATTTATATGTTCTTCATTCAAAAAGGGTTTGAACAATATTTTCTGCTCTATCAAAAAAGATTAACATTACGACAATAAGTAACAGCTGTGTCTAATTTTGAGTGAGCTTGTGAAACAGTAAGTATTGGGCAAACATTATATTTCCTTTGGTTTCTCACATAAAGCTTTAAAAGACTTGGAATGTCATATGGACAGCTTATGTGACAAGTATGGTCTGTTCTGAGATCCGCAAAGAAATAAACATAAGAAACAATCCACACATGTTCGGATGAGGGTAAATGAATCGTGATAGAACATTTGAACGGTCTCTTTAAGGTTTGGCAGTCAGTCTCTCACAAAACTCATATTCCTTCACCCCAAGAGCAGGATCTCTGGCAGCGGGTGCTGGTAAGACCAGGGAACAGTCACTGTCAAAGTATTTTCCACTTATTCCTTCTGCTTCCTCAGACACTGCACAGTATATTGGACTGAAAGACCCTTGTTCGGCAGTCTATGGTGGAAAAAATGCATAAACACATAAAGTTAAAATATCCTGCTGAATATTTCTTATAGGCCTATATTGTATTAAACAGGTGTCATGTCATAAATCTTATTTGCTGCTTTTAAAAGTCTTGTGGGTCTTTTCTAGTATTTAAATGTGATGTAAGAATCTGGTTGCAAGTTTAGACTTTTAATTTCACTCCTTCCACGAAATCTGGCCATTTCTGCTTCTCGGTAAAGTATCACTATTGTTACTCTCGTTCTTTCTAGTTTATCTTCCTTTCTTTAGTAGCAATCAATGGCAATGAGCATCTGTGATGCATAAAGATGTAGAAAAGCTCCCTTGCACAGTTGAACTTCTGGAGTGTTTGACCTTGTTCCAGAATCACAGTCAAAACAAACACATTTTATCCACCTACTATGGAAACCAGTGCACTAATTTAGCACAGAAGAGTTGGCAGGAAGCAGTTGTTGATATGAAATGTTTCATGTTGTTTACAGTGATTTGATTGATAGTAGACTCACTTTGAAGAAGAAAAAGCCAACCAAGTTGAAGAGGAATCGGATGATGAAGTTGTAGTTTCTCATTACGTCTGTCATAACAACACCTGGATGCAGAGAGTTTGCTGTCACACCTGAAACACACACAAACCATGGTCAGAACGGAGAAAAAACGAAGCACTTTCTCAACTTTCCAACCTTTAAATGTTCGTTTTTCAACATCATTTCCAGTCATAATTTTCCGTTTTGTTTGTGAAGAATTTCAAAACATTCAGTGGAGTCAGACATGCTCTTTTCACATCTCAAAGTACTTCATGGAAATTCATTAACAATTTGTAGAGACTGAGAGTTAAAAAAACGAAAACAGAGTTTTGTCTTTGTATTGCTTCAATTCTCTGCAGAAAATGATCTGGTTTACACACATCTCGAGTATGAATGCAAAAAGATAACACATAGACTCACAGCCCACTTTTTATAGTATGTAAAAAGATACATTGAAGGACAGATTAGGATATTTGAGCCAATCATGTTGCTCAGTGCACATCAGCCCATAAACCATGCACATCTCATGCACATTACATGGAAGATATCTGGAAACTCTCAAAACTCCCCTTCCCTGGTACACAGTTTCCCCTTAAATGTTGTTTTCAACCTAAAGCAGTTACGTGCACAAGTAAAATAACTCAATGTCCCTATGGACTAAATATACTACCTTGATTATTGTGTTAAAAAAGTTACTTAAATGAGACTAATGCAATCAATGCAAGATTAACAAAACTAAAAATTTCTATAACACTATTAAAATCTCTGACTTATAATTGCATATACTGTACTTTGGTACTGCACTGTACTTTTGGATTACATTTCACCTCATGTTAACAAGAAATAATTGAGATGGTCTCATTTGAGATTTTTCTTTCCTACTGTATTATGTCTTATTTTTCTTTCCTGTGTGACCCACTCACAAATTAATTTATAAGAGAGTTTAAAGAGTGTGCATTATGCACATTACTGAATAATGAGACGATGTCAGATCGAATCATCGAAATGACTAGGACTTTCTGCTCATTTTTAATGGCAGCAGTAGACAGTCAGTATAATGAGTTGTGGTTTGGACATGTACCTGTGCCCTGAAGCCTGCGTGCCAACTCGTTTGTCCAGATGACATTGTGCAGCTTGGTGTGGTTATACGTAGCATCCATCACATGATTTAGATTGGAATCGCAGAAATGTTCAAAGTTTACCTCACCCCTCCAGTGAGTCATAGATGAAACATTTACAATGCGAGCTGGTGCTGATTTCTTCAAAAGGTCTGTGTGACAATAAAAAGAAAGAAGGCCTTACGTCCAGAATCCAGATGTGTCTTTTCTAAGCAATAGTTTATCCAGGCCATTTAAGATGTAAATGAGTTAGTTTATTTCATCAGAACAGATTTGGAGAAATTCAGCATTACATCACTTGCTCACCAATGAATCCTCTGCAGTGAATGGGTGCCGTCAGAATGAGTCTGAACAGCTGATAAAACATCACAATAATCCACACCACTCCAGCCCATCTATTAACATATTGTGAAAAGCTGTGTGTTTGTAGTAATTAAATCCCTGATTAAGGGATTTGACGTTAAACCATTGTTTCCGGCTAAAATATGAGTCTTCTATCCATAATATTTCTTTCTCCAGTGAACATCTCGTCTGAATCAGGAGAGTGATATGACCAAATCAAGCACCGCTTACAAGCCAGATCTATGTTAATGTTAAAGATTAGAGAAATAAAAATTTGAGAAATAATTATTACACATAGAGAACTCAGATTTTGTTTAGAAGCCATGGTTTAAAGTTATATGCCTTAATGATGAATTTGTTTCTTACAACCTCACATCTTTTCAGTTTATAAGATTAATTGATGAACTGGAGTTATTGTGGATTACTTGTGGATCGTTGTGATTTTTTTAAAATCATGATTTAGACTCTCATTCACAGCAGAGGATCCACTGGTGAGCAAGTGATGATACATTTCGTCCCCTTGGAATTATAAGGTTCTATTTGCGTTCTGAGTAGTTTTGAGATATTGAGCTTTAAAGTTTTTGTGTTCCATAGACTTCTGTAGATAGAACCTTTTTGTTTTTTCAATAAGAAATCCCAAAATGTACACAACTTAAAATAAAACATCACATAATGTAAATAAATTGTCACAGAATAAGAATATGTGAATAACTAAATTTTGACAAAAATGACAGATAGAACCTTATAATTCCAAGGGGACGATTTCTCAAAATGTGTTCTAATGAAGAAATATTTTAGATGGCTTAAAGGTGAATACATTTTCAGCAAATTCTCATTTATGGGTGAACCATTTCTTTAAGATATATGTATATATATATATATATATATATATATATATATATATATATATATATATATATATATATATATATATATATATATATATATATATATATATATATTAGCAATGAGAATGGAAATGTTGACTGACCTAAAAGCAAACTGGTGAGCAGAAATGGGCCAACGTGGTTGGTTGCAAAAGTGATTTCCAAGCCATCTGCAGTGATCTTACTGGGTAAGCCTGTAGGTGTGAACAAACCATGGTTTGTATAGATACATAAATGAAAATATGAGAGATAGACAGAGAGAGACGGCCGTTCCACCTGAGGCCCCTGCATTATTGACCAGGATATGCAATTCTTTCTCTTCCTCCAAGATCTGTGTTGCAAACTTTCGGACAGATTCTAGCGATGAGGTGTCAAGCTGACGCAGATGTACGTTCTGGTTCCCAGTTCTTTCTCTGATTTCCTGCAGCGCTGCAGTCCCGCGATCCTTGTTCCGGCATGCCAAGATCACCCGCGCCCCACGACGAGCAAAGTCCAGGGCGATGAACTTCCCAATACCTAGCAGATAACAAGAGGTGAATGACACAGCAGGGAATAAGAAAGTGAGCAATTATGACTTAACAGAATTATGTATGACTTTATGCAATACAATATACGCCAAATCTGTTTGAAATGTAACTTATATTTTATCATCATCATATCAAACTCAAATTAAGCTCCCACTTTCAAATGAAAAATGTCAATATAACCCCAAACCTTTTTTATTTGAGCAATTCTATACAGAATCATTTTATAATAAATATATTCACCTGAATTCTCCCCGTCTAATTTTGTTTCTCTTTATATATATATTCTCTATTGTATTTGTCAATTTTTATTTTTTTAATTCTCCGAGGAATAATCTGAGCCAAATTAACTAAGCATTCAACCACTGACTGAACGAAAGCATTTTTTCGTTTATGAACCCCATACCTAAACCAGTTACTCCAGGCGCACACATCTGGGACAGATTATCACGAGCCTGCTTGCAAGTTTAACCAGTTTTTAGCGAGACAGAGCGGCTTCACGAATTAACAAACAGCAAACAAGTTTAGGCTTTATATACATGAAACATGTCTTGAACTTTTCTTGAACTTGAAATTAATTTTCGCCACAATATTTGTAGTTTCACCATGGACTCTAGCCTATGTATCACTAGTCTTCAGTGTATAAAGGGTCTTGCGTAAATGTACCCAAGCGTTTATTTGCTCACCACGATAAGTTAAAATATCCTTAATTTAAAAAAAAATTCTCACCCGTGTTAGCTCCAGTGACGATCGCAGTTTTTCCGTTTAACTTCACAGGACAAGCGCTCGGGTTCCACAATGCTTTCCGCTGCGCGCGCACAATTATGGCCAGGATCGCCGTTGAAACCATCCATAACGGATGGGAATAAATGTCACTCCACTCCCAGTTCATTTATCAAGTCTGCGTGCCTCCGATGAAATCCTCGGTTTACTTAAAAGTGACACTGTGTTAAAGCTTTATAAAGCATATCCGAGTGACCCTGGCACGAATGCGCAGTATGCGCGCGCACAGGGCAAAGGCTATAAAAGCACAGCTTGAGCCTGTTCCCGTCATTCACTCAGAGTGAACACAGACTGAGTCTTGATGTTTCCATTCGGCACATAAATGCTGGTACAAGAATAGAAGAAGATAAAATGATATTAAAGGACAGACAGACAGATACAGACCGACCGACCGACAGATAGATAGATAGATAGATATATAGATAGATTAAAAAAAATTATTTATGTATTAGAACAATAAAATAATTTTTTATTAATATTTTTTTTTACTTACATGACCCAAATAGCATAAATCCCCTAGAAAAGTTTTTATTTATTTATTTATGAATTCTTCAAGCAATTAATGAAACACCAACTAGTGACCCAAATATTATTATTATTTTTTTATTATTCATTACAAATTCCAGAACGCGACATTAGAAAAGAACCTGGACATGAGTCGTGACATCAGATCAAGAGATCAAACTAAGTAGTTTGAGTAACTTTGACTAACTTTTAAACAGCTTGGATAACTTTAGACACAATATTGGCGGTTACTGTGTTTGTGCTCTGAAAGCACTTTTGAAACAAAGTCACAGCAGATTTTGTGCAATGCACAGTAGTGGTGTTTTTTACAAACTTTTTCAATGTTTAAAAAAAATCAGTTGAGTGAATTATTAATTTTTGCTTTCCGACAAATTTATGAACCAATGGTTCAGTGACTCACTTCTAACTTTTCACTAGCGTGATGATGTAATCTGCAGAAACTGATATGTTTGTGAAAAGAAGCAATCTGAGTGTGAACCAGCAGTATTTAAACATTTATCTGGAAAATCCTTAAGTTAAGCTGCCTGAGGTGATTTCCTTTCAGATTTCCTTTTCATGTGTTCAGCATTCATCTGAATAACAGCATACCTAGATAAAAATGACTTATACAGGCTTTAGTGCAGGTCAAGGACAAATGCCAGGACTGGGGATCCGGAAGCTGAGGAATCTGTGGGAAAATATTTCTCCCCCTCCACACAACTGTGAAAACTTCTGATTTCCGTGATCTAGCGAAATATGCAAAGCAAAGATGGAAACTGATAACATTGTCACTTTTTCTCCACAGCAGGAACACACAATAGAGGCACAGATTGTGGGATAGTTTTTTTTTTTTTTTTTGTAATGAAAACAAACCCTGAAGTTGTTCTTAACTTGCAGTTTTATGAACACAGAAGAAGACATTTTGAAAAATATTGGTAACCAAACACTGGTCCCCATTGACTTCCAAAGTATTTTTTGTATTTCTTCCATATTATAGAGGTCAATTGCGACCAACAATTGTTTGGTTACTCACATTCTTCAAAACATAATCTTTTCAATTTTCATTTTTGGGTGAACTATCCCCTTTTTTTCAATGGCTCTTATGCACTCTTAAAAAACATTCATGCAGCTTTTAAAAAATAACATTTTGAATATAATTTACCCACAAATGCAGGGAAAAAGGCCAGGCGCCTGCAATCACCTTATCAGCTCCTTATCTTTGCCGAGGAAATTACTTACAAACGTTCCTTTCAGTGTTTGTACTGTAGTTCTTAAGTCATGTTTACTAAATCATGTAATATTAAATATACAGAGAAATGAATGATCCATAGTATAATGCTAAATATAATACATAACAGCTACATTTCTCAAGTTCATAATTGGCCCAAAAAGAACATAATAGTACTGTAATAAAACATATCTTGGCCCCTGTTTGATCAAACTGGTGGCCTTGAAGTGTGTGTGAGAGAGTGTGGCTTGTTTGTGTCTCAGAGGGTCATGTTCTTGTGAAACGCAGAGTCATATCTCAGCACACCAGATACAGAACGGGTATTACAACCACAGATAGATAGATGCAGGGCACATGAAAGGGTAAATAATTCCCTCCTCAGTTTAAGATGTAAATACACTTTTTACCCAAGTGAAGAGAATTTTAGTCTAAAACTTACACTTGCTTTGCAACTAATTCAAATAATTCAAATTGAAGTACTAACTGAACTAAAAGTTGAACTAAAACTGAAATTAAACAATTTTAAATTATTTAAAAATATATTTTTTAAAAACAAAACAAAAAAAATGTAATAAAATTCTAAATATTAACAATTAATTAATTGTTTTTGTAAACTATTACAAAACTATAATACTATTGGGATGCACTTTGGTCAGCTATTACCTGTTTATCTCTTACCATAGTTCCTACATTCCACTGTCAAATCAGTAAGAGATAAACTATAAATATAATCTATAAAGCTTGTGGTAAATGCTGATGATGGCATATTATTAGTGTAGAGTAAACCATTCATTAATAATTACTTATATATTACACTTTTTGAATGTTCAGGTTTATTAACAATAGCTACATGAATCACTAAATAATAAAACTAGTTTTAATTAAAACTGAGACCTTGTACCACAATTGAGGAACTGTGTTTAAAATCACACTTTGCATGCACATACACAATTTAAAGTTCAAGTGAATTATTTGTGTTACTGTAAAAACATATCAGTTCATATATATAATATATTGCATGATACTCTTATCTGTAATTGATACTGATGGAATATTTGACAGTTTTAACAACTCGTGATACTGCTGTGTGGTTCTTGTCTATTTCCTGTCCCCCTCCCATTACCCAAGGTTACCAGAGGCTACATATGTGCGGACTGGGAGGGGCGAAGACTTCATATAAATAGAAATTGCTGCCTAACTGAAAAACACTACAGTACAATCCATTCAAGCCCAGTGACAACCATTCAAAGAGTCTGAATTAGCAAACTGAGAAACATAGATTTTTATAGAAAAAGAGCGAGAGGAAATGAAACAGGAAGTTAGCATAATGGAGGATGGTAGTAGGAGAGAAGACCATATGGCACCTAATGTAGTTTCCAGGTTGAAGATCAAAAATGAATGCATTCGAGTGGTCCTGGCAGAGACGCTCTGCACGTTCATTATGATGGTAAGAGGTTATTCATTTTGTAAGAATTCATTATTCTCCCTAATAGTTATTGATTAGCATTTTCAGTGCATAAAGATTTGACTAACTGTCAGCATGTAACGATGCCAAGCTTGGAAGAAAGTTAAACAGAATGTTATTGTTTAGTATTTTACTGATGATTTCTTTTTCATTGTATTAGTTGATTGAATTATTAATTCATTCACAAAGTCTTCAATGTGCATTGTGTACTTGTCATTGTAATGCTTTGGATCACATGCCCAAACTTTGCACGAGTGGTCAGTAGCCTGACACTGCACTGGTGATTGAGGTCATAAATTCTATTCTTAGAAAGACTGGCTTGATGTACTTTTTCCATTATTGTCAGGTGAAATCAATGTGAACATGTTAAATGCAAAAAAACTTGACCAATAGCAATGCTATGTAACTGCTAATAATAATGTTCTATATTCAGTATACAATTATAGTTTTTATTAATATTATGAATTAGCTTTTATTTTTTAAAAGCTAATTTAATTTTTAAAAATTTAGTTCCAATTTTAGTAGTTTTGTTACATGCTCTTATAATTTTTAATTAGTTTTTAGTTCATTTAAAATGATTATTAATGATTTATTATTTTTTATTTCAGTTTCAGTTTTAGATTTATTTATTTATTTCCATGCTTCAATTTAAACATATTTCAGTTAGTTGCCAAAGCAACATTTCTAATTTTCATTTAGTTGAATCGTTTCAGTTAGTTTTTAATTGAATAGTTATTTTCATTGTTTATGTGTTATGTACTTTTTTAGATTGTAATAGTTTTTGCTATTTTTAAATATTAGTAGTTTTATTGTGAATTTAAAGGTAAAGTGTGTCATTTCTGTGCTAGTAGCAAAAGGAAATTCAAACACATTTATTGTTTCCAAACATGTTTCCCAATAGTTTCATGATTGGGGGAAGAAATACTTTTCTCCACACTTGAAGGGGTTAAAATGTTGCTTACTAAAACTTATTTTAATTTTATTTCCAAAAACCAAACAAAAGAAGTTATCTATAATTACCTTGTTTCTGTGTCATCATGGCCTCTATACATGCAAAACTAAAATCAATACTTCATGTCAATGTATTTATTTATTTGATAAGTAGCCAGGAAATAAGCTTTACACCAGGGTTTATTTTCCTATAACTGCTGCATGAATTATCAGACAGTCTCTGTTTTTGAATTCCAGGTGTTTGGCCTTGGCACTGTTGCACAAGTGGTCACAGGAAATGGTGCTTTTGGAGAGTATTTCAGCATAAATGTAGGCTTTGGGCTGAGTGTGGCTATGGGTGTGCACGTTGGTGGAAAAGTGTCAGGTAAGACCCTCTTGACCCCAAACAACAGGTCAGAGTTCACTGTTTTCTATTACGACAAATAATCATGCAATATGTTTTACTCTATCACATAGGAGCTCATATGAATGCAGCTGTTTCATTCACAATGTGTGTGTTTGGCCGTTTGCGCTGGAAGATGTTCCCACTGTATGTTTTTGCCCAGTTTCTGGGTTCCTTCCTTGCTGCTGGGACCATTTTCTTACTTTATTATGGTGAGCAAATACTCATCTACTTCTAGAGTTATTTTGGTTCTTAGTGTTGGAGTGAGTAGGTCAAATAAATTGTCACAAGCTTTCTTCGTTCACATCTGGGCTGTGCTTTATAGATGCTATACATCATTACTGTGGGGGCAATTTCACTGTGTCGGGCCCCAAAGCAACAGCTGGGATCTTTGCTACATATCCAGCACCTTACATCTCAATCTACACTGGATTCTTTGATCAGGTATTTTGAAAATGAATATATATGCTTCAAAAATAATTATGATATGAACCAAAAACATGATAGTGTATAAGAATAGTTCAGTTTGGGTGGACTATTTCATTAAAAATGTTGTATATTAAAACCTCTGAATCAGGTTCTGGGCACTGCCATGCTGTTGCTGTGTCTGATGGCTCTGGCAGACCGGAGAAACCAGCCGGTCGTGTCTGGAGGTGAGCCTGTGGGTGTGGGGCTCCTGGTGCTCCTCATTGGTATCTCTATGGGGAGCAACAGCGGCTATGCCATCAATCCAACACGAGATCTGGGGCCGAGAGTCTTCACACTGATGGCAGGTTGGGGCATGGAGGTTTTCAGGTGAATAAATACAAAATCAAGCTATGAAACACTTAATGTATTTCAGTCAGGGTTGATTTTGTTGTTGATTTGTAACACCTCCTGTTTTTTTTTTTTCAGTCACTAACCCTTTAACTTGTGATTTGAATTCCTGATATGCCTTCCTTGAAACCTTTCATTATGTTTTGCTGAAACGTTGATAACAGGAATAGTCACAATTATCAAATCAGATCTGTAACTGGAAAATATTTGCAGTAGCATGTCTGACCTGAACTTGGTAAATGACTTAGTATAACTTAAAATAAAGTTTTTTTTTTTAATGTACTTTAATAATTATAAATGTTTTAAAGTAAAAAAAGAAAAAAAAAAATCACAGGCTAATTTAATTCAATATAATTCAAGTGTTGTCTCATCTTATTTACAGGGCAGGCAATGGCTGGTGGTGGGTACCTTTGGTGGCCCCCTTTATTGGTGGAGTGACTGGGGCTTTAATCTACGAAGCATTTGTAGAGCTACACCACCCTGATCTTAAGAGCACTAAGACACAGAAGTCTGCAGAAGACCCTGAATGTGTTCCTCTGGAAAAGTGCAAGAATGGCAGTACAGAGATGTCTCTCTGAGAGTTTCAGTCGCAGACCTGCTTAATTTAAGGACCATGGATAGTACAGGGACCAAACAAGAAAACTGACATTTCCACTGGGGACACCTGGATGTTTACAGGCATAAAATGAGACATGAGACAAGGATGTCAGTCAAAAAGCCTATGGGTTGCATTTCTCAAGCCAACTTTCTCAGTCTAGTGTGTACTACTAACTTCTGGGTTAAAGAGGAATAGGCTATTGAAGAATCTAACGACTCAGGATTATTCTGTCTTTGATTTTTAATAAATATTGTGTACATTTACAGACTCGTGGGCATCAAAAGACGAAATTAAGCAGCTTGCGTGAGGTTAAACACCCAGCATGAGCATGAAGTACAATCAACATGCCTATATGAGAACATTCCATAGGCATTTGTTGGGGTCATTGTTTAGTCATACTGTGTCTCCCTGAGACCCCCTGTGCTTTTGCTGTGCTCACACCGCTCACTGGGACCTGTGCTGCCTGCTTCTTCTTGGGAGTGGGTGGCTTGGCCTTGCCACAAAACGCCTTGGCTGGGTCCAGTTTGTTCAGTAGAGGTTCGCCGGCCGTATCAGAATGAGAGTCACCATGGAACGTCAGGGGCTGGTAGAGGGCGGCCCATTGCTGCGTCAAAGAAATCAGTTTTTTAGTTTTTAAAGAATTAATATTTTTATTGAGCGAGGACACATTCAAACTGATAAAAAAAAAAATGACAGCAAAGACATTTGTGTGGTTACAATAGATTTGTATTTCAAATAAATGCTGTTCTTTTCTTGGTGCAGTTTTCAACAGTAATAATAATAAAGGTTAGCATATTAGAATGATTTCTGAAGGGATCATGTGACTTACATTTTAAAATATATTAAAAAAAGAAAATACTCATTTTAAATATTGAATTAATATTTCACAATATTACTCTATTTTTTTCTTGAAAAAAAAAAAAAAAAAAAAAAATCAGCACTGGTGGGCATAAGAGACTTCAAATATATATATGATATAAATAAAAAAATATAAATAAAAAGCCAAAAGAAGCCAAAGTCAACAGAACAAAATATACATATCTACTTTAATTTAATTTGTTCTGGCTGTAAAAAAAAAAAATCAATATATATTGTATCTGAATATAAATGTGGTAAAAATATATATATATTAGTATAAAAAAATATTATATTAGTAATATAAAAAAATAATAAAAATAGTCATTCAAATCTTCTGTTTAGATAGAACTGAAATAGATAATCTTGACCTTAGCTTGTGGGCTGGGGCCATACGGAGTGAAATTATACTGCCACTCCGGCAGCCCCAGATGAGTGATCATAAGCCGGTAGTAGGCAGTGAAGGAGGGGGTGAGATAGTGCCAGAAAAGTGATCGGTCCAAGAACCACACCTCACACTGTTGGACCATTAAACCTACACAGAACAGGCCAGCAGACACAGGGCCAGATGGTAGATTAAAATGATATGAAACCTTTCTGTACGGTATCTCTTGATATCTTTCTGGATTAATTGTGGGATGCATAATCACCTGAAGTGCAATTCTTGTAAACAAGGCAAACTTTGCCATTACCATTGCAGGGGTCCAGCTCAAAGATGCGGCAACAAGAATCAAAATGAGGTTTTTCAGGGCCATCCAATTCTAAAAACAGAAAAGACTCTTAAGTACAAATAAAAAAAAATCTGATGTATAATTTATGCAAATTTTACTGAACAAAAAGACAATTAAAAAAACGACTCTATACCAGAAAAATGTAAGATGTAAGAAAATATCACCCTCTAAATCATCATCAAAGTTAAGATCAGCTAAAGTAGGTGTATTGGGGATGGAATATACATTTGACTGAATCAGGGGGCGTAACTGAGCAACACTGCTGATCATCATGCAACCCACTGGAACCACTTCATCTGTAAGACACATATAAATGTACAAAAAAAAAGCTTAACTACAATATGGAATCGGAAAATGATGTGCAGGAAAACACTGATCAGATTTGAAAAAGCAGCATAATAGGGATATATTTAAAGCACTGTTTACAGTTGATCCAAACTATAATGGGTTTAAGAGATCAGTGCATGCTCACTTCCCAGCTTGGTGTTCCAGGAAAGCATGAAGCCATCTGTTGTGAGATAGAAATCTCTTAGATCTTCCGGCAAAGCACAGTTGTTTTTCTGGCCAAAACAGGGAAAGCACACCAGATGTAAACATAACCACATCAAAGAATATTCTCTGGTAAACTGAAATTCCTCCAAACCTGCTCCCAGGAGAGAAGGCATCGCTTTTCTGCAGGGGGTTTCTCTACAAACCATACATCCAGCACACCTGGGAGGTTCTCTGTCAAACACATAAATGCAATGCACATATATACATAACCAAACACATTTAATCAATCATTAAATAAATGAATCTCAATTTGGGCATTGATAAACAATTGATAATTGACCTGGTTTGTTTTATTGCTTAGACAGCAACCTTAATGAAGAAAAACAAACATATTGATCCACCCTAAACTGCTTTGTTGAAATGGTCTCCAAATCTGGCCAAGCTAGTTGTCAGCTGGTATCTCATCCTGACCACCTAAAACCAAAACAAACCTGGGAAGCCTGTTGTATGATGCGGTTTATAATCATTAATTTTAAGCATTGTCCACTGACCCAGCACTCGAGTAATGCCGAGGGTGAGTCTGTCTGCAAACCCCTTGCATGTCTTGTCATTTTTCACCTCCTCCATTCCAAAATAACACAAATCATTCTGTGCCATTGATTCTTTAACTGTATTGTCACACACCAACGGATGCTGCTGAGGTTACTAAGCACGTAAAACCAAAACACGGAGGTTCTCCGCTTCTATTTGCTGAGAATATGACAGATGAGTAATTTGACCAATAGTATTCTAGATAGGCGGGTGCGGCAAGAAAATGTTATCCAATCACACTAACCAGAGATGAAAAAGAGGAGGGGCTTCTGCGCGTAATGTGGAAGTGGCGGTTGTTTCAGTATGGCGTCTGTTGCTGAGGGCGCAAACGGCAATGGATTTTACTGGATTCATGACAGTATCCTTACATTTTTTTCGTGTTTTTGTTCAGTGAGTCTGTTTAAATTAGTTATATTATTATGATATAGCAAGCATAAAATTCAACCGTGTAACGTGGTCTGTGTTTATGAGAGAAGGGAGGCTAATAGCTTATTAGCGGATTTTCATTGTCAGCTTAACCGAACTCTTTTTTTAATACATAAAGCTGCAGTTGTCGTGACAATACATTTTAACGTAATGTATTGAATTTAATTTATTTTATTATAAAGAAACGTAGACCGTAGTTAATTGTAAAAGTATATACTTATCCGAAATGTACTACAATACTGCTTCAGTAAAGTGCATGCACATACATTACAATTCCTCTCTGCAGTATCACACAAGGCTAACTAATTTTAGCTGGTAGATTGGAGTAATTCTGTATTATTCTCTTCAATATTTTTAGACCGTAGCTGAAAGACTTATGTTTATGGTAGGCATGTTGTTGCTGTTGAGTTTTCTTTAACTTGCATAGAGTCAGATGAAGAGCAGCCAATGGGTTTTGTTTCAGGTCAGACTTGGATTTATGACATTTTAAATGTTTTATATGTGATTCTTAAATCTGGCCCACAATATCCACTTTCCTGGATAGTTTAGCTCTAACCCTAATCAAACACACCTGAGCATGCTCTTCAGAATTGTTATAAAATCACAGGTAGGTGAGTTTTATCAGGGTTGCAGCTAAACTCAGCAGTGCATTGGCCCTCCAGGCAAGATTTAAGGAATGCTGTTTTAGACTGTTACTGTCAAATATTAAAATATCACGACTTGTTTATCATTCTGACAACTCATGTTTTGACATTTCAAAACTGTCACTCCCATCCTCTCTTAGGGATGAGCAAGAATGCCGGTCTGAAGGTTGGGTCTGCAAATAATACAGAGGGAAAGATAAAAAGAAGAGCTAGCAGCATGGATAAAAGTAGGAAAAAAACAGGATTGCATTCAGCAGTGCAAAGTGCTGAGATGATGATAGGTAAAGCTTTAGATCAGAAGGTGCCTTCTGTTATATCCAAATCCAAAATCACTACACCTGCACCAGAACCGGATCTGCCTTCTCTCACTTTATCTCAGGTAGGCATTATTTACAGTGTATGTGAGGTGAAGTAACACAGTTATCTGTGGGGATCGCAACTTGTCACCATTTGCCAATTATCATTGTTTTGAAATAAAAACAGCAGTGCAAGTGTGGCATGACACAGCTGAAGTAGAAACTGTATATACTCATGCTGAAATCCACATTTTAAAATTGATATAAAAAGAAACTTCCCCTCTTTGTTCTCTTTTAAAAAAAATATATATATATTTTTACACCCGATGAGTTTGCAATCTTGTGTCTAAGTAATTCTATAGATGTCTGGAAATAAAATATAAGGGTGTCTGTTCTGGACTGTAGCCTCTCTTCAGCGCTGCTCAAGCCAAAAGTAAGCCATCATTGAAGGATCTCTGCCCAGAGGACAAGCGTCGGATTGCCAAACTCATCGAGGAGCTGGCCAGGTAAAGCCCTCTCATTATAGTGATCTGATACTTTTTAGACTGAATGAATGATTACAGTAGCCCTCAAGCCAATGTGATTTTCCGTGCATAGTGATACAGCTATGTAACTGATCTGTTTTGCTTGTGTTTCTTTTCAGAGTTAGTGAGGAAAAAGAGGAGTCTGTACAGAAACTCAGGGATGAACAGGAGACTTTTGAGAAAAAAATCCAACAGCTAGAGCAACAAAACCAACTCATCATACAAGAGAGAGAAAGTATCCTTTTACAACAAGTAGGGAAGCGGTAAGAATGTTCTGGTTGAGTTTAAGTTTTAGGCTTTGCTTTCGTGAAAATTAAATGCTGTCATCAATCGCGCCAAATTAACACTGATTAGATTTTAATGGCGAACAATTTATAAATGCGGGAAATCTTCAGGGATCATATTTCGAGTTTTAAATTATTTGATTAATGCACTTCTGTTCAAAAGTCCTCTTGTGTTCACGATGACTACCTTTATTTGATTAAAAATACAGGAAAACAGTTATATTGTGAAACATTATTAGAATTTAAAATAGCTGTTTTATTCATTTGATAGCAAAGCTGAATTTTCACCAGCCATTACTTCAGTCACATAATCTTTCAGAAATTATTCTAATAATCTGATTGTTCGAGAAACATCTTTTAATATTATTAATGTTGAAAACATTTGTGCTGCTTAATTATTATTATTTTTTTTTGGCAGAAATTCTGAATAAAAAATGTGTTTAAAAGAATAGAACTTATCTTTTGTAACATAAATGTCTTTGCTGTCACTTTTGATCAGTTGAATGTGTCCTCACTGGATAAAAGTATTAATTCCTTTAAACAAAACGTACTGATACTTTTGAATGGCAAGGTAATTCACAGTGTGTTAACTCATATCAGTCTGAAAAAGCTGAAGGAGTGCTATTTAAATCAGACTGACAGGGGGCAGTGTTGTCTAAGCATTGAATCTGTGTTCAGTTTCTTAGTGACTGCTGTAGAAGCAATATAACCACAGGATGTCATTGAGACAATTTTGGAATTACATTTGAAGGGGTGAACGTTCCCTTTCTTTGGCATTATGTGCCACATTGGATGGCACTAATATTGAATCTTTTCATTGAAGATGAAATAGACTTTATTTGCAGCAGTGATTGTGTGTAATGTAACAGACAAGTGAACAAAGAGCATTCACACTGTGTTACGTTTAATATTTACTATTTTAGTTGCCAGTTTGTGAGCTCAGGGACCAGACCCGTCCTTGGTTTGGGCTGAACTGCTTTTAATTTTCGTTTGAAATTGAAAGAGCTGGCACCAATCACACGACCACTGGGAACGGCGTGGGTTTCTTCTCATGCCAACCTGTCATCCGGCTGGCACATCACAAACTTCGCACAGTTCGGATGCTCCCTTATTTTCCTTGCGGTTCTGCCAGCTTTGGTGATCTTGCTCTGGTCAAAAGACATGGCGAACCATCAATTTCAGCCAACACTGTGAAATACGAAGAGCAATCGCAGGCTGCTAAATTGCAGATTTGGCAGGCGAGCTCAGAAATTAGGCGAGCTCAACTCAATTAAATGCACTTTGGCTCCACGGCCTGGCATTTTCACTAAAATTCAAAACTCCATTAAAAAGTGATTGTAGTGCAAGACAAACTCCGTGAAAGCCCCCTGTGGAGACAGGATGGTCTCTAAAGGTATCAGACAGATGCTGGCCCACAGAGCTTTTCTTAAAGGTTAGGAGGGACACAAAAAGACAAACTGAGTTATGAGGGTCTGTGTAGAATAATTGCTTGCATCGTCTCCATCTCATCTGCCAGGATCGCGATTATCAAGAGGAAGTATCTCCGTAGGAGGGGGCAAAATTATAAGTTACATTCTGTGCGTAGGAAGAATTTAAAGCTTGTGCGCAGAATGAAAGTAGAATTTTTCAAGCCTGTCTTTGGCATTCTGCACCACGTCTCTGAGTGGTAGATTCTATTACAGTGAAGCTCGCAATCTTTGTTCTTCACAAGGAATTCACATCAAGACGCGTGGAAGACACAAAGGACAAGTTGAATGCATTCATCAATATCATTAATCTTATTGAAGTTTGCATGGTCGCTTTTCGGAACGCCGCGGATGGATCAGAGGAGCACAAGTCCTTTTGTAATAGTTTGTTTGACTAGTTCTGGTTCCGTGCATTTTGGCGGGATGAGCTTAGGTGGGGTTTGGACCCTCACAGAAATGCCACTTAACCACAAACCCACTGCGCGCATATTGTTTATGACCAATTAGTTTTGTAGACGCACTAATAATGGGAAGTAATAAACCACATGCTCACAGCAAATGAAGTCTCACGATATATAAATAATGAAATCATCAGTGGCTTGGTGAGTCACTTTCGCTGTTATTTAAATCGAAGCGTGCGGTCGGGTTGAACTGTCCTCCTATCGATTTGCATCTCAACCTACACACGCAGACCATCCTGAGAGGCCCCGTAAAATATTCTCCTCGGCGCAATTTTGTTCTACCTCGAGGTGGATTTCATTATTTTATTTCTGTGCCGGCTGACAGGGGAGTGAATCATGTTGACAGCGGCTGTCTGAAATATCGAATGCAAACTCTGATTTTGTGTATTTTTGGATGGGGGGTGGAGACGCACCATGCCTGCAGCTTTCTTTTCTCCTGATGTAGGCCCTCGGAATGAGCTCTGATTGGCCGGCAGCCAACAGAGGTGCCTGCGCTGCGGGAAGCGGGAGAGAATCTTATCAGTCCCGCTCCAGTCGCTCCAGATTACCAGGCGCTGAGCGTTCCTGCACGCCCTTCTGTTAATGTATTAATATGTGTGTTTACGCCCAGCCTGTCTATCGGAGTATCAGAAGCCTCTCGTCAGCTGCGAGGTAGATGCCTGTGTGCGATGCGCTCTATCTATGAGACGGGCTCTCCGTTCTCATTACAAATGAGAGGTCTATTTATGGTAGGAGTCCTTGTTGAACAGTTACTCATTTCTTACATGCTATTACACAGTGGTTTGACATCCAGCTGTCATGAAGGACAGTGTTTGTTGGCAGCTCAGGATTTGACATCCACTCGAATCATTTCATTTTAGACAGTCTGTGGTTTTGAATGAGCTACAATGATAAACCAGATGAATTTAGCTCTCCACCTACGGTACATCCTTAATTAGGACTTAACAGTAAGTTTAAGTCGTTGAACTTTTACATTTACATTTAGTAATTTTGCAGACGCTTCTATCCAAAGCAACTTATAAACAAGGACTATAGAAGCAGACAAACCAACAAAAGATTTTTGTAAATAATAATGGCTAAAAAATCCGCCGCTTGTATCAATTTGGGCAGGTCATTCCTCCTGTTGGGAACAGTTAAGGTAAAAATCTGTGAAAGTGATTTTGTACCTCTATAATCGGGTGCACATAAGTGGTCCTCCGCATGTGCGACCAAAATAAAAAATGTGTTATATAAATATGTTCTGACAGCGCATTTGCGTACCGACATGGTTGACAGCTGTTAATACACAATTACCATTTTAGATCATAAACTGTACTACATAAGTTTTATTTTCAACCTGAAAACATAAATCTGGGCTATGCCATGCCGTTTTCAAAGCACAATGCAAAACTGTGACATCCATCCACTGATGCTCTTTAATCAGCAGCGGTGCTAAATCCGGAAGCGCGGATACTTACTTGCCGGCAACCTGCCAAAATAAAAGCCTGCTGATTTTAAGTTTGAATATGATGAAAACACTTTTATTTATTTATTTTTAGACACTTTTATCCAAAGCGACTTAAAATTGGGGAATACATAAAGTGATTCTTTTTAAAGAGGCGAACAAAGAAAGTAATAGTAAATATTAGCATTTTATTTTTAACTTTACTATAAAGTAAATGTATTTGATTTAATACTAGGACTGCCTTTTATTTTTAATAATATTATCACACACTATTATTTAGTTTATTTACTATTATTTTATTTAAAAAAAAACTAAATAAAGTGCAATAACATTATAACTATTATTAATTAATTTTTTATAGTTATATTTAATGGGTCACGCTATAGACGGTTTCAACGGCATCAACATAAACAAACGTTAATGCGCGTGAGCGCTTTTGTGGACCTAACTTAACTTCCGGTAGACTCCAAATAGAATCAATAACAACAGCCAAGTCCCTCTAGAGTAGATATTTTTTGATAACAAACAAAATGTGTTTTCTGTGTGGATCAGGCGGACTTAATGAAAATGCTAATTCATTATTTGCCAGCAGGAGATGTTTTAAAGCATAGACATAAAGCGCGAGAAATAGAGGTTTCCCCAGTAACAGCTGTAAACAAAGCAGAGCTGGTACGCTCACACGCTGCTTTATCACGCATATAACATGCAAGTCTTCTTTCAGAAATACAGCGATATAAAAACACCCGTGCCTCGTTTTGATATTTAAACATAAATGTAAGGAATTATTATTATTAAACGTGCAGTACGTAACGTTACGTTACTCATGTTTATTTAACGAAGCCTTTTTGAAAATCGATCAGTTTTAAAATTGTGGCGAGTCTCCAAAAATAAATAAATGTATGGGAAACACATCCCGCAGCACAACCACCTGAGCCCAACTTCAGTCTACTCATAACCTTGGCTTTAACTGCGTTTGTAGATGGCACCGCAGCCAGACCGATATACACAACACAGACCGGAAGTTAACTTAGGTCCAGGCGCGTGCGCCCGATGAAACCGTCTATATGCAGTGTGAGGACCAAACCAAATCTCCATGTTCTGTTAAGAGAACCAGGCAGAAAAAATGATGTGCACCCCTGTCTATAATGCACCATTCACTTGTAGAATGCAAGCTTCTACATGGCTTGTCCGAAGTAGTGAATTCAGGTAAAATGGTGCAGAGCCAGTAGTGGTTTTGTAGGCAAACATCAAATTGATGAACAGAACAATGACCAATGGTCTGTGTTATGTACATTCCCATTTAAAAGTTTTGGCTTCTAAGATTTTTTTGTGTGTGTGTTGGCTGTATTTATTTAGTCAAAATGCATTAAAACAGTAGTGAAATATTCCACTTATAAACTGTATAGAAAAAAGAACAGTTTTTAATATTTATATTGTTTTGAGCCCAGAATCATGTTTATTCTGCTTCAATAACCAATATTAGGGTAAAACAAAAGCAGATGGAATTTGCAAATTTGATTCACCAGAGGCCTTTATATTGCATTTCTAATTACCATGTGAAACTTGTAATTGGGGGATATTAGAACCACTCACTCTCTTGGCTCTTAACTTAAGTTTTTATAGTCTGATGTCTTTAATACTTCAATAACTTTGAAACTGAACATTGACACAGAGTTAGTCATTCGTAGTAATTGTATGGTTAAATGTAATTACAGACTTGCTTCTTATTTAAATTGACAGCATTGAATCAGTCAATACTTTTTTTGTATTAAAAATTCCCATGTATGTGTGAATATTGAATGTAGTATGTAATTTAGCAAAATGTTACCAATTTAAGATGCAAGCTATAACATACAACAAAACAAACTGATGGGTTTGCATCATATTGGTTAGCAACTGTGAGGAGATTATTACACATAATCTATATTACTTAAAATATTGGACATCAGTGGCCTGGTTATTTCTTAAAACAAGAAGCCACTGTGATTATGCCACTTCATATTGACAACCTGCTTCTTCCATGGTAAAAATCAGTTTTTAATAATAAAAAAAGTAATTTTGTATTTGTGAAGTTCCATTTTCTTTGTGCAGCATTTTGGAGATTTTAATCCTAGCCTTTGTTTTAAGGTGAGATTTACCACGTTTATCTTATGGGTATTGGATTGAGAGGCTGTTGAGCAGAGGCTGGATTTAGTGCATATTGACATTGTAATAACAGAGATATGAGGACTATAAATAATCTCTGTAACATTCTAAATTTGAGTCAGTTTGATCTGTGTTGCCCCTCTTGAGTTCCTGGGCCTTGAGGTATTATGATGATCTCTGAGCGGTTGTGCTCTACAGCTAGGCTGATTATTAAGAAGAAAGAGCAAAAAAAAAAGTCGCTTTCCATTATTGCCTTCCACGTTGGAAAATGAGATCTACCGAATGGATTTCTGCAGAGCGTGTGAGTAAGCGAGCGTGCGTCATGCAGTCATTAGTCGACGCAGTCGCCGTGGCTGTGGTTCTGCTCCAGATCAGTTGAGTTCTGCCCAATGCTGCATGTGTGCCAGCTCTCTCTGTCTCACCGCCTGGCATCCTGCCCACCCCTGCCCAGCCAGATCCAGATGGAGGAGTGTGTAAAGCCCTCGTCCCAGAGAAACACTTCTATCTCTTCTCAGCAGTGCTGCTCTCTCTTCTCGTTTTCTTCTCTGTCTGTGCTCTTTTTCAGAAAGTCACAAACATGACTACAGGTATTGATGGCTGGGATTTAGCCAGAGAGACTCAAATGTCAGGATCAAGAGAAGAAGTTCAACCGGTCTCCTCATCTTTTTGATATAAGGACACTGGCAACCGAGCTCTAAGTGGAAGAACTTTTTAATGCCAGTTCTTTTTGTAGCTTTCCCTGTTACACCCTTACTTATCTAATTGAATTTTTATTTTATTTTAGGAAGTTTAGTTCTTGTCTTGTCCAGTTGTATTTGGTTTTTTGTTGTCTTGGTTTTCACCAAAGCTTTGGTTGCAATTCAGATTGTTCAGCATTTTTCTGGAAAAAAAGAAAAAGTTAAGATGATAAATTAATTGCATACAAATTAATGTGCCTGACCCTAAATGATAATCTGTATTTTAATTACAGTGGATTTGTACCATATTCACCAAAACTACATGATACCAATTCTGATGTTGTTTTAAACCTTCTCTGAAAAAAGTTATAAATGAATTGTCTAAATTTGCCTAGCTATCTGACTAGCTAGCTAACACTCCAAATTAGGGAAACCACCAACTTTCTCAGAATTATAACATACGGTTTTAAGTACTGTACAAATTACCATATATGTAATTTTTTTTAAGTCACCCAGTTTGTTTAATCACTCCGTTGACTCACAGACCACTCTTTTACGTTTTTGTTTTATTTTATATATATATAATTTTTTTTTTTTTTTTTTTTTTAAGCCTCCAGTCAACTCAGAGGCCACAGAATCTTTTCAACCATTGATATAGTCCAAGCAAGCATCTTGAAATATTATTGGTTTTGTCTCTTAAGTTTGATAACATCAGGTTTGGGTATTTCAAAAAAATATTTGAGTATTAAACTCGACATAAAGCTTGCTTTTTCTGTTACTGGTTACCTTTGGTAGATTCTTTCATTTTGTACTTTCTGTATAAAGGCTCCTGCCTACTCAGCACTGGGTTGGCAATACTACAGTGGGGGAAATGGATTACCATGTCTGGCCTGGGAGGGGAGAGAGTTTTAGTCTTAAGTGGGAAAAGCGGCAGAGTTATTCAGTACGTGTTGACCCTTGACCTGTGGCACAGGCCTGCAGCAGCAGTACCGAGAGTGTCAGGAACTGCTGGGACTCTATCAGCAATACCTCTCCCAACAGCAAGAAAAACTCAACAAGTCTATCACCCTGCTCAATCAGTCCTGCTCCCATAGCAAGGTGAGTACTAAAAGAGAATGTGCCTGTGTGTGGAAGAGAGCGATAGAGAAAAGCCAGAAATGGCTCAGACTGAACATGTTCGTGCACTGAATTTGTATCCTCTTATGCTGTTAAAATTTTGGCTGGTCAGTTATGGTTTTGTATAACCATAAGAGGCAGCAATGTATTTGTTTGCCCTACTAACTTAATATCCTGGCAGACCAACCACTTTATCAGGTGATATTTTTTTTTTGTCTTGAGATTTGAGTATTTGGTGAAATTAACTTTCAAAGCGTTACTAAATTAACTTATACGCACACATAAACTGTATATATGTGTAGTATTGACCTACATGTATAACAGTATTTTAACAGTAATTCCCTAAATTAGATTATGCTAATGTCGTTTTCCCAGCTACAGTTTTTTTTATTTTATTTTGTAGTTGTGTCCTGAAACATCAAATGACATTCATAACTCATTTTGCATCTTTAATATGACATTACGAAATTAAAAGAGAATATTTGGAAAAGAGTGTCGCATTTAAAAAAAAAAAAAAAAAAATGTTGCAGTTTAATTTTATCTATCGGAAGTTGTTTGGACATAGGCTGAATTCATTGCTCTGGCAGAACATTTTTTAAAAATATATTTTTAAAGAACTGTTCATACCAATTCTAAATTTTCAAGAAGAAAAATACAGAAATAAATTTATTAAGAAATTATAAGTGAATTGCATAAAAAAACGTGCCTGGCCTAAATCTGACTAAAAAAATCGTCTATCAATATTAAAACCACTCTTAGTTTAATATCCTATTCAAAGTTCATGCTTTTTGTTATATCCTTTATTTTTTGTTTATTAATCAGCCAATCAACCTACAGACTCTACAGATAACTACACACAAATCTGATATGCAAATCTTTCATGACAACCAGTGAGTAAGTGACCTATCCTGTGTGAACAGGGTAATGATCAGATATTCAACAAATAAAAAAGCCTAAATACTCAGCTCCCTTTATTGCTTAAAACTATCATAGATCTCTAGATTATTCATAATAATGGTTCGTTGCTCACAGCAGGCGATTCGAAGTCCCACAGTAATTGCCTTAAAATGTGTTGAAGGTGAATTTGTTACAAAAGCTCTAGCGGTGGTGCTTTTAAAAGGTTTGGATTTAGAGAAGCAGCCTCTTAGAGAGGGGTTTTGGCATGCTGACACTTTAGCATCTATAACTGTTAACCTGTCAGCACACTAAAACCCTCTCAGAGAAGTTCCATCTCCAAATTCATCCCTTTCAAAGCACTGTCGCTAAAAATATTAAAGCTAAAACAAAATAAGAAAACTCAGTGACACTAAAAAACTCATGTTGTTTTAGTTTAGACCGGGCACCCTGTGCACCCTCCATCTTAAGGAAAAGGGAAATGAGCTTGTCCTCTCTGAAACCTTGGCTGTGAGTAATGCATGTTTACATGCTCCGCAACCTCCTCTTGAATTAGTCAGTGGCCCATTTCTGTCCCCTGAGAGGCGGATGATTCTCCTTTGTCCTGAATGTTTATCTCTTTGGTGATTGACCTTGAGTTGTTGCGTTCTCTTGGGATGAGCCCAGTCTTTCTGACTCCCTTGAGTAAAACCTTAAACATTATTAAATGGTCAGAGGTGACGTGCGTACTTCTTGTACCTATGCCCTGTCCCACAGATTCCTAGTAGCGAGGGGGTGGCCAGGAGGTCTTGGGGTGAAAGAGGATCTGCTTTAGATGGATCTTACTTGGACCTCCCTTCATCAGGAAGCAAAACTGATAGACGTGGGTCAGTAGAGTGCACTCATTCGTTTTCAGCTGGACTGGTCAGTGCACCCTCCAGCAGAGACCAGAATGGTGAAATCCATGACAGGCACACCAATCACAATTCTGAAGCTGGACGTAGTGATCTCAGGGAAAGGGAACCCTCAGCCTGTGATGCCCTGAGGCTGCATGGTGCCTCTGAACCCAAGTGCTCTCATCAGTGCCACAGAATGGAAAATGATGGCATGTGCGGTGCTAATCAAACTGGAATAGCACCACTGTCTGGTCGGGAGAACTGGGAAGAGAAACGACAATGTTTGCTCCTGCAGAAGAAACAGCTGGAGATGGAGAGGGAGAGAATTCAAGCTCGATTGGCTCAACAGGAAGAGAAACTTTTGCTCCAGAACAAGCAACTCCGCCAGTCATACCTTCAGTACAGCAAGTAAGAGTCTGGCACAAACCATTTGTTTAAATATTATTATTAATTATTATTATTATTATTATTATTATTATAAAATTATCATTTTTAATGCATTGTTTGATTTAAGATAAAGAAAAGTTAATGCACCTATAAAGTATTTCAGTTCAATGCACTGTAATCATGAGGGATAAGTTCAACTACTTTTGAAAGTAATCAACATTATGCAGCCTACCTTGAAGTAAACATTGTTTTAATTTGTCACCTTTGAAGGCTTCAGCAAGCTACCACAACTGACTTTGAGAGACCTCTAAATGGAGACAGCAGTTTAAATGAGGGTCAACAATCCAGTTTTGTAATGGATCGGTGGACACACAGGTAAAGCTTGTTTTCAGAATTGCATTGAATGCAGAAAAGGGATGGAGAGATGAAAAAATAAAGTAATATTCAAATATACACTGATTTAAAATTTAGGATCTGTACGATTTGTTCTTTAAAGCTGGAATCCATAAATTATTTTTGGCTAAAAATGATCCAAAATCAGTGTTCAAATAGTCTTTCAAATAGCCGTTGGCTAAATGTCTGATGCATATGGGAAACAAAAGTGGAAACACTTCAGGAGTGTCAAAGTCGTCATCATGTTGATTAAATTATACAAGATTTCCGGGAGATGTGTGTGTCGCGTTCTTTAACGTTCCACCTGGAAACAAAAATGCTGTGGTGACAAACCCCCTCAAGAAAAAAAAGAAAGCTTTCGAGTTTACAGCTGTGACAACGAGAGCTTATCAGGATCAACTAAATGCTGGATATTCAAAAGTATGTCAAATATTTAAAGTTCACAGCATAGAATCTATAAAATACATCTGAGAGTTTTACTTTCCATGCCCTGAAACGTAACACTTAAGGAAACAAATTGGTTGTTTGACATGTCGGTCAAACGGCCTCATGGGCGGGCCTTGGCCAATGAAAGCTGCCGTAGATTCCAGACCTTCAGCCGTCAATCTGAAGGTCTGGCTATGTGAGTTCAAACCTATTGTCTTACTTTACCTCGATTCACAAAGTTTTCTAATTTGAGTGGTAAGAGTAGGTTTTTTTGAGGGAAATTCGAGCATAGCGCTGTTTGTAAACATAAAGAAGTTGTCCTGTCTAGTATGCTATATCGCACATAAGGATGCTGTAGGTGATGGATCGTTTATAGCAGGGATCCTCAAATCTGGCCCATGAGATCCACTTTCCTGCAGACTTTAGCTCTAACCCTAATCAAACACACCTGAGCAAGCTCATCAGTGTCTTTGGGATCATTAGAAAATCACAGGTAGGTGAGTCTGATCAGGGTTGGAGCTAAACTGTGCATTGGCCGTCCAGGGTAAGATTTGAGGATCCCTGGTTTATAGCCTTTTCTCACAGCAGCTGGAATAAATTGGCGAATTGTAATCCAGAAAGGTCGAAACGACAATCATCGGTGACTGGAGATTTGCCTTTAGTCAAAACCAAAATAATTTGTACTGAGAATATCAAGAAATATCGGCAGGGCTTTTGAAAGGTGGTGGAAACTCCGTGTTTTGAAGGGGTTTAAAACGGCATTTCAATAGTTCATTGTGTAATTAAGTAACTGTAGCACTTGTTCGCTTAAAGAAACTCCATAATTGTATCGACAATGTTTTTTTTCTCGTCTTGATATGTTCATTATGATAAAATATTTATTTCAAAGAGAACGAGTTGTAAGGAACTTTAATTTGCTTTTTGGGTTACAAGAACAATTTCTTAAAATGAAATTCAAGTGGTATGGCAATTAGAGATTAGACTGGACAGAAGTTGAAATCTACAGGTAACGCTAATACGCACTAAATACACACACTCACAAAATTCTAATGTTATTAAAGTCAACAATTTGAAAAGGTATAACAGTAATAATAATTGGCACTGTTTGATGTGATATTTAATCACAATTGATAGCGCAATTTATTGTAATGCTTTTTCCTCAAAACAGAAGTAGTAGTTGTTACTTCAATTGTTCAGATTATATTCTCCAGTGAAATCTCTTATTTGGGTCATACTTTCAAGATGTAGAATCTGTGAATACAAAGTGCAGTATCCACACTTGTGTGGTGACTGACAGCCACACATTAGATTCATCCATGCTGGAGCTGTGATGGTGCAGAACTCACGCAAGGAAGATTACGCCACAAACAGTTGCAATTGCAGGTTTTCTAAACCAAGATGGCAACAAGGAGGCAAAACATATAATCTGCAACTTTAATATTTTTATGCAGCAAGGGTGCCTTGATCAAAACTGACAGTAAATCCATTTATAATGTTACAGAATATGTTGAATTGAACTTTGTTCATGAACTTATCCTGAAAAAGAAGCACAATTTTCATAAAAAATCAAGGAAATTAATTGAAAATTAACCTGTTTCAACATCATGAAATGTTTCTTGAGAACCAAAATCAACATATTAAAATGATTTCTTAAGGATCACGTGACACTGCAGACTGGAGTAATAGCATCTAAAAAATCAGCGTTTCCATTACAGGAATAAATTATATTTCAAATTATATATATATAAAAAAGTTGTTTTAAATAGTGATTAATATTTCAGAATTTTACTGTATCAAATAAATATAGCCTTGGTGAGCAACTCCAAACTTTTAAACAGTAGTGTAGACCAATATCTTTGCTCTCTCTCTCTCTCTCTCTCAGAAGTGAAATAAAAGAAGAGTCACACACTTTGCCAGGAAATGTTCGACCTTCGTTAAGTAAAATACAGTCACAGCAACACACATCAAGTGTTGAACAGTCTGCATCCAAGATTTCACAAGGTACATGCACAAAAAATTATGCAGAATGTTATAACTTTCTGATTTTTACTTCACATTTTAATTGGAAATTTGCATTACATGCTTTCAAGCATCTATCTTTTTTCCCTGCAGATATCTCCATTAACAAGAAGGATATGGCCACCTCTCCTGTGGTTCCACAATGCTTCCGGACATCTGCTCTTCCCAAAATTACTCCTCTTGGCCTTCCTAGCACTCCAAAGTCTTCGAGGTGAGTTAAGGTGTCCCTCAGGGTTCTGTCTTTGGTCAACTCGTGTTTTGCCCTTGCTATGGATGGGCTACTTCATACACACATCTAATTCATCCTGTATAGTTCCCGCCCAGCCATCTAACACAATCATTGTATTTTTATATGCGTTCAATACATTGAAAATTAGTGTATTGTGCACTTTTTTTCATTTAAAAGTACTGCTATATGAACAAATGTGCAATAACATTTGGTTTGCAAACACTTTAAACAAATAAGGTGCTTGTTTTTGGCAGAGTGCGTTTGTTTGACTAGTGTGATCGCTCTGAGCCACACTCAGGCATGATTTGTTTAGCTGTCCCTGGCTCTGTTGGAAGAGGAGGGCCAGAGCCCCATCTACTGTATATATAGATCAGCTAGTGTGGGCAGTATCAGTCAAGATGTGTGCTGCATGATTGCATGAACATCTCTGAGCAGCAAGAGTGATAAATCTGTAAAGCAATATATTGTGAGAGAGGGCTGTGTGTTATTGCATCACAGATAACTTAAAATAATAAACCACAAAGTTAACAAAAACAAAAGAATAATAATGTGATTGTTGCTGGAGTCTTAGGCCCTCTCAAAATGCTCTTATTGGTTTAGATGTGTGATGACACTCATCCCAGGCCAGTACCGATAAACATCCCACCCCAACTGTGACTAGTGTTGTTACGGTACCAAAATTTCAGTATTCTGTACCAATATCAGTGAAAATCCACGGTTTTTGGTACCAGTTTCGTTACCAAAGCAAAACACAAAAACATGCTTATTAAAAAATGCCTTGCACTCTATTTGTGTTGCCATGTGCAAATTAATTCTCTGCCAGTAGGAGGTGCTTTCTCAGTTTCTCATGTAAAGTTCCCTTCAGAAATACAGTGATATAAAAACACCCGCACTGGGTTTTGACTTTGACACACGCAGTGCTTATGTCTATTCAGTGAAGTCAAAGCCTTTTGGAAAATCTATTTGTGGTGGTCAGTTTTGATGTTGTGGCAGGCCGCCACAAATAAATCAATGTATGGGAAACACAATGAAACTTACCTGATTGAACGCTTTCATTTGGTCTGGGTGTCTGTCTTTAAAGTGTTTTGTTACTTTGTTGTGTTTTCTCCTTTTGATGTCACCATCTCTCAGTGCTTTTATGAAAAGAGTGCATCTGTGCACTTTTTGGATCGAGCATAAAGAACCGGGTAAAAAAAAAAACTGGTACCGTAACAATTTCATTTTTTTTTTGTACCGTCTTGTTACTGAAGTAACAGGTCTTTTGGCAACACTACTTGTGACCCATGGTTAGTTTGCATGAATTTGCAATAAAATATTTGTCAGCATTAAGGAATTAATACCTTAACACGATAACCCGTTAACTTGCCCCAACCAGTGTTAAATGTTTTTAGTCAGTCTTTTGACTAAAACGCCATTTTAGTTTTAGTCATATTTTAATCATCTGAATTGCTTTTAGTTTTAGTCTAGTTTTTAATATCATAAGATTTTAGTAGACTAAATCTGCAGTAAATTTTGTCAGCTAAAATCTAATGGATTTAGTTACAGTCCATTTCTTAAGCATTTTTCTAAAATTTCCAAACACATTATACAGTATAGGTTTGATATTAAGGTTTAATCATGATAGACACCGATTTAACTGCGGTGACACACAACATGCCTTAAATAAAACCACTTCTCATAAAGAACAAGAACATGGTCTTCTTTTTACTGAAATACCAATGGTTATATAGGCTAATTATGCATTCTTTATAGCAACTTGTTTACCATATTCTTCGTTCTCTCAACCAGACATATTTTTCTATAAATAAATTTAGATTAATCTTTAGGGCTACTAAAGTTTTTCAGTTAAGAGCAGTGTGTGATTTTCAGTTTTTCTTTTGTTGCTTGATTAACATCAATGTGAGTCATTGATGTTAATCAAGCAACAAAAGAAAAACTGAAAATCACACACTGCTCTTAACTGAAAAACTTTAGTTACAATAGCAACTAAAAATGAGGCTGCTATCCCTTTAAAACCGATTGCATAGCTGCAATGGATGCAATGCACTGATACACGTTCTCCCTACTGCTTACATTCACTTAAGATTAAATAAACTGTTTACAAGAATACTCATCAAAATGGACAATTTAACAATTTTGTGTGTAATTCTCCGTTCATGCGACGTGAAAGAGTACTTGCACACTGTGAGATGCGCTTTCTGTGTGCAATAAACTTCAGTTTCTGTGCTCAGAAAACCGGACCAAATTAAGTTTTCTCTTGCGTCATCAGATTTATCAGTATGTCTCTTTTTCTGAAATTTTTGAACGTTTTATGCGATGTGCAGCAAGTGTTTGTTAGCTTATGTCCCACCGGTTCATGTACGCACCTAACATCCGAATGATGCAGCGGATTTGTTCTGAATGAATCTCTTCCCAAATCATCCCTCCCTATCATTTTCGTCTCGTTTTTATCCACTGACTAAAATGTCAGTATCGTCTCGTTGTCGACGGTGAAAAAATTGTTGTTGACAATTCATGACAAAAATTATTTGTCAACAAAATTAATGCTGGGCCAACCCTAGTTTTTACACACTCTTTCTATATTATTAGTTGAGCAAAACATTTAATTTTGCCACTTGACAGTTTGGTCACTCAACTACCACTTTCTGTAGAGAGGCTGCTGTTGCAATTTAAAGATGGGTGGGGTATGGTGCTTGAGAGAAGCCACTCTCAGGAAACTCAATGAAAAGAGCCATACCAGTAAATACAATTTAACAAGTTCAATTCAGCAAGGAGTGAAAAGAGGGAAATTACAGCAATTTTGGCTCAACAGCACAGCGGGGCCAACCCTGTGTATTAATTGTGTTCTTGGAGTCCTTGTCTCTGTGATAGAGCTTCTTAATGCATGAATGTGAAAAAGGAGGGGTGGAAGCAGTGATGTATGTGGGGAATAAGAATAAAACAAGGAAAAGGGGAGCAGACGTGAAGAAAGAGGGAAAAAAAAGAGGAAGCTGGTCTGGGCCGAACGCAGTGCGAGGCCTGTTTGATGAGTTAAATGAAGATTTTTGCCGGCCAGCGCTGAGGCTGACAGGAGCCAAGCTGAGTCCCATTAGCTGGCATAGCAGGGCCCAGCAGCAGGTGTAATTGAACAGAGTCTTCCAGCCTGGGCCGAGAATGCAGCGCCTCCCTCAGCTTAATGAGAAAGAGTGAGGCAGAGAATGAATCACTGACCGCTAGCGCGAGACACACTCTGGGATAGGGAAGGAAATTCATTACCGTTTTCTTTTAACGTAGAAAGGTAATTAATGTGACAGCATGTCTTTTCCCCCTCCCCCAACCCCCACAGCAAGAGCATGAGCATGTCTCGTTTAGCGTGCCATCTCTGAAAAATGCTGATTATTTGTAAGTCGTTTGTAAGGCCTATTTCATCTTTTTTTTTCTAGGAGAAAATGTACTGACTTCAGAAGTAATTGCCTTTTTTCTCCCTGTTATATGTTGTGGTGAATATTTTGCATTAATATGTTCTTTTTCGTCTCAGACGTTTCATTACCGAGCCAGAACTTTTACAGGGGCTGGGAAAATTAGGCTGCTTTGTGTGCAGCTATGATATTTGTGGGAGGCATACCAAGAGAATGTCAGAACTGACAGGGAATTGAATACTCGCCAGGCATGGCTCATCTATATGTGCCCCACCAAAATATTAATCCACAACATAGACCTTTATATAAACTGAAACAATAATCCTGTCAATCAACATTAGCGCACCACCCACAAGATAAAGCAAGGGCATCTCTGCCAAAATATTGTCCACATGTGTCACAATGCAAAGTTTACAAAATGTTACAAAATGTTCAGATTCTGGCCCAGAATCTGCCCCCATCTAAATTTATGGTCAGGAGCCGCTAATGATACTCGCATATGCATAATATTTATCGGGGAAGTTGAGAAGGGTCAAATGTGAACTAAGACCAGGGCAGAGATGTTTCTCTTAATGAACAGTCAAACTATTGAATTTCAAGAAGTCATTCCAGATTCACCTTTCACTGTGGCATCAAGCAGCTTTATCGTTAAAGATACGTGATAAAATAGCCACTGAATAGATTTTAGTTGCACATTTCTCTTAGGACTGTTAATTGATATGATTATAAGATTTATATTGAATGAATTAATGATTTGCCTAGGTTAAGAAATTGCACATCAATATTCAGAGTGTCTAAACTAGCTTAAATTGCTCAGATGGTAGGAAAATAATAAATAAAAAAGCTAATTAAAATAATTGATGAAAATGGAACGTTACATTGACAGCACCAATCTGTACATATGACATGCAATTTACATTTTGATTTAAAAGGACATATTTGGCTTGGTTGGTAAAGCATCATGGAAAACCTTCCTTTGCCCCACTAATACCAAAAATTGACTTTAATGAGATGACCACGTTTATGCCAACAAGCACCGTGGAAAGTATATGTGCAGAAGATAAATATTATATTGTTGCCCACTGGCCGGAAGGTACCTTTGCATTATTCAAAACCAAACCTGATTTGAGGAAATCAATGAAGCGTGTAATTTTATAGTTAATTTAAGAAGCCAGAGGTTGGATGCCAGCAGTCTTCTGAACAACCTCAGGTCTGGGCTAGGGTCTAATGGGTTGGATGCTGCATGGACAGTCTTGAAGAATGAATCAATAGACAAACACTTTATTACTAAGTTTGCTTAAAATAAAAAATATGCCCTGGGAAAAAAACTCAGGTTAATGAAAATGATTATGGATATCTCCTGTCTGCTATAGATCATAACATTTCACTCAATCTGAAATGGGTAGTTTTCTTTGATTGGCAGTATCCTTGGGGTGTTTGAACTCAAATGCTGATTCTTGCATGATAACGCACTTAAATTGGTCTCGTCTTTCAAATTCTGGGGTTTTTAAGCTCTTGCTAAAGCAAGTGCCATTATTTCTATCTTTAATAAATAGTTGTAAGCGAGGATTTGGAACATTAAAGGGTTCGTTCACCCAAAAATTAAAATTAAGCTGCGCTTTACTTACCCTTGTGGGATCTTAGCTGTATATATGACTGACTTCTTTTAGACGAATCCAGTTGGAATTATATAAAAAATTGTCTTTTGACCTTTCAAGCCATTTAATGCCACTCAATAGGTGTTGCATGCATCAGTCCAATAAAAGATCCATTAAAAAAGTGTCTCTCATGGCCCCGGGGGTTGAACAAAGGCCTCGTGTGGCGAATGATTTTCTAAGAAAAATATCCATATTCAAAACATAATAATTAGTTTAATCTAGCTTGCGCTCACAATTGTAATCGGAATCAGTTCCAGGCGGATGATGTACGAGTTTGGCTTTGCCCATGCGCCACTCTGAAACATAGCAGAGAGATCAAAACAAAACAATGGTCACTAATTAGAAGTACAAAATTGGGGTTTGCAAAGAAGAATGTCAGAGGATGTCGATATAAGCCAAGAGCAGAATGGTTTTCCTTTGCTAAGGTAAGGAAACTTTGCTTCCTTTGCTCCTGTTAACAAACGTTGGTTTTCAAGAGACTCACCGGTTTTCACAAGAACGCTGACCTCATACTTCATCAACCCGGAGCTGCTTCTGTATAAAACTGATGGTGCAAGCTACATTAAAGTGATTATTACATTTTGAATATGGATATTTTTCTTACAAAGATGCAAACCCTTTAAACTTCGACATGGTTGTCATCTCGCATCATTTGTGGAGTTGAATGAGTGAGGAGAGGTGTGTGTTATTACGTTTCACAGTGACCAGACTTTTGCCCCTTAAAGTTTTCATATGGTGGGTATATTAATAAAGAGATCAGAACGACTGTGGTGGGATCTTTTGACACTGTTCAGCATCCTCCTTAAACGCCATGGAAACCAGACAGCAATGCTTTGGCGACGGTTACAATATGCTGAAAACTTTTAGAAAATGATATCATTTAAAATAATATTTTTAAAAGATTTGTTTATTTAATAATTATATATAATTATATAAAAAGCCATATTGTCAATGTCATGATGGTGTGTTTTGCATGGCAAACTCCTCACATTTCCTTTAGAAATATACAAATCTTGTGTGAGTTGATCTTGCTCAAGAGTGGACTGTGAGTGTCACAAAAGGTCAATTATGCGATCAGACTGATAAAACTGCACAACCTCCGCAAGAGTCGTCAAAACAATACACTTATCAGACCACGTCCTTCTTTCAAATTACTTCAACCTCTTTAAATTAACCTGTGCAGACTTGGGCCATCTTTTGTAAACTCCTCTTCACTTTACAAGAGGGACTTTTTTTTTTTATTGTGTATCTCATTAAAATTTTCAGGGCTGATTTGATAGAGCTGAAGTGAGAAATGTCAGTGCTCCTGTTCTCATGGCCTGTGCCTTTCCTCAGCTTACTATTGATTTGGCAGAAAATTGACATGCAGTTTTGTCTGTATTTGCCGTTTTAGGATTTTTATATTACTGTTTGGGAAACAAATTTGTTTGGGCTCTCAGGCGTGACGGACATTTTTAATGAGAACAGTAAAATAACTGGAGTCTGGAAACTGATGAACTGTCTTTTGTTTGGAATTATTGAAGTAGAACCTGATTCTTTCTCTTTCACACACTCTCTGTATTTTACTCCTCCTCGCTCTCATTGATGCGAGTAGGAGGTTTTTTTATGCCCATGTTTGCCTAATGACTTAACCTGTAGAGATTCTACTATATTTTTTATACTTTTGTATGATTTCCAAAAAACTATCTCTCTCACACACACACACACACACACACACACACACACACACACACACACACATATATATACATACACAAACACACACACACACACACACACACACACAGAGTATTTATTCATCTGAAAAATAATATAATATTAATATTTTACTAGTTATATATATAATTTTTTTTTTTTTTTAATCTAATTTAGGAATACACCATTTTATTTTTCTGTTTAGTAATATGGCTACTTAAATACTGCCATTGTTTCGCTCACCTCTCCTTTTCTATTTCGGGAATCTTGAACTCTGTTCCCAACCCCTACTGATCTGTTGAGTGAACAGATAGTGTTTGGGATTAGCAAACCTCCTCTTAAGTGATATTAATGTCTCATGGTCATTCACCAGTGGACCTTGTGAAAAGCAATGAAAGCATTTGGGTAAATATGACTGCCAAAAACATTAGCATTCTCTCCGGCAATTTCCTCCTACCAACGCCCTTACATCCCCCTCCCCTGCCCAAACTACACCTACCCCTTCCCCTTGTTATAGATTGTGACCGGCGGTAAGAAATGCATTATTCATATCGGCAATGTCGTCCGTTGATGGATGGCTGTTTGAGAAGCCTGTCCGTTAAATAAATCAACAAATAAAAATGCTAATTCTCACATTTCAAGAGGGAGTCTTGCCAAAGTCCCACCCCATCAGCCATCCACACTCAGTGTAAGCTCTCCTTCTCTTTTCCTCTGATGCAAACGTGCAAAAGAATTGTAGGATGGCAATCGATTGTCATTTGCCAAAATCACATAATGAGATTCTCGGGTTGGACATTACTATCATTGTTAGAGGACTGGATGCAAATAAAACCTAGATTCAAGTTTCAGGCTTAAAAGCAAAAAGAACATAAAGCAGTTTGATCTACTATGATGCCATTAAATATCTGCAATAGTTTTTTTTTATCGCGAGTGAATATATGAAGTTGCATAATGACATTCAGTCAGCAAGTCTCTACTCAAACAGTCTTGTTAACGGTTCTGTAATCGCTAGCAAATAAAACATACCTGACAGATAAAAAGCAAATGCTGTTTGTGTCTGTTAGTTGTAAGTGCTAAATGTCTTGATTTTTCTCGAAATTGCACTTGATATGGAGTTGCTGCCTATGTAGGTTGGTCCAGATCTGTCCCTTGTGAAGAACCTTTCATAAGGTCAGTAGACAGCATGGCATCTCTCTAGGGTTTGGACCAGAGCTCTTGTTTCTGTCTGATGGCAGTGTGCAGAACAGCCAGTAAAGCATATGTAGTTTTTTTTTAATGGTGAATGGTTGCTGCCTCGAGTTCAGGGTCAGAACTGTAACCACGTTTAACGAACTGTCCCGGGTCCAGGTGGTCTGTCTAAGTACCAGCTTCTCGGAGGTCCTTGCAGTGTGTGAAGTGAGATCAACTGGTCTGTAGTCCTCAGGGAACTGGGGGTTTCCAAATATTTGGCAGCGGAACAATGCAGGATGTCTTCCAGAGCTAGGGCACCTTCATCAGTCCCAGCGTGAGGGAGAACAGGTGCTCGGGAACCCCACCGCGCTGGCTGTGTGAACATGTGTTCAACACTCTGGGGATCAATCCGTCAGCCTCAAAACTCATCTTTACCTGTGTAGAGATTCTCCAGTTCGCTCAGTCCTCACCTGGTCAACAGAAATAGACCATTGAAGGATGGGTGGTGTAGGCATAATTTTAGATTTTAAGAGATAGTTCACCTCAAAGTGAAGAGACTGTCATCATTTAATTCAAATCTGGAGGAAGAATGTTTTGCATTATGCTGCATTATTTCTCGCAATGAAAATTGTTTCGGTTGGCAAGCCTCAAAAATTACTATTTACCACATTTACTGTTGTTCGACAAATTTTTTAATTCCAGTTATTTTAATAGTAATTTAACGTGAGGGTGAAAGTTTTGTCTACGCAGATTTTCACAGTGGGTTCAGATTGGTTACGTGGATTTGCAGCAAACAAAAAAGCTTTTGGTATGTGACTTGTTTTTATCATTTCATCACTAATTTTGAAAATTAAATTTTTTTTGCAGGCAAAATTTCACAGAATAACTGCACCTTAAAAGTGGTCCATATATATTTGTTATATTCACTCAAATTGAAATATTTATTGAAAATGGTCGCTTTTCATGCATGTTAGTGTTGTTGTTTTGAGTCTGTTTTAAATGTCCTTTTTATTTTATTTTTTTTAGTCAACCAATACTTATTATTTCTGTGAGTTTCAGAGGATTTTTGTCTAGAATGCTTGTATTTTATTCATGCTGCTTAATGCTTAGTGCTAATCACAATTATTTTGCTCATATGTTTATTCACAGTTACCGTTCATGATTATTGTCATTAATCACATTTATCTATAAGCACAAATGAAAAGAAAGTCTGCTCCTATGATTAATTTATTTTGCCTCTAACTGTTGATAGTCACAGTTAAGCCGAGTTCAGACTGCACAATTTTCAAAGTAGTCGGGTCACTGCTGTGTTCACACTGCACGATAGATCGGAGACAGAATGTTTCACACTGCATGACTTTACAATAGGAAGAATCGCCGACAACCCTGTCTGGCAAGCAAACTATGTTTCAATAACAAACACACACGTGATGTGATATCACGCGTGCAAGATCGAAGTACTCACGTGAGACCATTATAAAAAAAATGGTAGTCCACAAGAAGCTTCCAATACAAATTGCCCGTGCGTTGATTTGCAGCGAAAACAAGAAAAAACAAAAGAAGAATATGAAGGAGGAAATGTTTGGGGAGATGCAAGGATATTGTGGTTTATAACTCCTCCCCGAACTCCCCGCTGCTCTGTATCTTGCTCTCTCATTGGCTGTTGGTCATCGCCGATGTAGTTTTCAGTCAGAACACTTTTCACACAGCATGATTTTGAATCGCCGACAGTTCCAGATATTTAGCATGCCAAATATCTCACGGGCATCAGCGACTCATCTGCGATTCTCTCAGATCACATCTTTTCTGATTTACACTGCGTGATTGTCACTCGTGTTAATGGGCACCGATTTGCCTTTGATTTTAGGCATTTGTCTGCGATTTCTCAAAACCTGTCGGCGAGCCAAAAACTGGGCTAAAATCATGCAGTATGAACTCGGCTTTAGACTAATTTAGTGTGCTGCCAATACCCAAACATCATTTTAAAGCACCATAGAGACTCTTCTCAACATAAGGTTAGCCAAAAAGTTAGGCAGCATTAATATTTTAATATTTCTTAACAAAATTCAAGATATTTTCTGGTTAAGGCAGTATCAAAAAGCATGACCAAAATGGAGAAGATGAGATTTATATTAGGGATGCATTGATCCGATACTCAGGATCAGTATCGGCTCTGATACTGACATTTTCTGCAGATCAGGTATCCGTCAGATGAGACTGATCCAAATCCGATATTGTGCGTTTACTACTATGTTATTGTTGAGCCCTATGAATGGCACAAAAACATTATAAAGCACCAAAACGTTTTCATGGACATATTTCAAGTGTTCAGAAGCTGTTCAATGTGAGATACAGATTAATATTTAAGTCATTAAATTCAAGCTCACCTGAACTCTTCTTTCCACTGTGGCTGTCTGTCATCCTCCATTAAGTAATCAAACTGCTGTTGCGTTCGGTTAGAGTCAAAGCGATGAAACTCTATTCGGACTGAATCATTTGAAACATTTTGCATCTCCAGTAAGCATTAATCCACAAAAATTCACTTTTTTCACTTTTTTTAATGTGGCTGACACCCTCTGAGTCGAAATAAACCAATATCTCAGAGTAATTCAAGAAAAAAACTTAAGATGAACACAAGCAGAACAGGATATGTATTGTACTAACTTTTCTATGTGGACTTAGAGGGCTACGCAGCCAATGTGACTCTGTTGTTTCAAGCTCATCATTCTGCACACGGGATGCGCATACGTGTTTTGTGTACTCTATTTTGGTGCCTTTAGTATTATAATACTTTTCTGTGCAGATTATTAATTATTAACAAAGATTATTAATAGCCTTTCTTATTCTGTCCTATCATATGTTGCTGACTTTATTACTGTGCTATAGATTTAAAAGAAATGTCTTTACAATACAAAGAGCAATGTGTAACATTTTACGAGATTTTAGATATCCTCACTTTTATTTATAAAATATTTCATTACATTTTATAAAATTGTGCAACCTTGATTTTTCTAGAATATCTTTTGCTGATGAACTATCCACTAACCTAGTTTATAATAGTATTTTTGTCATAGATTGTGATATATTTTTTCATTCAATTGAATTTCTTCTATATGTAGTACAGTAGATTGTTTTTAACACACAGAGTGACGGTCAGCTCAACACAGAAGTGTAGAAATTCTACATTGAATTAAACTGAGCTGGTATCGGATTGGATTGGTATCGGTAGATACTCAAAATTTTCGGTATCTGATCGGTTTTGAATAAATGGTTTTGTTGCAGCCTTAATTTATATATGCAAAGATTTCATTCAATACTGACATATAAATAGGTCGATCCTATTAAATAGCCATTTAATCCTTAACATTTAGATAAGCAAAAAGTTTACTCTACTCGAATCAATTGTGAATCGAGTCTTTCATTATGCGAGGAGTTGTTGTCTAATATTAATTGTTCCAAATCAATCACTTTTTAGGTTCCAGCTTAGAAAGGATGTTGTCCTAGAAGGCAGAGCTTTAGAACAGAGCTGTGTTTCCTGAGACATATGGAAGTTTGAAGTTCTGACAACCTTTAATTTCTCTTTACCTTTCTGTGGAAATATTTTCAGGTATAGCCAATGCTTTCATGATTTCAGACCTAAAAAGTGTCAGACACCTAGGAAATAGTGGATGGCATGTATCTCACCGTCCAGGATAATCACAGCTATCATGGCTGTGAAGCAAATACTGCTTTCATAGGTCTAAGGCACTCAGAGGATGACACCGTTTTTTGCCTCTTATAGGAGCTGAGATCCCTCAGACACACACACACACACACGCACATCTGTATGAATATCCACTCATGCCCTCTGCTGCGTGGATGCAAATCAATGCTGTTTAGAATGAGCAGTGAATTATGTTAGAAGCATCAGTGGAGCGTGCTTTAAGAATTCATGTTTTATATCTGAAATGTGTGCGTCTGTACTCGATGAATAATTTATTAAGCACCTCGGCTGAAGGGTTGAATCTTTATTAGCTTAATCTTTGTTTATTTATTCTTTTTACTTATTTATCTCCTCATTTGGCTTTCAGTTTTCCTTCCAAACTAGAAAAAAACGAGCTGACTTGTTCTTCATATGCACCCTAAGGCCACATGTTTCAAAGCCTGTGAACTGTCATCTATTCAGATGCAACAATGTTGTTTTTATGTATGGGAATCTGAGGATGTACAGCATTCCAAGTGCTATGTACATTTTCATGCTTTTATTTGTATCACATTTGTCCAGTGTTGATGTCTTTTTTTTTTTTTTTTCATTGTTAGGTTGGACGACTCTTTGATTGAGCTGTTGGACATTATCAGCCCTGTATCCAACCCAGAAAGGAACCGAATCAACCCCTCATCCCGGAGGAGTTTCGTCGCACCTCAGTCCTTTCAGAAGACTCTTCTCTCTCCTTTTGGCCCCAATCGGTCCTCTCTGCAAGACCTGGAGGAGAGTGAGATCTTAGAAGACATCTTTTTCATCTGTTGAAGGGTTATAATGGCCTCACAGATTGATTGTAGGAATAACTGAATTTGAATGATCATTGATTATTATTGTGCTCTTAATTCTGCCTTTTAAATCTCTTTTTAGTGTCTTGACATAATTATGGTCTTTTTTTGTGTGCTATTGACGTATTCAAGGTTTATTTTTGCCTTAATAAAATGTGTTGATTAATAAATGGTGGAGTTTATTCAGTCACAGATGGTTGGGCAGCAGCACCAGTAAAGTCCACAGGCTTTCCAAGGAACTAACTTGGCGACATGTTTAAAGAGCTTCTGAAGAACAGTTGCTGTGATCTGTAACGTGTAATCCCACTGTCATTTGACGAAATGAGAAATTCTCATAAGAGTTACTAGTCAGTAAGATGCATTTCTAGTCAGAGCTGTTTTCCACAATATTCATGAGTCATTGAATTTTCTGCATATATTAACAAAAAAAAAAAATTCCACAGGGGGTGTAGCATGATTTTTTTTTTTTATGTGTCCCCTCACTTTCCTATTCCCCTGCTTTTCCAATATACACCGCATATATGCTTTGATACTTCAAGCTCGATCTGGGAGCATCGGTATATGCAATGGGATTCAACCAAACATTGCTCCAGGGCTATTGGGTCTAATTTGATCTATAGTGTTGTAAGGAAAGTTTCAGAGAGGCGCCCGTGTGTGTGCTTGTAAACCCTCCACCTTTGAAGTGGTTTCGGAGTACATCAGTTGTGCCACAAATCCATAAAAAGAGAGAAAGAGATAAAAACAACTTGTAAAAGGCTTGTATAGACATACAGCAGGAAACGGGACAAGCATTATGCTGCTTTATTCTACACTGTGCTTTATTACTGGGCTTAAGCGGAAACGCGTCATTCAGTAAAATTACAAAAGAGAGTCCAGGGACCAGAGAAACGTGGAGTTGAGAACAGGGCAGAAGCTGCGGCAGCACTCCGACTGCTAATACAGCTCAATCTCATTGTGATAGGCTTGGCAAAAATCCACAGATACCACCCAGCACGCTCAACTGTGCTCAAAATGTCTGAAAATCTTTTTTTTTTTACCCCATTTTACTGCATTGTTTCTGTAAGTTCGGACTTTTCCTCATGAGTTGAAGACCGTTAGTGCTAATGAAGAATGGCTATAAAACCAGAGTTGCTGAGAGTCTGATGGATTAGTGCAGTTTTTCTTCCTTTTTTTTTTTTTCAGCGTTTGAAAAAGCAGTGAAGCAAATCGGAGTTCTGACAGATGCATGGAATCGCAGAACAGAAGAAAACAGCAGACAGTTCTAAGAGGTGCAGCAAAAACTTTTGACACCAGTCCTTCAAGAGTTCTACATTCTCCATAAAGGATTACCCTGATTCTGCCAGTTGCATTGTTCCATTGTGTCTCACAATACAAAAACATGTCAAAAATATATTTTTAAAAAAGCATAATTGAAATGACAAAATGATATTCGGTGCTGTTACATTAAACAACATAAAAATTACAACCGTTGAAATGATAAAAGTACATATATTAGCATTTTAAACTGAAAAAAATAATTTAACAAATGACATTTGAAAAATTAACAAGTTAATACATAAATAGGCAATTTACTAAACAGTTTTGAAAGTAACAATGTTCGGATCAAATCTGGCTCTTCTTATGTTCCACAATTAAATACCTTACAACCATACTGCATCTCTAAAGACTAGAGTTTACCTGCTTTACTTCAGTGTTTCATTTTTTTGTCTTTAAATTTTCTTAGTCATCCAGTAGGCCTACTCCTAGATAGAAGTAAAAGACTATAAAATATGCAAACTTATATACAGAGGAACAGAGCAAAAGAGAGAGAGATAGAGACATTTACAGTATATTCAGTAGATCATGTATATACTTGTATATATTTATAATAAAATGTCTGTTCTGTCTTGTCGGTTTTGTCAACTCTACATTTCCAGTTTGCTATGTAAACAGTTGCAGCTGAAACAGGAAGGAAGATGATGAAAAAGACCGAAAGGGAGAGAAAGACAGGTGATACTGAAATCCAACAGACTGAATGCATATCCTTGCAAAAGATCCTTGAATACCTGAATGATCATGTGTCGGAAAGATCTAGAAGGCAAAATACAACATTCTCGGAACCCTTCTGAAGACGCGTCGATTCAGAACTGAATTCCCTTTCGAAATGAGGTGAACTAACTACTGCTCCCCCCACCCCACTGTACAGACGCTTTACTCCTTGGTAAAGCCAATTAACAAGCTCTGGAATTATCATATATTTACAATAGTGCCATCTTTTATAATATGTCAGTTGCAAACCATAATTAAAAATCGCTAAAGTCCTTAATCTGCGACAAGAATTTCAAATACTGGCGTTCCATCCTCAACACCCGCGCGCGGGAAAACTCCTCTCGAATCAGTCTGAACGCTGAAGCAGCACATGTAAACACGCAATGTGATGCGGATTCTGACAATTGTGCAAAACGTACATAATGCCCACTTCATTGTAACCGTAAGCAAAACGTCGAGTGGGTGTAAATCGGTAAATGGCGGTGGCAAGCTGCACAGGTTTGTCATGTTTGTCAACAGATATTTGAAGGCTTAGCTGTTAGCTGTAGCTATAGTACTTTTATTTTTGTTTCTTTTTATTTATTTTTTATTTGTAAAGAAGAAGAGTGTTTCTGTTGTTTTGACATCATAATAATAATGAATGGCTGCTAGCGGTGTCGTAGCACAGTGCTGCCAGGTGCACGGACGCACTGCTGACGATTTGACGGCGCATGCGCGAACAAGGCGATCGAGGTTAGAAAAACCGCCAGGCGTTCGTTTTTAAAGCCAGCGCTCGGATCGAATGAAAACGTTGTTTGTTTGCGAATGTTTGCAGAGGCGGGAGGCAGATATGTCCGCATTCTGTTCTATTTCATAATGATCCTGATTCTCTTTAAACTCTCTTACGAGAGGAGGCCTTTTTGCATTTGTAAGTAGTATATACACATATATACACAAACGGAATTCGTTTTCCTACCCTTGTGTGTGTGTTTGTTGGCGGATAAGGAATATCGGATATCGGATATCGGATCGAGAGGAATGCCTGCAGATTGCAGCTGCCGATTTGAGATTATTCCCAGTGGTAAAAGTCCAAAGCAGACAGGTGGTTTCGAACTCCAGCTTAAATCTAAAAAAAAAAAAAAATTACAGCTCTACATATTGAATAGCCGGTTTCTATACACACATAGAAAATATATGCATATAAATACATATATGAGTTTTGGGATTAATATCGTATGTATCCATATATATGCTGTACAGGTGCATAAATATGAATACATATTGCTTGAACGTCTGCTATACACATATTGTATGTACGGTATATATAAACAGGATTGTTTATCTCAAACCTCTTTAAGATGGTCTCTTAACTACAAGGTCAGGACATATTTAGAAAAGGTAAGGCTGCATTATGGAACAACCCTTCCCATGCACCCTTTCTCTCACCACAGAGAAAAACTAGAAGAGAAATAAAAATAAATATTCTTCATTTTGAGCAGTAATTGTAAACTAGCGAAGTGAGCGGCCTCAACGGGCCATCGGAAATAGTTCTGCCAGTATTCAAAAGCATATCAGCAATCTATATGTATGCATTTATGCATATAGTCATATATGGTCTTTTTATACATATACTGTGTCCTCTTCTTCTTTTTTTTTTTTTTTTTTTTGCTTTTTTTAAATTTTTTTTTATACAACTCTTAAACCGATTGGCACAGCAAGAGATGCAGTGGTCCAATTATGTTACATGTACGAGTCTTTTTTCTTCTTCTTTTTTTTCTGTTTCATTTGTGATAAAAAGGTTTGGTCATTTGGTCCCTACACAACTAAGGAATGACAGGTAAGTCTCCCAGCGGACGGAGGCTGCGGTTTGTGGCAGCCATTGCCCCTGGAAACGGACAGGCACTCCAAGAAAAAAGTTGGCCATCCCGAATTGAAGCAAGTTCTTGCCCTCCAAAAAGTTCTGTCTTTCAAGTTTTTGTTCTTTTTTTATCCATTTTGTTGGTTTCTAAAACAGCTCTTTAAAAAGTTTTCCCAAAGATGTTCAATATTACATGATTCCCATCTAAAAGTCTATCTTCGTTTTAAAAAGTGTTTTTTCCATACTACTTATTCATAGATTCAAAGCCTTTTGAGGGCTTGGATTGTTTTTCTTTTTCTTTTTCTTTTTAAATATATATATTTTTTGTGTTGGTCTTCAGTAGTGTGTCCTGTGGTCCTGTAAAATAAGGGCTCGGGGGTTCGGAGAAGGGAGTACGGTATGGTCCAGTAACACCGTGGCTCCCCTGAGTTAAACACTGAAGTCCAGAAAGGTCCATTGAGCCTGGTGGTGGTGGTGGTGGTATATCACGCGGCTACGTCCTCCACATGTCCCGCTTCAGTTCTACTGTATCCCCAGCCCCGATGATCTTGGTCTGTTGTGTTTTCAAATACATTTGGCATGTTATCAACATGTGTTCCAGCTCTACAAAACCTAGGAAGGAAACACAAAAAGAACGAAAGCATTTAAAGGTATGAAATGAAAATTCATCCCATCTAGTCAGCATGTGATTTTAATTTGTTAATTCCTTTGTTTGACATTGTAATGTTTAATCACACTGTCATAACTGGATCTCCTGGTGAAAACATTACACTTGTCTGGTGATGTGCTGTTTCATTGTGACTTTAAAGACCACTTGTGGCTTTTAATCCATGCTTTTTAGCTTAGTCCATCTGTTGCTGGTGTATTAAACATTTGACAAACATTTTTACATTCTTTTTTTACAATGTTTTAAATTATAATAATAATTATAATAATTAAAAAATTATTGTTAAATGATAGCTACTATACATAATGTTTTATTAATTATTGCTTATTTTAATTATTAATACAAATAATTATAATATTATTCACATAATTCTATAATATACAGTTTTTTTCCTCTTCTGGGAAATTAGGCAATAAATAAAAATTATTTGTATTAATCAAGCTATTCAACAAAACCACACACACAGACATACATGCATGCATTCATACATAAATACACATACACACACACACACACAGATATATATATGTGTGTGTGTGTGTGTGTGTGTGTATGTGTGTGTGTGTGTGTGTGTGTGTGTGTAATTTATTTTGGTATGTCACCAAAGATATATGTAGAGTTCATTTGCAAAAACAGAGAACTCTTTTTAATAGTTTTCTAAAATCATGTTTTTTTAATTGTGTATTCCTATTAATCTCAAACTTCACTTGGGTTATTTTGATTAGGTAAAACAAAACAAAAAAAAAAACAGCTAACTAACACAATAAACATAACATAATAAAAAACATCATTTTTGAAAATTATTATTTTTGAAAGTTGTCTGTTTTGCAAATAAACTTAATATATATATTAATACAAATACATCTTTAGTCTTACATTTAGACTGTCTGAAGTTTAGATTTTTTATATTGTTATAATGATGTTTAGCTATATTTTGCTGTAAAACAACAGAAATACTGATAAGCAAAATGATTTTTGCAGTGTATCTAGAAAAGGGTTTAATGTATGAGGTCAGTGCTGAGATGTGCAGGAGCCGTACTGTGGGAGATGCCTCACTAGCTGTGTAAGTAGGTAATAACCTGGCCCAGTTAAAAGGCATCAGCAGGGTAAATTAATGACACGCATTGATTTTCCATCTTCATTTAGATGAGGATATGTGAGATGATCTGAGATACATGGAAATGACTAATCTTTCTCCCTCCGTCACAGCCCTTCCCCCGACTAAAGAAGGAAGGAGTCCTATTTAATATCATATTCTGTCAACATGAAACAGCACAAGCCATTCTAGGCAAATAGTCACATAGTATGTGTGTATATTTGTATCTTTTGGCTCCAAGGTGATATGGCTAACCTATCGTTCCCTGTGCGCAGCGGCGGCCTTCACCCCCAGGGTCAGGGGTGGCTGGGGGGAGGGACGGGGCTAATATGGGCGGTTGGCATCCTTTGGCCTCTTCAGCTGCACTTTGAGTCTCTTCATGCCAATCTGAAAGCCGTTCATGGACTGGATGGCGGCCTGAGCGCTGCCTGGGTTATCAAAGCTCACAAATCCTGAAGAACGAAGGGAGAAAGATGGAGACAGAGAGAGGACGACAGGTTAGCACCAGATGGATGAGAAGGTAATGCGATGGACAGATGGACGTTAGATAGGATTGTGGGAAGATGGAGTGAGAAATGAGGCCAGAAATGAGTTTATGACAAAGAATGAGGTGAGCGTGAAATGAAGGGAGGGAGGGTATCAAACAAGTTTACTTTACTCATCGTGACACATATTTAACACATTTTTAACATCCAACATATATGCACAAATTCAATCAATACAGTACAACAGCATACATTTTATACACAATAATCAGAAGCACAGAGAACATGCACAACCTAATACACAATATCCAGTCGCTCCTAGCATTAGCTTGAGGCAGTTAGCCAGAACGCCTTTTTAATGATGTGCAGAGAACAGAAAACTGCAAATAATTAACCTGCTAATTTTCAGATAGTCTAATGTCTTAAAATTTGTACTGTGCGAGCAACTGCACTGGGAAGCACAAATAGTGACGCTACTAATTTAACTACATTTTTAGTAGAGTAAAAATAGTTTAGCTGTTGTCAACTTAGTATAGTTTTTCCAGTCATAAGCTGTTGTTAAAAATGTCTCTGCTGCTGGTACTAAAGTTAAAAAAATTTAATTATTTATAGTAATTATTATTTTTAACAAATACATAATTGAATATATGAGCTACAAATAATGTCGCTACGTAACTACATTTTCAAAACAGCATAGTTTTCCCAATCATAAGCTGGTTTTTAATAACCACATGAAATTGTTGATGTATTTCCTATTTAAAAAGAAATTCGTAGAAAGGTTCGTAGAAAGTGCGATAGCTTTTTAAAACTGTCATTTTGATTTTATGGGGGTTCGTTTGTAATTTGTAGTGTAGCTACTTCATTAAAAAGTTAGCCTGAATTACTACAAAAATGCATTATTTATTATTGTTTACAATTTATATCGTTTTGTAGTTATTCTGGTAAACAAAACCTGTTCTTCAAATCTTAGCAAATGACAGCCGAATTCTGCAATTTAACACACAAACATTTCAACGCAAATGATTTGCTCTCATTTTCTCATCTATTTTCTCCCTCTCTCTCGGCTGTTCTGTCTTGAGGTATTGTGCTCATTTCAGCTGGCTCAGCATTTTAAATCATCACGTCTGAGTCTCTGAAACACCTCCCGCTAACTGCGTTTATATTAAGTTGAAATCGAATAGCGTTGTGTTTGTTCATGCATGGGATGCCTCTGATAAGTCAAGGAGCCAGTGAAGCTGCAGATAGCGCTAATTAAAATATAGAGGTTCACATCAGTCACGAGCAGGACACGTGAACACGCTTCTGCGGTTTCCCCCTACAGCCTGGTGCCCATAAAGATGCTACACTACATCCTCTTCTTTTTTCCTTTAATTTCCCATTCATTCTTTTATCCTGTCTCAAGCCAGGTGAACACTGTGTGGTTTTTTTTGTCCTGTCCTGTTGCATCTCAGACTGGAAGATGAAACATTTTAGGTGTAAAATATGCATATTATCTACGACTTTGACCAAGTCTCCAGGGTTTGCTCTGACTTTGGCATTTACACGAAACCGAAGTAATAACATAAATCCAAACTTAAAACCCCCAAACTTCACAAATTGATTTGCAACTTTAGTTTTTTTTGATAGTCTGTTTACAATGATAATATATCATAAGATATTTAATTGGCACAAGCTCACATCCACGTTTTAGAGGACCGTTATTGCTTTTCAGACACCGGAAAACATGCTATGATTCATTGTAAAAGTTGCTTACCGATGAACGTGTTATATAAAAAGTGATCTAAAACTTAATTTAGCCCGACAAACGTTTTGTAGCAAAAACCACACAGTGCGCACCCGGCTTCAATCGAAAGCGTCGCTGTGGTAGAGAAATGAGGTAAAAATGTTAATAGTGTGAGTAGGAATGAGAATAATCTTCACAGGTGTCTTATCATTTTTACCCACCAAAGCATTTACTTTGGTTTGTCGCCCGATCCACAAACACTTTGGAGGAGATGACATTACCGAAAGGCAGGAACATCTGCATCAGCTCGCCGTCCCCAAACTCCTGAGGGAGGTGATAAATAAACAGGTTACAGCCCTCCGGCCCTGGAGACAGAGAAAGAGAGAGAAAGACAAGAAGGATTGTGGGATAAAGAAGATTAGAGAGGCGGTTAGACGGGAGAGGAAGAGAGCAGATAGCACAGAAAGAATAGGTGGAAATGAGAGGAATAAAAAGAGATGGAGGGCAAAACAAAGACACAACTGGTGAAATTAGACTTGGCTTGCCGGAGTAGAAACTTTATTGAACAGTTCCCCTGGAATCTGAAAGTAGCAATTCTCTCCTTAAGTTGTATAGATGAATTAACCGTACAAATAAATACTCAGCGGTGACACTTCCAGGTTCTTCAGGCACTCCTGAAAAGATTTGTTTTAGATTAGTGCTTGCCCAAAGAGTGCTGTATAGGCGAAACCAGTTTACAATAAGTTACTGGAGATTGGGGATTCTTCACATTTCTATATGGAGAAAGGACAAACATCTCGGTTGAAATGATTATAGTTCACGGATAATGGTCATTATGATCTCCTCTGCTGAATGACCTTGAGCTTTTTCATCAAATCACGGCACTTACTCCAATTGCAAAGGCTTTTTTTTTTCTTGGGACTTATATAAGGCCCATCATGCAACACAGCCCACAATCCAATGGAAATGACGGCAGCATAGACACTAGCAATACTAATAAAATGTAACTGGCATTGTATTTATTTTGTATGCTTTTTGTAGTATATTACTTTACTTTTATATGCATCATTTGTCAAGCTTGTTGAAACCAACAACTACAGTAACAAAAAATTATATACTAAATAAATATAAACTGGTTTTGTCCATTACTCAAATGGAACCTTTGTACATCAATTTCTAATAAACCAACATTATAACATTAAATGCATAACAGATCTTGAGAATCACAAAAGGCAAACTTTCTCTATATCTGCATTCCCCGTTAACTAATCATGCACATGGGGTGCTGAGATTTGCATAGCAGTCATCTTTTTTGTAAAGCAAGAGTACAGTAACTTTCATCCGGAGCATCAAATTGTTTGGTTTGTTGGTGATCTTTCAGTATAGTTTACAATAGCAGCCACTGGAGGGAGACGTACCCAAAATCTTGCGTTTAATGTTTTACAAAGTAAACCAAGAACACCAAATTTAATTTAAAGGATCATTCTAAGTTATTTCCTTAATGTCTGTTGATCTCTGACAGGCCGTCAATCTTGTAAGGGTTTGTTGAACTCTTCACTGCTTTCATTTGGAGTCTACAGTATTTAGTATCAGATCGAAAAAAAATTGTCTGTGGTAATCAATAGCTGTTTATTTTTATTTTAAGGGTATAATAACAGGTGTCTGTTTGAATAAATTATAAAAAGCAGCCATTACTTCAGTTTTCAGTATCCTTCAGTAATCATTCTATCAATTTGCTGCTTAAGAAACATTTATTATTCTTATCAATGCTATTATTAATGAAGACAGTTGAAGAATATTTGTATGAATATATATATATGTATTTTTTTTTTACATTGCATAAAAAGTTCAAAAGAACAGAAATCTTTTGTAACATTGTAAATGTCTTTACTGTCACTTTTGATAAATTTAAAGCATCCTTTCTAAATCTTACTAACCATTAACTTTTAAATGCCAGCGTAACTGCTGCATACAGCACAATCGATGTATAAAAGCAAAATTTTTATAGGACATCAATGAAAAGACAATTTATGGAAATGTCACACAGAGTGCCCGATCTGAATCCTTCACTCTTACAGGTGACCTATCTGGATGCGACAGACTCACCTTCTCTCTGTTGCTGAGGGATGATGGGAGGCGGCTGGGGAAAGGCCTGGCTGATCTGTCCATATGCAGCGGGGAAGGCTGCTGAGACACACATACACACACACGCGCCAATGTGTCAGATAACACACACACACACACACAATTCACACCTCTTATTCCAGCACACGTAGACACAGCACATGCACTTTTTATTAACTCGGAACCAGGAGAGTGACAAACAGCCTCCTTTTGAGTGACAGACCTGCATATTGTTGGACTCCGGCATAGGCCTGCTGTAGGGGGTCTGCTGCAGTGGGACTCTGAGCTGCGGAAAGAGAGAGACGAGAGCATTACAGACACAGCCGGGGTCACTGAGTGCGTTTGAGTGTGTTCGGGCAGAGCTGTGCGCCAGGAATGAGCTTACCTCACTTCCCTCCCCCTCACCGTTCACCCCCAAACAATTAAGCCGTGGCGCTCGCACTGGGCCCTGCCAAGCTTCCCCGCTGCCCGAGAGTTGGAAAGACAGCCGGAGAGTGTACGGAGAACAATATAGATCTATGGCTCTACACGGCACATCAATCAGCTGAGAGCTTTCAAAGTAATAAAGCCAATTCAGGCCCAGCCCGCAACGCTCTGTTCTAAACACCGATACACACTTAACGCTGCTAAAACACTAACACGATAAACACGGCAGCATCCACACTCAGGATTGGGTGTTTGGAGCTCATTTGAGGAACATTTAACTTAAATGCTGGGAGAATTCAGCCCAATATGAACATCCGGTCATAATTTACTCACCCTCATGTTATTCCAAACCTGTATGCACATAAGAGAAAACGAAGGTGGCCTAGATTTTCAGTGAATTACACTGGAAATTACAATGCCTTTCTGCAATACTTGGTCACAGATGTCATATTTCCTAATATTTGTTATAGAATTGCCATGGATGATGTATCAGACTGCTTACCTGAGGAACTGAAAGCAATGCAGCTTTCAAATATCTTGTATTACACCTTGAACTCTCGTTTTGTTTTAAATGTAATTAGTGCCATCATTTTAGTTATCAATGGTATTGATCATGAAAATGACTTTAGAGAACTTCAGTATTAATATTAATATAATGTTACAGTGTTGGTCTTGTTAGGCAGATCTTTTTGAACACAAATTTTAAGATAATATAGTTAAAATGTTAAAATAATTTATAATGTTATATAGACATTATTATACTATTCCGTAAACAATAATGTTAATATATGTATTGTAATGTTAGTGTATATAAATGACAACTATGTAAATGTCATGATTCAGTTAGTGAAAAACAGTACACAAAAAATGCATTAATTATTTGTACATTTCAATGTAAGCAAGACTTAACATTGATTTGATTGTATTTTAATTTTTTTTCCAAAACTCTGTGAAGAAAAAAACTAATGTAGCAAATTGGAGTATATATATATATATATGTGTGTGTGTGTGTGTGTGTGTGTGTGTATTAATATACATATAATAAAAATAAATGTTAATTATTTGTTGGATGCAAAGAAGATGTTAACTGAGCTGAATAATGGCAACACTGCCTACTGTAGACCAGCATATAAATCTATACAATTTAGACATTTTGCAAACTGAAACTGTTATTGAACTTAACTGAATCAATACTGAACTGACTTGAGTTGAACACTATTGTCTTCTGTAGAGCTGCTTATAGCAAATATTTGTCTCATAACTGATCAATTCTGCAACGACAGCACCTTTTTTACTGTGAAGCTTTGACACGATCTGTATTGTATAACATGACTTGACTCGGTTCAATGATGGTTGTTGTGTATCCTAATGGACACTGTTAAGTACAGGGCTGCTAAACAAAAGCCTATAGGATTGAACTCCAGAAGGTGTGAGCATAACCCCTTGCCCTTGAGCTTTAAATAAAAGCATCTGCCAAATACAATGCATGCACATATAACTATAGCCACACTACAACAACAACGATATCACTCTACAAAGCTGACGACACCAAACAAACACAAAGAAACTACTCACGTCTTTCTCGTCACTCGCTCTGTCTACCATATAATATATACATAAACATACACACACAGACACACACACACACAGTAAAACAGCATTGCACGACACTAACGTCTGAGGGAGTTCTATACCTTCTGAGAGAGACGACAGGAAGCAGCTTCCCTGAACCCCAAAACAACTTCTCTGTGCCACGCCCAGGCCGCCCTTCTCCGAGTCTTCCCTAAACACCACTTCCTGCAAAACTGGGATACAGGCATTTGCTTTTCTTTGTGGCACTGGATGTGAAAACCACTTGATAACACACACAGACTCGCACTGTGACAGCTAACAGCCAACCTCTGGCATTTCCAAACACGGAAACATGTTTAATCCCATGCTTTAGTGTTTAATAAAAGACTGCTGACTCAAATAGAAGATCACTTATATTCTTAAACACACAAGTAAACAGTGCACAATATACAATGCTTTATGTACAAACCACATTTGATTGTACTGCAAGAAATACTGACATTTATTGTCAAAATAGGATGACAACATTCATATGTTACTGTCTATTATAAGAGTATATTATTAGTCCTGTATATTACTGTTAAAAAAGTAACCATAAAGTTTTTAGATAGATTTTAAGGTTCAAATCTGCCATGTTTCTGCTGTGTATCTGTGAATGAGAGCGTGAAGTACCTGGGTAAGGATGGATTCCATTGGTAAACATGGCCTCCGCTGGGGCCTGGCCATTGGCCTGAGGAGGAGGCAGCCCTGTGAAACCGTTGACACTAATTGGAGATGGAATGCTGGTCACCGTGGGAGCCGTGATGCCAGGGGGTGTGCTTCCACCTGGGGGCGGGGCCAAGGAGAAGAGCGCATATTTGGAATATTCCTAATATTTACCTACTGGATTTGATGGCCTTTTTTGATGGCCTATTTTTTCTAAATTAACATCATTCTTTAGTAAAAAGCAATGCCTAAACAAAAAATTTTCTCTAAATTGGCTTTTGCATTTTACATTTACATTTTAAATAAAAGCAAACAAACAAAAAACTACTTACATTTACATCTTACAATTACCATTTTAATTTCTCTTATTATATATTAAATGAATACAAATAAATACAAAATAACACTACAGTAAGGTCTCATTAGTTAATATTTGTTAATGCCCTAAATAACCAATACATAAGCAATACATTTACTACAGTATTTATTCGTTTTATTAACGTTAATGATTAATAAATATACATGTTCGTTATTCATGTAAGTTCAGTTCTATTTAATAATGAAAGATACAACTTTTGATTTTAAAATAATGTATTTTAAGTATCACTCTTAGCTAATGTAGGTACCAATGTTAATTTTATTAACTATTAAATGCATATTGTGTGTGTGTGTGTGTATGTATGTATATATATATATATATATATATATATATATATATATATATATATATACACACCTATAACAGGTGCAAACATGGTTCTTTAACAGGCTTCTACACAATTAACAATTAAGTATAAATATTAAAATAAATAATGAAGCAATTCATTATTAATAATAAAAGGTTTATAGGTCATGTTCTTATAAACCATCTATGAGATGGGGTGGTAGGGGGAGCAAAAATGATAGCCATGAATAATTAAAAGACTTTAAAGCTGAAACCCCTACTGTCTGGGAATGTCTGCATATGTGTGTGTGTGTTTCCTCACCTGATGTTGGGGTCATGGGAGCCCCTGGGAGGCCGTTGATGGTGGCCATGTGTTGCATCTGTGCGGCAGCAAAAGCTGCCATAGGGCTGAGATATCCTCCCTGACCCACTGATGCCATCAGCGCTGCCTGCTGCTGAACCTGATGGCCCACACACACACACCACTTCAAATATACGCATATAATACCATGCCAAGACAACATAATCACATAATGCATGGAGCACTGTGTATAATCAAGACTTTAGAGTCGACAGATTTTTCCACTGAGACGGTGCAGTTTTGTTGGGGATAGTGCGTAATGAGAGAGTGAGAGAGCTCTTGCCTGTGCATAGGCACCGTACGCTCCAAACTGCAGGGCCATCGGATTGAAGATGCCCATCTGACCGGCCATCTGCTGCATGCGTCGAATGGTCCGTTCCTTATCTGTGTCTGCAAACTTCACCACCAGGCTGGAAGAAGCGCCCTGAAACACACACACACACACACACAAAATGAGGATCCTTTGTGCTAATGATACAAAAGTGCATGATCACATGTGCTGGCACTCACAGGCATGGTTTGGCTGCCGTGTAAAGCACTAATAGCGGCCTGAGCTTCTGCATGAGTGGAATACTTCACAAACGCACAACCTGAAGAGAGAGAGGGGAAAAAACTGTCAAAAACACTCTCTTTGACATTTATAGACATTTCTAGGCCTCCACATCTTATTTTTTTGAGTTTCAGCAAAATGAAAAAAAGTAAAAAAAAGAAAATGCTGAGAGAACACAGGTAAGATGACCCTCTAACTGGCCCCTGGGACAAGAAGCCATGAATTATTTTTTATAATATATATTATATTATGTATAATCAGCAAACTTCAATCATTTTAGACAAACAGACTGAAGCCAATAACCTTTGCTGTTTCCATCAGGACCTCTGAGGATGGTGCACTCCTCAATGCTCCCGAAGGACTCAAAAAGGCGCCGCACGTCGTCCTCACATTGCTGCTTATTCAGCATGCCAACGAAAAGTTTTCTGTCTTCTGAAACAAACACAGAGAAGTTGTTACAGACTAGTACACAGGACAACAACATCTGTCTGCTGTCTTGTGTTACTGCTCATTTCATCCACACCGCCTCTTTTTTTTCTCGGTCTACTATATTTTATATGCTGTTTGCATTTTCCTCACTATTTGCAAAAATCGAGTGTTTTATTATTAAAGACGACTGAATCCGATAATAATGCTCAAAATAAACAAGCATGCGGTCGATGAGAACCTAAAATTAAAAGTCACCATTGCTACAGTGCAAACAAACTAATTCAAATGAACAGAAGCTCTTTAAACACATTCACTCATGCTTTTTAGCCACCTAATATACAATTATCTGTGTCTAAATCCAGAAAAGCATGAAAAAAAAGCCTGTCGGTGCTACTGTATAATGAAATGAGTTTATGAGCGAGATATCTGTGGAGAACCTTTCGCCTAGTCTATTCTGCCACCTCAGGAGTCCTTGTTTATTGTTTGTGCGTTTATTTATCAGATTATGTAGACATTATTGAATTACACATCAGCGTGAGAGGAACAAAAGCGCTATTGTTTCAGGGTTTTATTAGGCTGTAATTGCAGTGTCAATGCGGCATGTTTTAAACTCAAGACAAGGCACGGAGTAAAAAAAAAAAGGCACATATTTATAGGACACCAAGGGAATTGGACTGGATATGACAGTGTGTAAACATGCACACACACATTTATCTTACCATCTAAATGGTGACATACCCTGGAAATCTATTGTTTTAATAAACTATACTATAAATATAAGACTTACTCATAACAATTGTGTGTAAATTGTTATAGGGAAACGTGCTTTAAACAACTGAACATTCTGTTTGATAATGAAGCTCAGTTTGCGCAGGTAAACTTGTGCATGTGTAATGTATAATGTGTGTGTGTATGATGGATGATGCAGGAGAGATATTAATGAGCACTACTGTGTACGAGTATGTGTGTTCATGTGTTTGTCCAGGCCTGCCGCTCACTAACACGCTCTGACAGGGTGTCCTTGCCCAGTCAACAAGACTAATCTCTAGTCCGGTCTCTCTCTGTGGGGAATGTTTACAAGTGCGCTGCTCGTATGCAGGATGAGACACGCACACACGACGCAGGTAACAGGAATGCCACCGAAAACAGCTCAAATTCAAACAGCATGTCAAGTCAAAGGGTGAGTGTGCTGACAAATGATCTACAAACTGCATTTGATTTAAGATAAATCAATACCATAAAGTTAAAAAATAAAATATATATAACTGTAAATTTTATACGTTCATTCTATGAATCACACGTACGCATATTTGAGAAATGATTGTACGATTAAATTAAGGATTAAGGACGACATATTTCTGTTTCATAAATGAGGCCCATGAACTACAAGCAGAATTTGATTTGAATAAAGGCCAAATCAAAAGTATGAACAAACAAACAAACAAACAAATTACATTTTTTACAAATAGAAATTATGGAGCTCCGTACATGGCGTGCAGGGAAAAAAAGTAGGATAAATCGTCCGCACGATTTACTAATTCGTTCCCTCGATTTACTGAGAACGAATTAGTAAATTGTGCGCACAATTTATTTATTTATTTCTTGAATGTGCTGGGCTCAGTAAGAAATGTCAAAATGAGATGGAGTGAAAATTGTTTAAAAATTGAAAAATTTAAAAATAATTTACATTTGTAAAAATTCTATTAAATTCAAGTTTATTTGTGTAGTGCTTTCTACGATACAATTACAATGCCATTTTTTTCTACAATATTTAGTAGTAGCTTATCAAAAAATGAGAGGACATGAATGTGAAGACAAATTATCTACAAGCTGTATGATTTAAGGTAAATTTGCGTAATCATATAACATAAATAATACAACTTTTTTAATAAATTAATATTGTACACATTTTTGGATAAATTAAAATTCTATAATAATGAACAAAAATACATTTTTGATTAGAAATGTCAAATGAAAGGGAGTGAAGACGACGACATGAATTATTATTAATATTTAATATATTATTATTATTTTTTTTTTAATAAAACAAATTCAGTCCTTCTTCCCTTTGGGCTATAAATAAATCCAGCAGTCTGATTCACAAAACTTGCCAATAATTTATACGTAAATCATTTTGAACCTTGAAAATGACATGACATTGTTCCAGGATCAGCATTCCAATCAACCAGCTGTTGTCGTCTGATTTAAGGGCTTGAGGATTTTTTTCAGGGTTTGGTTAAGGCCTCTGATTGGTTGACAGGATTGTTGTTCCAGGGACAGCAAGGGTCACTGATCTATAAACATGTCCTTCATGTAGATCCCATTGTGCACATTTCCTGGTAATAGCGTGACAGAAAAAGCTATTTTGTTTAGAACAACAAGTCTTTCATTTAGTTGTCTGTAACCCGTGTCTCCAACTGTTTCCTCTCATTCTCTCTGATATCCATCCTTATTTGTCTCTTATGACCAGCCCCCACCTCCTCGTCTTCTCTCTAACTCTCCTTCAAGTCTCTTTCTGTCTTTGTGTCTCTCACTTCCTTTCCTTGTCTTTCCCACTTTGACCTTTAGATCTCTCTCTCCATCCTGGCGTTTCACTTTAAATGACTAGTGAATGGATCGGTCGGGGACGGCACTTCGGTTTTGCCAGAGGAATCAGAGGGCTTTGCAGGGACATATATTGCGTTTTTACAGGGCTAACAGGGGGATAAATTCAGCTGTCCATCACGACGAAGACAATTGATCTGTCAAGTGTGAGTAAAGGAAGACACTCTCAATTAGAGGAAGGAACGTATGGCATGAAATGAAGAGAGAGACTGTGAAGGAGAGACAGACTCTTTTATGTGTATGTCTCGCTCTCTCTGTGGGTCCATCAGTCTTGGTTATCTGGAAAATCTGACCCAAAACGCTGGAGAAACGAGCTCTCTCTCTCAACAAACTACTTCCACTTTGTCTGTTAGTGACACACAGACACACACATGCAAAGTCAGTCTCACTCGCATGAACACACACACACTTACAAATAAGTATTTTAGGCTAATATGACATTTTTATGTTGTTATGATGTCACAGAAGAAAAAAGTTTTTTTCCCCCCCTTTATCTCATAAGAGAACTTCCTAAGATATTTTTGTTCTTATTAAGACATGATGTAATCAGGAAACCCTTTGAAGTTATGAGGTCATAGAAGAAATTTTTAAGGAACTTAAAGGTCTTTTAAGTTCTTATGATGTCATAATGGGTACTTTTTAAGTTCTTAAGAAGTCATTGGAGAACCTTTTGATGTTTCTCTAAAACAAGCATCTATATTCTGGGTCTTCAAAGCATCTGGCTTCATTTTTTTTCTCAGTGATTTTAATGCTACCTAGAACCAATAAGCAGATATGAAGAAAATAATGAATAAACAAATACATAAATATACACATCTATTCTATCAATAGCCGTACTATTCAAAATATTATTTCATATGATGATTTTTACATCCTCAGTCACTGAAATTCTTGAATAAAATAAAATAAAATAAAATGATAATTATGGAAGCTTGTTTCAGCCATGGGATAAAATATTAAAAAACATTTTTTTGTCTCACAATATTTTAAATCTGTTTATACAATTCTAAAAGAAGATATTACATTTGTTAGAAATAAAGTCAAAATTGTGGGTTATAAGCTTTTGTGAGAGAAAATAAAGTGAGATACCATTTACATTTTTTAATGTAGTGGTGGAGAAAAAAAGAAGAAGTCAGAATTTATATAAAAAGATACAATTATTTTTTTAATGGTATATCCCAATGGAGGAAATCAGCTTTGCTAGATAGTCAAAATATGCAAATGTGACCCTGGACCACAGAACTAGTCACAAACCCAGATACAACTATTTGAAAAAATTGTATTTGTCCAAATGAATTCTTAGCAATGCATTTCACTAATCAAAAATTAAGTTTGGATATATTTACAGTAGGACATTTACAAAATATCTTCCTGGAACATGATCTTTAGTTAATATCCTAATGATTTTTGGCATAAAAGAAAATCTATAATTTTGACTCATACACTATTTTTTGGCTTTTGCTAGAAATAAACCCCAATGACTTGGTTTTGTGGTCCTGGGTCACAAATAACTAAATGTATATCAAAAATAGTTTTCTTTAAATTAACATTTAATTTTGATAAATATAAATATTGTTTTTGTCCGTAAATTTGTGTTTCTCTGTCAGACCACCATTTGCCTCAAAATAATTAAATTCATTTTAAATGACATAACGAAAAGTGACATTTGAATACTGAGAAGCCATAAATAAAACATACTATAAAACTACTATACTATACTCTTTCCTACAGCATCCATACAAAAACTGAGCTCTCCCAGCACATCAGTGAAGGGTAATAATCAGACAAAAAGAGTGTCCCAAACTTATGTAAGGCATGTGAGGGCCGGCCCAAGATCCTCTGGGGCCCTGTATGACTGTCGGGTCTCATCGAGGTGCGTCATTATCTATGACACTTAAGAAGGGGACTTCTACCGGTAATGGTGACACTGATTTAGAGTGACAGGAAGGTGGGGGGAGAAATAGGAAAGGAAGAAGAAAAAAGAGAAGTGGAAATCTACCTCCCCTGCTCTCACTGTCAGCTGGCTTCACCTGGATTGGCCTGTTCATCTGTGCAACAGAGAGAGAAGAACGAGGGACGAGAAAAGACAGGACAGACAGAAAGAAGAGGGGAAAAGACAAGAGAAGACATTAGATTCGTAATTGAGCACAAAAACTATAAAAGAGAAGTGTTCACATTTACAGTTTGTATCAATACGGTCCATTCCAGTACTATTTGTGCCTGATAGTATAATGTCTGATGAAATGCCCACAAAAACCTTGAATGTGTTCATTCAAAATCATGAAATTATTCTTTGCAAAGCATTATTTCATGTCATGCAGTTATTGATTTTTTCATATATTTATATAAAAAATATATTTTATATATATATATATATATATATTTTTTTTTTAATAAAAAAATAAAGATTAAGTTCACTGTACGTAATTCAAAATGAATTAAGGTTATTCTATTAAAATATTATTTCCTTAATTCTTTAAAAAACTATAATAAAAAGAATAAGCTTAAAAATTAGTGAAAAATTATCATCACTTAAATTATTCAAATTGAAGGATAAACTTATTATATTAAAAATATTATTTTATGTGATGATTGTTGCATGACAAGTTATCATATTCTTGTAAAAATAGCTTAAATATGTTTCATTTTGTGATTTTACATACCCATAGTCAAAATGTAAAAAATAAATAAATGCCTATGAAATATACATTGCCTGAAAAAAAAATTAAATTTATATAAAAATGAATGATTCCTATCTTAAAATTCAATTAAGATTTAAATTGATTTCAGCAAGAATAATTCTCTCGATGAATTTAGATTTTTCCATCACTCCATAATTTGCCTCAAAAAAATAAATTTCATTTGAAATGACATAATGAAGAGGAAGTGACATCATTTGAGTTCTGAGGAGCCAAGTTCAAAGTTGGAAACTTCTCATCTCATTTAATATTCATAAATTGTTGTTCTGTCATAACATAGCCCCCCTGGCACACGAAACACTCAAACAGAATTCTATTTATAGAAAAATCATTTGAGTACCTAAATAAATAGAAAGCCATAACCTTATACAATCACCATAACAGGTGAGCTGCAGCAATTGTGGTGTGAAATGTTCCACCACAACACGGAATATATCACCATATTATTAACTTGAGACTATGTGCATCAATTTATTAACACTTAAAAATATTTGTCTTCTCGGATAATGCAGGAAAAAAAAAGGAAAAGGCAAATGTTTCTTAGAATGACTAATTTACAGTTGTACATCACAACAGAGTAAAATTCAGACACACAAAGCATTATTAAAAGAAACGCAAGTCAAAACATGCTACACATTTGCATACATCTCTGTTTATGTGTGTGTGTTTGCGAGTGTGTGAGGTCTCACTAAAAGCGTTTCGTTCTGCTTCCTTCACTCGTGGCAGATTCCCGACTGACTCCGGCTCAATAATACATGTAAGCCACAGAACGGTCTGCGGCAATCAATTTTTAATAATGCCAATTGTCACGCTGCCAGCAGGAAGGAGACGAGAGGAGGGGAACGGATCCTGGCATAGGCCTTACAGACAGTCGCTCGGGGCACTGCCCCCGCAAATAAGACACAAACTCCACTTCTCTATCGCTCTCCACAGCAGGTTACTCCTGGAAATGAGTTGTGACGTAGCAGGTATGTTTGTATGACCCCCGCACTGTCTGCATCGCACAAAACAGAAAAAGTCCTTGAGGAGAAAGTCAAAAACAGAGGACGCAAAACAGCAGCGTATGGTCAAATTTATCAAATCAAATCAAGTCAAGTCAAATGTTCCTTGGCTCCAGATATATATCCATTTATATGACACTGCAATTTGTTTGGTTTAATAAAAAAGGTACATTTCTGCCTAGCCATGTGACCACAGATAATTCTTTTATTTGTAGTTTAAGTACATTATGTCTTTGCAACATTGAATTATTTTTTAGTTAAGAAATCCTAATTTTATTTTCGAATAAGGAGTTTTTCATCATTGATGCGAGTCACGAAAATATTACGCTGTTTTCATTATAATCCTTTTCAAGAAGTTGTTTTCATTATTCAACAGAAAGTGACCTAAAAATGCAGTTAAAATTATTTACAGCAGTTTTCAATACAATATAGTGAATCCTGTTTTTGTATTTTCCACTCATAATTTAATCAATTTGGACAAAATGTTTGATCTGCTAAGTTAATAAATGTGTTAAGTTACATGATTAAATTCCCACATTCTGTAACAACAAGCAAAAAAATAACTCTTAAAATATTAAACAACTGGTTATAGTTAACAATGGTAATAATAAAATGCTGCAGGTGTTTAAATGTTTAATACTTCATGAAATAATGTTTTGTTGAAAACTTTTGAAAAAGTTTGGGGTCAGTTATTTTTTTTTTTTTCATAAGAAGCATTTTATGCTCACCTGAAATCTGAATTTGTTTGATCAAAAATACAACAAAAATATTAGATATCATTACAATTTAAAAGAACAGTTCTCTATTTGAATATATCTTAGAATGTAATTTATTCCTGTGATGCAAAGCTGAATTCTATTTGGATTATTACTCCAGGCTTCAGGGTCACATGATCCTTCAGATATCAGTCTAACTGCTTTTCAAGAAACATTTTTCATCATCAGTGTTGAAAAGATTAATGCTGCTCTATTTCTGTGGAAAAGAGTAATGCTTTTTTTTTTTTTTTAGGATTCTTTGATTAATAGAAAATTTAGAAGAACAGCATTTATTAGAAATAAAAATCTTTTGTAAGATCATAAATGTCTTTACTGACACTTCTAATCAATTTAATGTGGCCTGGCTGAATAAAGTATTTTCTTTAAATGACTGAATACTGAACGAGAGTATAAAAGTTTGCGTGTGCATTTCTGTGCTCGTGCTTGTTTATGCATAATAACGATAAACTAATTAAATACCCTGCAATGCCAATAAACCACTAATTATGTTTATTAAAGTCATCTTCCAACTGCATATTTTACTGGACTCACAGTGGCTCATTTACGACAGAAAAGTACCCAGAGTGCACCTGGTCAGCACACCTGTGGCGTCCTGGCTCTGGTCCAGACCAACAGCTCTGAGGTTTCTCACTTCATAAAGTTCACTTCTTTTTCAGACCTGATCACTCACTCCTTATTTTTCTCCATCCCCACATTTTATTGGCAGTAAAGTCCAGCTAAAGTTTTTAATGTGTCTTGATGCATTATTTATTTTACCATGGCTGCTGATAGCGAGGGCGGAGGGAATAGTGAAAAGAGAGAGAGAGAGCGATGGATAAAGAGAGGTAGATCTGGACATAGATCGGGAAGCAGAGCAAGGTCACAGCCTCACACACACACACACACACACACACACACACACACACACACACACACCCTCTGTATTCCAGCAGGCCTCTACTCACATACATTTTAATGTTTCCCTCCCAATGGCACAAATGGACTCTGCTATGTGTGCTAATTGTGTTCCCCCAACCAGAATCTCACCCATGAGAGAGACACACTCGTACAATAGCATTTCTCACACACTCACGGCCTTTATGCATCCTGACAGAGGGACATGCATGAAATGCACTTACATTGCAGGGTGAATCTGACAGGTACACGTGGAAATCAAACCTAGTGTACACTCACACAAATCTCCTAGTAAGTGTCTTGTGAGTTTAATTACAAATTAATTTTGAATTTATTCTATTAAAAATATAATTTTACATGCCACTGCGTTTATCAAAATTCTCTAAAAATGAAAGAATATAAAAAATAAGCTTAAATTCATTAAAAATTAATCATAAACCTGTTCTTTTAAAAATATGATTGTGTTATTAATTTTATATTGAGTGAATATATTTTTATTAAAATGCTCTAAAAATGTAATTAAAAATTAATCAAGCTGTTTCTATTAAAATATTGTTTATAGATTTTAACTAAATATTGTTAAAAATATTATGTGATGATTTTTAAATTCTTGTATACACTAAAAAAGCTTAAATATTATTCCGATTTTTTATTAAACATTATTCAAATATTATTCATGTGATGATTTTAAATACTCGTAGTCATTAAAATTATTTTATGAATAAAAAAACCATCAAATATATTAATTCAAAATGAATCATAAACCTATTCTATTAAAATTGTTTATACTTGTATTATTAAAATTATTACTTATTATTACAGAAATTATTGTACACATAAAAAATCTTAAATATGTTAATTCAAATTAATCTTAAACTTACTATATTCATATATAGCTTAGTTTTTTTGGATTAAATATTATTAAAATATTATTAATATGTGTGATCTTAAAATATTTAATCATTGATATTCTTAAAAAATGCAAAACAAACAAACAAACAAACAAACAAACAAAAACTTACAAACATACATTGCCATGATAAGCAAAATAAGTTCTCTAGAACTATTTATATATTAATATCTAGAGAGTGTTTTTCTCACACGTAGCTTTTATGCATCCCGACAGGAGGACATGCATGAAACGCGCTCGCATTCCCAGGGTGAATCTGTCAGGTACATGTGGAATGAGATCTAGCGCACCCTCAGTACGCACGTTAAAACCGAACGTGATGGCATGTCATATAACTGAGCTGAATGAAACATAATGTGGCATTTGGAGACATTTGTCACTGTGTTGCGCCACAGGCTTCCACATTACTTCCAAACAATGATTTCAGAGGCCCCTAGAGGACTTTCATCAGCTTCCTCTAGATGGCAGCATTGAGCAGGCCAATTTTTAGCCTTCCCGAGCTCCACATCACATATTCTGAGAGGGCAAAACCTTTTACACAAAGGAACAGTGAAGTAGTAGAAGCAGAAATGGCCTCTTGCACATGTACGCGTGAACACGGACAAATGAGTGTGCAAATCCACTTAAATCCATACAAAATCATGCATAATTCCACAAAATTACCCTTCTTTATAAATATGTTACCACAAAACCATACTTTTCTGTCTCTGTACCTCACAGGCACACCCTCACCTCACCAGAAACCTTCTGTCTCCATCTGTACAGGCCCCGCCGTCCATGTCTCCGCCACTGAGCCACAGCACGGCACGGCCTTATGGTGATGTAACTCTCTGGCATGCTGGCACACACACACACACAAGCCGAGCTAAACGGCCACAGAAATGTACGCGCTGAGGGAGTGTCTTCCACCACGGGGTTCTTTTTCCTCCTGTTAGCCCATTCTAAAGCACTCCAGAAAACCATGATGAGCTGTTACACACCACCTGCATGTCCAGTTCTGCATAATATCACTGCTTCTGATACACAAATGCACGTACAATAATACAGACGCTCTTTGTATGATACAGAAAGCCTAAGTCTTTGCATCTGAACCTGTAATGTTGTGGTTAGCGCATTTAGCTTAGCGCTAGCCACGCACGTTTACATCATGTAAACGCTACGGAGGTCATTTTCAAAATATCTTCTTTTGTGTTACACAGAAGAAAGTAAGTCAGGTTTGGAAAAACATAAGCGTGAATAAATGAAAGAATTATAGTGTTTATGATGCTTGCAACTGATCCTACAAAGTAACTGGTAAGCGTTGTCAAAATAGCAAAACCGACTTTAGTCATGTAAAATATCCTACAGTATGTGACCCTTTCTTGCTCTGTTTTGATAAATGGAAAGCATGCAATGAATAATCTATCACTTTTTCCTCCGCTCTCCCGGAGAAAAATAAGTATGATGAATATCACAGCCTTTATATTCAAATACAAACGGCTGGGCTGTCTGTAAAATACTGTTACAGTGAGGCTTTGAATTGCAGTCACGTAGCAAGAGCAGGGAGCAAACTTTCTACAAACTAAGGCAGAAAAAAAAATTCAAAGTGCATTCTCACAGTAGGAACAATAATATTCCTTTCATTTCTCCACAAAGGGATGAGCGTGCTCTTTCAGGTTTCGTGGAGGAGGAGGTAATTCTTGAAGGATGAGCTACCCTGCCTTTGTTGTGCCGAGCACAGATTGCATTGAGAGTCATTCAAGACACGAGAGCCAGCAAACAAATACTAAATAAAAACATAAAGATAAATTATAAATCTACAGTCTTGTGTTTTCCTGACCGACAGACAAGCAGAGAGTACACTGCAGAGTAGCAGCGCTTTCTAACAATGACAAGGCTTTTAATACACTAGGGTCCAAAAATATGAGACCACACTGAAAATCATATAAACCTTAAAATAACCTTAAAGGTATAGTTCACCCAAAATTTTATTGTTTATTGTTATTTCAAACTTGCATGAGTTTATTTTTTCTGCTGAATACAAAAGAATGTGGGTCACCAAACAGTATCTGGTAGCCACTGACTTCCATAGCATTGAAAAATATACTATAGAAGTCAATGGCTACCACCAATGCTCTTAAATTGAGTGAATAAAGTGAGTAAATAATAACAAACTCTTCATTTTGGGGGGAAGTCACTTTGGATATAAGTGAATAAATGTACTTACAATTTCAAGACATTTAAATGACATTTGACCATGATAAAGAAATTTTGTTATGTAATTCTGTAATTACCACATATACATTAACATTTATTCATATATTTACATTATTACATTGGGCCTATATTAAATAAATACACGTTATATAAAATTACTGTATACAAATATATGCTATAGTATTAGTTTTTATATATTATATAAATATATGTATGATAGAGATATTTAGAGAAATGTTTACATTTAAAATCTAATTATGATACACACACACATACAATACCTTTAAATTTATTAAACCGAGTACATTATATTACATAACTTATCATACAGAAATATATATGGTTAATGGTTAAATTAGAAAACTATTATAGAATAATAAAAATTATAGAATAACAAACAAACTATAAATAATTAAAAAATAATTAAAACCCACAAATAACTGTTTAGAAATAAATATATTTCATTTTTCTCTATTAAACATTATATATTAATCATGTATATATAGCAAACCTGTCTTTACATAGCACACAAGTGCAGCTTTAACACTCCCTAACACGCACTATTTAAATGATTAGTGTGTGTCACACATCTTCAATGAGGGAAGTAATCTGGAGAGAACACACACAGCAACCCAGCGACCTCCACTCGAGCACAATTTCCACTTGGCACTCTTCAAATGTTACTTCCTGCTTCTGCTTTTTAAGGTTCCTCCTTCCCATTCAGCATAGCCTTATTTCACCCAGAGCACCGGGGGCATTTGCTCAAATTTGGCTTTCACTGAATTATTAAACCACCACAGTGCCTATAACTCACACTCATTTTCCTTCCGTCTCTCTCTCTCTCTCTCTCACACACACACACACACACACACACACACTGCAGCATGTCCTGAGGTAAGTCTTTAAAGCGCCGGAGTCCTGTGGCTCCTTGTAACCTTCCCAAACGACATGGATGGCTGCCTCTTTAAACCCCTGCCACCGTCCTCCTCCTCTCTCGGCGCCCGGGACTCCCGTAAAAACCTTGCGCATTTTACACCTCCCGCAAAAGTGCTTTGCACCTCGAGAGCTTCCGAAGGGTTTCATTTAATGATCCAGGAGTGTAAAATATCGCATGGCTTTGGAGGCATGTCTATAAATTGTGTCAAATGAAAATGAGACAACTTTACCAGCGAGGGGGACAGGGAAGTGCTCTTTCAGGACCCGACCTGGTGTGATTTGAATCTGCACAGAAACTCTGCCATAACAGGTGCATTCGGAAGCACCTGGCTAATTAAGCAGAATTTTGTTCTTTTTTGCCAGAAATGTGATTTGTGCACTTTATTGTGAAACGACTACTAGGAACTTAAATGTAATGTCACGCAATGAAAGACATCAGCTAATCGAACCCATAAAGACACAAATCTGCCATCTGCCTGTGAAATATTGACATTCATGGATTTTTTTCTCTAATCTGTTTAGCTCTGTTTCTCAGTGCATTTCTTGTCAGTATCTGCATCATTTTTTTCCCCTTTCAGTCTGAATGCGATTAAAATTGACACAAAACAGCATTCACAACTCATTTCATTTGTATAAAATGACTTTTCACTGAATATTTCCTCGGAAATAATGTATGCATCAGGATTTGACTGGATCATGAAATCTGGCATTACTGGTTAAAGGAACAGTTCACCTAAAAATGAAAGTTTGAATGTACTCACCCTCAGGCCATGTAAGATGTTAATGAGTTGGTTTCTTCATCAGAACATATTTGAAAAATGTTTTTACTTGCTAACCAATGGATCCTAAATGGGTGCCATCAGAATGAGAGTCCAAACAGCTGATAAAAACACCACAATAATCCACATGTCTCCAGTCCATCAATTATTAACATTTATTAATTAACCATTATCTTTATTAATCCACAATTAACATCTTGTGAAACAAAAGCTGCATATTTGTAAGAAACAAATACAAATACATTTGGATTCTTTTCACTTATAAATAGTGCTTGATCTCTGCATATTTATCTCCTGATTCAGAAAGATGACTTACATCTGGAGTAAAGCAATATTAAGGAAATAAATCTCATATTTTAGCCGAAAGCAACAGTTTCAAAACGTCTTGATGATGGATTTATTACACGCAGCTGTTTGCTTCACATGCTATTAACTGATGAACTGTATTCATGTGGATTATTATGGTTTTTATCAGCTGTTTGGACTCTCATTCTGACGGCACCCATTCACTGCAGAGGCTCAACTGGTGAGCAAGTGATGTAACACTTAATTTCCATTCTGATGAAGAAAAACTCATCTACATCGTGGATAGAGAGAGAGAGAGAGAGCAGACTGTTCTTTTAATATTATTTATCCTCCCTCATGAGGGTTTGGTTTCATCAGCAGAAAAGGTTATGATTTTTTTTTTTTTTTTTACATGCACTGATGAATCATGCACAATAAAACCAGGGACATTATCTTGACAGTTAGTAATGGCATTGAATTTTATTTTCATACTGTTTTTACATTTATGAATGTGTTGTATTTAAGTAAATTAATTTTGGATTAATTTTTTTCTAGAAGTTTCTTGTTCTTGTGTTACATAAGCGTTATACTCCTCAGTAAAGTAATAGAGTTTTATTTTGCCTATTTATAAAGTGCAACAGGAACTTGAGGTGAAACACGCTCTAATGGGAATAAAGCTGAAACTGGATTTGAAACGAGAGATCTTTCACCTTTGCCTGTGAGGCTGTCTGAAAGTGAATAATAGCTATTTGATTTGTATCCTGTGACATGATAATATATAAACTCGACTTAGAACCACTTGGTTTTCCATGTTACAGGCGTTAACCTAATGTATTACTGATGCCATCAATATAGATTAGCCAGTAAAAAGTTAAGCATTGCATTCAACATAGGCAACAAAAACATACAGGAAGCATTTAAGTTAAGCTTATTTATTTTTCACTCCTAAGTATGCACAATTAAACGGGAAATCAATTATTTAGATTTTTCACTGACCAGTATGTGAATAAAAGACATATTAGCAATAGATGACCAACTGTTCAAAATATACGTTTAACTTTTTTTAGTACCAGTCCCAACCTCTCGCTTTCTCTCTCTTCTGATCCAAGTATGTGTGTGTGTGTGTGTGTGTGTGATGAGCTCATTAAAGTTGGGCCTAATCCATTAGAGAGGCAGATTACACATCACAAACACACACTCTCTCTCCCATCACTGCATAATTACACATATGAAAGCAATAAACAGCTGCAATAAGCTGCCTCCGGTCATTATGATAGTGACGATAAAAAGAGAACATTTATTTGACAACACGGGGAAAAGACAGACGTAGAGAAAAGAAAGAATATGTCCCTCTTTATTAAATTACACCTCCTCGTTCTCCCTCTCCGTTGCTCGCTCTTTGCGGTGTGTGGAGCATAACGTCTTGGTTGCAAATAAATCCTGCATTCTCGCCGAGAAGTAAACATAAATCACCGCACAACACCCCCTTGCCTTCCTTGTATTTGCTTTTACTTATCTAATGAATAAAAAATGAAAAACAAGCCCAAAAGCTGTCAAATTGGGGACTCTCTCTCTCCTCCTCCTCTTTTTGCATTTCTCCCTTTCTTTTTCTCCTCTCACGACCAAGACACAAAAGTGAAGCTTTAAGTGGACTTGCGTAATTGCCTAGATATTATTTATGCGCTTCATACTATTAGGGCTCTTGTGGTGTCCCGCTTTATACACTCTCTTTCTAAGCGCTCTTTGGACTCTTTTATACCTTCTTCAATATGAAATCAAATGCACAGATAGACTAGTGGAAAAATATTTGGTTTCACTGGGTCAGACATATTGTGTGGGAAACAAAAGTTTGGATACGGTTTGGATAACTTTGGATACGGTTCCCGAAGTTTCTGAATTGAATTCCCCTCTTGTCAATTTCCTTTCCTCTAACAAACAAACAAAAATAGATTAATAATAAAAAAAACAATTTGGAACTCAGAATACAAGAAGCAATAAAATTCTATTACATTTGCAAATTTGGAATCATGTAAAATGAAATGAAATGAAATAAAATATATAATATAAATAAAATAAAATAAAATAATGTAAAAACAAATAAACATGCAACGTAGAGGTCATTCAAAGAGCAAAAATAAAATGAAAAAAAAATTACATAAAAATGTAAATAAATTAATTAAAATAGTAAATAAAATAAAATATGCAATTGTAGCGACAGTCAATAAAAAAATAATAACGTAAAAATAAATCAAATAAAAAACTATGCATTTTAGAGGTAATTTAAAAAGCAAAAAAAAAATGCAACTTAGCAAAAAACAATAAAATAAAATAATGAAAAATAAATAAAATATGTAATTTAGAGGTCATTTGAAGAGTAAATAATAAAATAAAATTCGCAATATAGCAACAGCCAATAAAATAAAATACAATGATGTAAAAAAATTAATTCATTTTAAAAATAGCATTTTTGTGGATAACGGCAAATGGTCAAAAGTAAAATTTTGAAAGAAATTACAGTAACAAACATGACACTGGTTTGTTTTTGTGACCATGGCCATGGTTAAGTGAAACTGACCTGGCCCACTCTAACCACTTACGACCAACAACTTACACACTTCTACCATTAGACATAAATGGGTCAAAAGTGGACCATGTGACCCATCAAATCATGCTGTAAAGGGATTTGAGAGGTTGGGATGGGGTGAAAGCATCCATCTGACCTTGTATTCTCTCTCCACAGTTTCAAAAAAGTCAAACAAGTGAAGCAGAGGTGTGGAAAAGAATGGGAAAGTGCAAGAATCGTGGCACAAATGACTGCAAATGTGATGGATGTTGACAGTTTTGGGTAGGAAGGTGTCAGGCTATCAGAAGCCACCTCTTCTCTCCTTGTACCACGTGTGACGCATAAGCCTTTTTCCGAGAGAGAGGCCACAGCAAACCCAGTCCTCAGGGACTATTTAGTGCTCTTACAGCAGTAAGCAATCATTACAGCAAAGAACTGCCACGTTTTAAATGGAGTTAAACACACAGGCTGGAACAGAAGATCGCCCCAGCCAACAAATACACAAAACAACAAAACATGCCCCCTTCAACATCCTGGCATGCCCAGACATGAAAACACACACACACACACACACACACACACACACACACACACACTCACAGATAACCTCCAGAACATACACAATCATCTGTCCTTGAAGGTCTTGCACTTGGTAATATAACCATCAGACACCTAATAATGTGATTAAAAGCACACTTTATTGGAAAATGATGTCTTAAATTCATGTTTTCAAACCTGTATGACTTTGTATCTTCTGTGGAACACTTGAACATGTTTTCCATTTTATTCAAATGAATAGCAACAAAAACTTGCAAACTTTAAAAAAGATGAAAACAACATCATAAAATGTCAAAAGCATTCACTGGGATGATGATTTGAATCCGACATTATTGCGACTGTCATAATGCGCCAAGAAAAGCTAGTGCTTTAGTGAACTTTTGCCCTATATTATTGCTGAGTTGTGAGCTTGCTGAATTAAATATGATTAGAGAGAAAGTTTGGGCATCACGAAATAATAGCAAAACAACAAACAGAAAATAAATCTCTCTTTTTTTTCATCCTCTTTGGCTGCACATAAAAGCAAACTTCCAGAATTACAACTGAGGTCTGATTCATGAATAAATAACTTAAATGAGCAGAATCATTTTAATGAATCGGCCAATAAGAATCAAGTACAAAAATAAGTGTAAAATGTAAAAAGTATACATGCACATAAAATATGATTATTTTTCAAATGTTACAGTAAAGACATTTGAAATGGTCCAAAAGTTTGAAATTCTGTTTTTTCTTCTTCTTCTATTTCTCATAGAAAATGTATCATGGTTTCCACAAAGATATTAAGCAGCACAACTGTTTTCAGTACTGATAATAATTAGAGATGTTGCAACAAATCAGCATATTAGATTGATTTCTATTACATTTTAAATACAATATATCTAATAAAACATACAATATTACTGTATACTGTATTTTATTTTATCAAATAAACGCAACGTTTTTGAGCATAAGGGACTTATAAATATCAAACTTATAAATGGTACAAATCACAGAATTCATTATATTGTAGTAGTTATTTAAAAGTGACAGATTGGATAGCAAATGCTGGCTGGAAACACAGATCGCACCAGCCGTGTGTGTGTGTGTGTGTGTGTGTGGCAGCCGACTGACGTCACATGCTCACTCTCGGAATCGCAGACTCCATCTGCACTCATTAGAATAGACTCTTGTGCAGATGTGCCCCCATCCGCTCCTTAACAATAAACTCAATAAATGCACATGTACATTATTAGACTATTGCTTTCCAATGAATTCACTTGCTATCTCTTTCTCTGGCTGAATCAGCCAAGCACCCACCAGCTCCTCTAAACACACACACACACACACATATACATGGCTGTCATTCCTGTGACTAGAGGTCAGCAGAGCCCTCTAAGATGAGTGGCGAGCACAGCTGGGTTATTTTGCTTCAGTCTCCGAGGGTTTGCGACATCCGTCCTCTTCCCATGATCACAGATGTTTGCATGTGTGTACACCTAGCGAAGCTAATCTTATTAGCACCTCTGAGGATTCTCGCTAGCAAAGGCGACACACTCTGAGGCTTTAAGTGTGACAGCAGGAAGACCTGCCAAAAGAGAAGTGAAACGGATAGATTCCCGATTTAATCCTCTGCATTGATTAAAACCTTTTTCAAATCAGCACCAGACTATTGAACTCAAATCCCCTGGAGAACCAGGAACCAGAAATGTTTCAGCTGCAATCAGGGACAAGGGAACTGTGGGAGTTGGGAATTTGCATGAAGTGAGGTATTGATTTACAGACAATATCACTAAAACACAGTGTGCCAAAGTCTCTAAAAGTCTCCCCGGGTCCAGCAGGAACAATAAACCGGCCGTTGGCTGAACGAGACAATTGTTTGCTTAGTAATGTGCTCTATGGGCTTTGGAAAAGGCAATTAAAATATATCATTTATGTCACACACTAGTCTCAGCCACAGGTAATTCACTGATCGTTTGATGCCTTTAACACAAAAATGGAGAAAACATTGAACGTTTACAATTATATTATTATTTTTTTTGTTAGTTGATTTATTCACCAAAGAAGCATTAAATGATAAGTAAAGACATTTTTTTTTTAATAAATGCTGATCATTTTAACTTTTTATTCATCCTGTCCTGAAAAAAAAAGTATCACAAAAATATTAAGCATTACAACTGTTTTCAACATTTATATTAATAAGAAATGTCCACGTATTAGAATGTAATCAAGCTAGTTAAAGCTTTTGTCAAATTAGCAGAAATAATCATTAAGGATGTGCTGAAATTATATATAGTAATCACATACCATCATTTTTCAGCTAAATAACTTTATGAAGTTTGATTATAGCTGTGATTCTTGTAAATTTTATTTTCGTCACGAAACAAAATAGTGAACAAAATTTAACTTTAAAGAAGTATATTCAAGGCTACATATTCAGTGTTTGACATCAGTATTGTGAAATTTTGCAATTTAAAATAACTACTTTCTATTTGAATATATTTACAAATGTTATTTATTCCTGTGATGCAAATCAGAACTTTCAGCATAATTTCTGTGTCTTCAGTGTCACATGATCAGAAAACAGTTGTAGAAAGTTGAAAACAGCAGAACGGATTTAAAACAGAAATATTTTGTAACATTATAAATGTCATTACTGTAACATTCGATCAATTTAATGTGTCCCTGCTGAAAAAAAAAAGTATTAATTAATAACAAAAGAAAACCGCCTCAAACCTCTGGTTGAAAATGCATTGTTTTATACGGTCTAAAGGCTTTCTGTTTAATTTGGCAGTTCTTGGCATGAATAAGCTGCAATGTGGACCAGATGAGAGACTCCACACACACACACACACACACACACACATAATCTAATGCAAGAAGTATGGAGTAAAAAACTCATTCACCCCTCAGAGCGGCAAGGACAGCAAAGAGCAGCAGTCACTTCAAGCACTTTCTAAAACATAATCGCTCCTGCTTCCACAGACCCCCTGCCAACCCCCGAAACGACCTCCCTCCACCAACTGCACCTCCCTGTGCCCCCTGCCAGCCCGTCTGTAGCATTTTAGAACAATGATTCAAATCTTTAATAATTTAAAACATGCTCCTCTAAGAGGGTGGGGTGATGAGTGAGAGAACAAGAAAGAGAGAAAAAGAGAGGGATGGTGACGGCAGAAAGGAAACACTTTCATATTTCCGCTCTTTGAAGAGAAATGAAATAGTGTCTTCTCCCTATAGGGCGTAAGAGCAGCACAGGAGCTCCTCTTTCTCCTTAATTTACTCCCTTTCATTTGTAGACACCCTCTGTGGAGTTGGGAGGGCAGCCAAGACCACCAGCCCCGGCCCCGTGCAGCGGGGACATCGCTTTCATTATTAATTTCACCAAATTGTGTCTGGGAATTTCTAATGAAGGCCTGGGTCAAAACAGAGTCTCTCGCATTAGGGGATGGAGACGGGGCAGAAATCTCACGAGCTGGTTTTTATTGTCAGGACAAAGAACATTAGTGCTCGAAAATGCAGCGAGGTTGTGTAGAGAGGCAGAATCAAAACTACTCTGGCTTTGAAAATTGGAGAATGTTCCAGAAATGTGTTTCTCGTGACTGTTGGCCTGGCAACAAAAAGTCTAAAAATTATGTTTTGACATGACGCTGTACTTGGAGGTATGATAAAAATAATTTGCACTGAATGTACCAAACAATTTATGAATAATAAATACCATGGACTACTGTATGGTCCCAAAGATGTCTGCTCAGACTAAACGCTCAGATCATTCAGACTAAAGACCTCAATTCATGAAACATGAACAGAGCAGATTCAAGTTATTTGTTTGTAAATCATTCTTACATAAATTATCACAATCAAATTACGGAAGAATAGTCATAGGAACAATTCAACCATCCAGAAAAAAGAAAGAAAGAATGCAATCAATTACTGCACCAGTTTATAATATCTTTGTTGATATGAAAAGAAATATGGACTCATATTAGCCAAAGTTATTTGGAATCGTCAGTTAGAATGTATTGAAAATTATATATTTCGCATCGTGTGCCATACAGATGATTTCCAGCAAAATCGATTTATGATACTAGCTGCATAATTTCAAGCAAATGTTCTTTTTTATACAGAAAAAAAGTAATAAAAAATGCATTTATACACTTACATTTATAGCAACTATGAAATAAAACATAAAAGTATCTAGTATAAAGTATAAAAAAAAAAATACATATAAAAATATTTTTAAGAAAATAAATAAATACAAACCAAAACGAAAATTTCTGCCCCTAAATTTTATGGAAAAAAAATGAACAGTGTAAAAATGAAAAATAATTTTTTTTTAAATATTTTAATGTAAATAGATTGTAGGAAATTTTGAAAGTTTTCTGTTTATTTATTTTTACATTTTTTTAAACAACTGTACATAGAATATCTTAAGTAAAATCACTTTTTATTGACTGAATTTCTTTTCTTTTTCTTCTAATTTTTTTGGTGTTCCAACTCATGCATGCATTCAATGTATTCAGAATTCCACTTCAATCCATCATAACACCATAATAACATGTATCTCACTATTTCTGCAGTATACAGTGAGTAAGCATAGAATATTAGCAGCTATACCTGCCAATATTTCCCACAATGCAATGTGCTCCAAATAACCTGTTATGTCTAATGCAATGCATAATCGTACAAAAATAGCAGTGGTTCTAGCAGCGGTATTAGAAATACCACACTAGTTGTACAATCTGCCATATGCTTACATTATTAAAAGGCAGAAATAGTATGAGTAGTATGTTAGTCTATTCTGAATCCAGCCCAGATTTCAAGTTTGACTCATTATTGAGTTGGTTTGACAAAGCTTTAGTAATTTTTATTTTAAAATACAAAATGACAATAATTACGATGACAACTGGATGCCACCTGAATGCAACTTTATGCGGTCATGAAACTTTACCTCAAACTCAAATAAAAAACACAGCCATTGTTTGCTGATTGATTTCTGACTCACTAACTTTTTCATAACCTGAACAACTTCTCCCTGATCCATCTCTCTCTCTCTCTCTCTCTCTCTCTCTCTCTCGCTCTCTCTCTCTGAGGTTCCTCTCTTTCTCGGCAGGCCTGGAGCGCAGTGTGGCCCAGGGGAGGATTGGACTGTCTGTCACAACCAGAAAAAGTCCTGCCTGGCTCTCCCTGCAGGGACCTGGCAAACCACTTACACGGCCAAACAAAAATCAATAGCTTAATGATCCAAAACCAGTAATAGAAAGAGAGAAAAATCCCACACACCCTCTAAAACAATAAAATGTCTTTTGGCAAGTGCAACTCTTTCCTGTTTCTCAGTGTGTGTGCACATGTGCGTGTGTTCATGCAGCTTAGCGGTGCAAAACGTATTGATTTACTGATTCCCCCATCTTTGTCCAGTTTTCTTCTTTATCCTCAATGCGATATACTACAGCAAAGACTCTTGGGACGATTACACTACAGTGAGACTCCAGGAGAGAAAAGACTTGTGTCTGCATGAGCTTTCCACAGCTTATATCATTTAGATTTATTAGCATGGGTCACGACCAAATCAAAACCTTGAACCATCTGCTCACTACAATTTATAAGCATCTAACAGCAGCTAGTGATGGTTTGGCAGGGGAAAAGCTGATCTTTCTGGGCCTGGGCTCCGGTGAATGCCCGCCTTCGGTGGGTAATTTAGCGATTAGAAGACAGCTCGTACTTAATGATTTATCCCGGGCCAGGCTCTTGTAAAAGATCACAGAGATGTGGTTGTTAGCTGCTGGGAGAAGCCATACATGCACTGCAGCGGGCCACCGCTGTCTGCTCTGAAATAAAACACCAGCACGTCACATGTCATCAGCAGGACGGGCCTTGAACCGGCCGTAAAGATGATAAGGCTGTTTAGAAGCATGACGTAATGGAAGGGGTGACAACAATGGGGTCACATGTGCAGATTTGTGGGAAGACACAGGCAGGCAGAAATATAATTCTCTCTAGCAAGGCACACTATACAAAATCTACCCTTAAAAAGGAGGAATGAACTCTTTTTGGTAACACTTTAGAATAAGGTTCCATTAGTTAATGTTAGTTAACTACTTTCGTTAACATGAACTAAGCAAGAACAATCCT